>NC_043703.1:77796046-77979455 GCF_006229205.1 Suricata suricatta | reverse complement strand
TGCATGGTATGATCTCTATTTGTTTATACTTATGGAGGGCTGCTTTATGCTCCAGTATGTGATCAATCTTGGAGAATGTGCCATGTGCACTCGAAAAGAAGGTGAATTTCCTATCTTCAGGATGCAGAGTTCTAAATATATCTATCAGTTCCATCTGTTCCAATGTGTCGTTCAGGTCCATTGTTTCCTTAGTGATTTTCTGTCTGGTTGATCTATCCATTGCTGTCAGTGTAGTATTAAAGTCCCCTGCAATTAGCACAGTTTTGACAATAAGATTGTTTCTTTTTGTGATTAATTGTTTTATGTATTTGGGCACTCCCAAATTTGGTGCATAGATATTTATAATTGTTAGCTCTTCCTGATGGAGAGATCCTGTAATTATTATATAATGTCCTTCTTCATCTCTTGTTACTGCCTTTACTTTAAAGTCCAGTTTGTCTGATATAAGTATGGCTACTCCAACTTTCTTTTGGCTTCCAGTGGCATGATAGATATTTCTCCATCCCTTTACTTTCAAACTGAACGTGTCTTCCGGTCTAAAATGAGTCTCTTATAGACGGCAAATAGATGGGATTTGTTTTTGTATACATTCTGCTACCCTGGGTTGTTTGGTTGGAGCATTCAGTCCATTTACATTCAGTGTTATTATTGAAAAATGTGGGTTTAGAGCCATTGTGTTCTCCCTAGAATTCATGTTTATAGTGGTGTCTCTGGCACCTTGTATTCTTTGCAACATTTCCCTCATAGAGTCCCTCTTAGGATTTTCTGTAGGGCTGGTTTGGTGGTCATGAATTCTCTCAATTTTTGTGTATTTGGGAACACTTTTATCTCTCTTTTTATTTTGAATGACAGGCTTGCTGGATAAAGGATTCTTGGCTGCATGTTTTTTCTGTTCATCACATTGAAGATTTCCTGCCATTCCTTCCTGGCCTGCCAGGTTTCATTAGATAGGTCTGTAACCACTCTGTTAGGTTTCCCTTTGTATGTGAGGCCCCTTTTCTCCCTAGCTGCTTTCAGAATTCTCTCTTATCTTTATATTTTGCCAGTTTCACTATGATATGTCGTGCCGAAGGGTGATTCAAGTTACGTCTTAAGGGGGTTCTTTGTGCCTCTTGAATTTGAATGTCTACTTCTTTTCCCAGATTTGGGAAATTCTCAGTTATAATTTGGCCTAGTATCCCTTCAGGAACTTTCTCTGTCTTTCTCTTCAGGAATTTCTATAATACAGATATTGTTCCGTTTGACTGTATCACTCAGGTCTCGAATTCCTCTTTCCTGCTCTTGGATTAATTTCTCTCTCTTCAGCTTCCTCTTTTGCTATAACTATATCTTCTAATTCACCTATTCTTCTCTCTGCCTCATCAGTCATTGAGGTGGCTTCCTCCAGTTTGTTATTCACCTCATCTGTAGCCTTTTTTAACTCATCACACCTATTTTCAAAGTGCCTACTCATTGTCTCAGTTGATTCTTTGATGCTTTTCTAAACCGCAGTGATTAATTTTATGACAAATTTTTTAAATTCTTGATCCGGTATGTTGTCTACATCTGCCTTGAGCAGTTCTGTGGCTGTGACTTTGTCCTGGAGGTTCTTCAGGGGAGACTTTCTTCGTTTTGTCATTTTTGCTAGTTTTCTGTTTCTTTTCACCTTTAGAAAGCTCGTTGTGCACTGTGCACCTGTTAATATTGCTGTGTTAAAGGAGGCTTATTGGCCATCCAGGTCCTGTCGTTTCAGGAAATATTCTTTTAATGGTGTCTCTCAGTTTCTCTTGTGCCTTTGAATATTTTATTTCCCTGCTCAGCAATGTTTGGGACTCACTGTCATGTACACTTTGGCTTGGTTCTTGGTGTAGCCCTAAGAAGGAAAACAGACAGAGAAATACAGAGGGAACAGTAATACACAAACGCACAGACAAATCAAACCAATAAACACATTAAAAGGGGAGAAGAAAAGAAAGAAAATGGAGAGGAAAGAAACGAAAAGAGGAGAAGAAGAAAAGAAAAAAAAGAAAAGAAAATGAAAAAAATGAAGGGGGTCAGAGACAACAAAGGACAGTGGACAGTCTAAAAGTGTATGACCAGTTGAGGGGAGAGGTAGGGATGAGATATAGGGGAATATATCTGGATTGTAAGAAGGTAATAAAAGGGAGAAAGGAGAAAGGAAAATAAGGAGTAAAAATTTTTAAAAATTTAAGTAAAAAAAGTAATAATAATAAAAAATACATACAGAGGGGCGCCTGGGTGGCTCAGTCGGTTAAGCCTCTGGCTTCGGCTCAGGTCAGATCTCACGTTCGTGGGTTTGAGCCCTGCGTCAGGCTCTGTGCTGATCTCTAGCTCAGAGCCTGGAGCCTGCTTCCGGTTCTGAGTCTCCCTCTCTCTCTGCCCCTCCCCCCCTCATACTCTGTCTCTCTCTGTATCAAAAATAAATAAAACATTAAAAAAATACATACAGAAAAAGAAGAAAAGAAAAAAATGAAAAAAAGAAAAAAAAATTGACAAAACGGCAGCTCCCCCTTGTGGATGGCGTGGTTTGGTGTGGTAGGTCTAAGAGGCTGTTCTCAGTGGCTCCGCCTTGGTGTCTGTAGAGATTAGATAGGCAGCACACCAGGCTCTGCTGATCTAAGCACTGTAGGCCACTCTAATGAGTCCGATCTCCTTGTGCCGCTGTTGAACTGAGTTGTATTTTCCAGGCCCGTCTTGGTTCAAAGTTCCAGTCCATGCACTTTTATGCTTCCACAGATGAGATGTATTTGCTTTGGTGAATGGCTTCTTTGGAGGCGGAATCGGTTTGTCTTGGCTCAGGCAGGGATTTCGGCTGCCCCTGCCTGAGGCGAGATGCGCAGCCTCTTTTCCTTTTTAAAGGCCAAGTAATATTTCCTTGTGTGTGCACACATTTTGTTTAGTCATTCGTTTGTTGATAGACATCTGTTTCCACCTTTTAGTTGTTGTGAATTATACTGCTCTGAGTACTGACATACAAGCATGTGTTTAGGACTCTGATTTCAGTTATTTTATGTGTATACCCAAAAGTGGAATTTCTGGTTCATTTGGTAATTCCATGTTTCGCTTTTTGGAGCTGCCATACTATTATTCATAGTGGTTGCACCATTGTACATTCCCATCAGCAATGTACTAGGCTCTGATTTTTCTACATAATTGATAGCACTTGTTGTTTTCTGGTGTTTGCTTTTGTTTTATAACAACCATCCTAGAGTGTGAAGTTGTATCTCACTGGGGTTTTGATTTGCATTTTCCTAATGACTAGTGATGTCAAACAACTTCTCATGTGCTCATTGGCCATCTGTACATTTTCTTTGGAGAAACATCTATTCAAGCCCTTTGTAGGATTAATTAGTATAAGTGGAATCTACTCTCTGCCAAACTTGTATATTAGTAATTAACTAATGGAATGATTTAGGAACATTTTGCATATTTAATTTTTGTGCTAATGCTATTAAGAATTCTGTTTAAAATATTTTTGAAAAAGTATCCTGCACAAGTAGGAGGAAAAGAAAAAACAAAAAACAAAACAAAGAGCTACAAATCCTGAATGTAAAATTATTCTAAGTGTTAAGTCAGTATTTTCTGGATGTAACATTGAAAGAGAAATAAATCCTCTCTTATAAATAGATAGAAGACCAAATGACCAGGTTACATTCTCCAAGTTGCCACTCAGTCTCCATCAAATGGCAGCAGCTGAGTGCAGATGCACCTGAGCCCCTGCAGGCCCCAGCCCAGGTGCAGACCTTGTTCCGCAATGACCGACTTCTCGTCTATGGATTTGTTCCACATTGTACGCAGGTAGGAGAACAGCGTATGTTGCCAGCAATTCTCTTCTTTTCTCTCTATTGTCTTCCCTCTCCTTCCCCCAGATCATCATATGCAGGCAGTTTTTTCTGCTTCTGGAAACTTAATGGGTAATTAACTAGGGACCCTGGGGAGTCTTTTAATTTCCATTGAAAGGAGAGAAAAATCACTGTGAAACTATCTATGACACTGTGGAGTGAAAAAGCTAATAAGGGATTTCCTCCCCACCCCTCACCCCATTTCAGGCAACTCTGTGTGCATTAATTCAAGAGAAGGAATTTTCTACAATGGTATCAACTACTGAGCTTCAGAAGACAACTGGAACTGTAAGACCCAAAACTTAAGCCATGAATTCACTGTTTGAAAGTTGTCCTCATTGAATATTTTCTTATATAATGCTCCGTGCACTTCCTCCGTTGTTCCAGTTTCTCTGTGTTGACACTTCAGTACACAGTGTTATGCGGAGGATTGTTACTCATACAAATGAGGACACTTTGATTCCGTTTCTAGCACAGGACTTCTTCTTCTGGGGTTCTTGACTCTAGTGTATCCATGTGGGTATCGGGATATGAATAACTGCAATTAAATTTGGTATTTTATATGTGAACATTTTTTAGGGAGCTTCTCGAAAATGTCATGACTCAATAAAAGATAAGTGTGTCAGATCCACCTATGTTATTTTGTAATATTCAGTATAATAAATAGTACTAGACTAAGAGTAAACACATATTGAGTATGTGGGTTAAAGGCAAATGAATTATCATCGACAAGTTTTTAGTATTTGCGTTAGTACTTGATCTACTATGGTCAGACCTGGCAACCTCCCACCTATGTATATTATATATGTAGCTTGCTATTTATAGGAGTATTTGCATAACGAGATAAACTATTTCCTAGATATTGCAGATTTTTTTTTAAATATGACTGAACTTTTTGGCCCTAAATCAATAATTATCTCATTATTTGCCCGTGATATGTATATAGAACTTTAGGGAACCTCCATATTGTTTTAAAAATTCAATCTAAGGAGAAAATTAAGTCAAAAGATTTTACCTGGGAAGAGGTCATTTTCCATGAAATTGCAGTTTTTATAGCTCTACTTTATCTGTGAGCTGGGGCCCTATTGATAAAAAAGTTACAAGATTTGGAATTTCCACAGAAATCAGACATTGCCATTTAAGATCAGTTGTGTTTCTTCATTGGAGAGAAAGGGGGATGATCCTTCATGTTGCACTGGGGGGCACGTTTGGCTTCCCTTGTTCTTCCGAGTGCAGGTCACGTTACAGTCAGGCTTCACAGCCCTAGGCCAACTCTTCCCACAGGAGAACAGTTTACAATTTTTGAGATATGCTAAATTGGCAAAATACCCTATTATAGAAAAGGCAAAACTGTAGGGACAGGAAACAGATGAGTGGGTATCAGGGACTGGAGGCGACAGCAAGGGGCGTGAGGAATGTTTGAAAGTGAGGAAAGGTTCTGTGTCTTCATTTCCGTACAGTTCCATGGAACTGTACACTGCATTCATTATGGCTCATCAAACTCCGCTTAAAAGGGTGAGTTTTATTGTGTGTACTATTGTAGGTCAATTTTTAAAGTGGTTTTCTAAGTAAGGTGTCAACTAGAAGGCATCTGCATCTTTTTTTTCCCATTTGCTGCTTACACACAGATGATCCACAAGCTGACAGCGCGAGCTCTGATCCGAGATTATGAAGATGGCATTCTCCATGAAAATGAAACGAATCATGAGGTTTGCTCTTTTCATTGTTCTTGATCCTTCTTAAGTTGATTTGTCCGTGGAAATGTGGAGTGAGGATAGCTGGTTGGGGAGGCGTGTGGTGCAGGGGCACCAGTGTTGTATCTGTATGTCTTGTGCCTTGGGTGCTCAGGACATGCATGTTGAATGCATTAATGAAAGAACTGATGTCATCCGTTTCCTAAGAATTCTCCGATCATTTCACTCATCAGAAAGGGACCAGAAGGGGGCTCAGAGAACATTCACTGAGTGCCTGTCATAAATGTCACCTTAGATTTCATACATTGTAGGCACTGGGGTTCTCCTCGCAGTGATGAAGCAGCCTGGCTACAGGGCAGTAGGCGACCAGCCTAACGACAGACAGTGGAGCCAGAGCCCTCCCTGGTCCTTCTTCACTGAGCTGATGCGGCCCTGGTGGAGGGTTCCACTCAGCCAGCCCACCAGCGGCCCGGTCCCTCTGGAGCTGGGAACTTAAATGGACTCAGGAATCGTAGTACTCAGTGCCTTCCTGGAAAGAAGACACCAGAGTGCCATGCGTGTCTGGGAATGCAGTCACAGCTGATGGCAGATGGCCTTGTGTTTCCACAGTTCTCCCTTGCTGCCCTCGGATTAGCAGCATGTGTTCTGCTTTACTTAAGGCCTTTTTGTCTCTGGGGCCAAGTGACCAGCCCTGCTACCAAGTGGTCCTGTACAGGCCCCTCTGCCTCTCCACATCTTGGACTCCCAACTTCAAAATGGGAGGCGTGGACTGTCTGTGAAAGAATGCAGAAGCTCATCACACTTGAGGATGAGAGTTCTTTGTTAACCATAAAGAGCTATAGAAATGTGAATTATTTCTTCTATTACTTAGCCAGTCACTTGATACTATTTTGCCGGGAATGGTGAGTTGCTTACTCAAGACATTTACACAGGGCCATTGACTCTACTTAACTAGAAATCCTAATTATAAAATGTTTTATTTTATAGAAAAACACTTTGTTAGATCATTTAATACTTGTTTTATTAGTCATACATAGCTAAATAGTGAAAAATAAGACGTGACTTCATTTGTTTGATTCTACCCTAGATGAAGAAGCAAATCCTAAAATCTCTGATTATTAAACTCAGTAAAGAAAACTCTCTCATAACACAATTTACAAGCTTTGTGGCAGTTGAGAAAAGGGTATGTATTGTTAATTCATGGTTATTTCCTTTGTATTTACATATTAAGAAAATTTCTCTTAGTCTTTCACTGGCAATATCCACTTTCATGACTTGTGAAGAGCACGAGGGTGTGGGAGAGGGCAGGGAGGACTGTAGAACCAGGGCCTCGCATTCATGGAGGGCCTCACAGTTAGGGTTCATGATAATATCTCTAAATGACTCACATATACTATTATTTTTAATGTTATAATTATTAGTTATGTGTATGCCTTCTGAGATATACTACAGTTTTGTTACATTTTGGTATTTCTCATCTTTTATTAATGCAAGACCCTCAAAAAATAGAAAGGGCTGAGCTTCCCCTCCTGTGAGAGGCCCTTTCTCTTTCATAAATTTAAGAGGGGACCCATAGAAGGCACCTCGCACATAGCACCCACATGCAGCTCAATAAAGAGGAAAGCCACTCACGGAACATGTGCCTCTTTCTCTCTCGTGGCCCAAACTAAGGATTCACCAGGTTTTAGGATGCATAGTAATCATTTGATTTGATTATGTCTTTTATTTCTACCTACTTGTAATTCAATATAGGATAGTAAGGAGTCACCTTCTCCTAATATTCCAAATATTTTGGAACTTATTGCCAAAGAAGATGTCGATTTTCTGCCGTACATGAGCTGGCAGGAGGAGCAACCAGATCCTTGTGTGGCAAAGGTAAATGTTAGTTACCAAATACATCAGTATTGTGTTTTCAGACTTCAGTGATGGTGACAGGAACCCTTTGCTAAAATAGCACCCTATTGCTGTTGTCTCCCTCCTAATGGAAAATATTTGTGCCTTTATTAAAAATCTCTTACATGACTGAGAACGTCACTCTATATAAATGTATCTGTAAAGTCCCGAAGAGGAACAACTGTGATTTGGCTTCATTCATAGACAAATAAACTGCCATACAGGAAACTAAGGTCAAAATACTCTAAGTAATTGGTAGGTTCATCATGAGTCTGGCGCCTTAGCCCGCTCAGCCAACCTGACACCGCAGTAGGTTCATCATGAAAGTAGTGATGAAAGTCCATCTAGTAATATAACTCCACCATGAATACTTCTTAAAGCTAATAGTGCTTTATATCGTGGCCTTTGTAGCCAGAAACAGAAGTTGAGGAATGTGACTTGTATAGAAAGTGGAAAACATATTCAAAACCAAAGGAACAAAACAGTGCTATTAGACCCTTAGGAGTCTAGGGTGGTTAAAAAAAAAAAAAAAGCCAAAATTTTGGAATTTAGAATCTAAGGAAAAAATTTAAGAGGAATTTTGGGAAAATATGCAACATTCATTTTCCTTCATCCATTTTGAAGTTGTTCTGTCTATTAAGAGTATAAAAACACATTAGATATCATTTACTTGCTTTGTTCATAAAACCATGTTTAGTATGATTTCAGATGGTAAATAACAATGCAGCAACAACAAAATCACAAATGTTTCCTCAAATCCTTCATGTCGAGCTTTTGTTTTGTTTCATCTTCTAGTTGTCTTTAAAAGAAAGGATAGGTAAAGAATAACTTCTGAAAATCCTGTTTCCACTCTTTTTCTGAGTTTACTTCTCTGGTCACATAGTTCCTACTAGATAGAAGAGAAATTTTAGGTGACACAGAACAGACGGGCAGTGGCAGGATTAGAGGGTGACTGCAGCCCCTCACAGCAAGGTGGTAGGGGTAGGCGGCCTCTGAGGCAGCTCTCCCATTGTTGCAAGGCCCTTTCCCTCTGGCTGAAGTGACTTCCAAGGGGATTTAAAGAGCCTGCCTTTACTTACCCTGCTCATTTTTTGCTCTTACCCTTTTGGGAGTCAGGCATTGAACACCAGGAACAGAAACAGCTGCATATATGGGAATAATTAAAAAGTGTCTGCATAAAACCAAGAAAAAGCTCAGAAAAGACCTAAGAAGGCATTAAGTTTACACTTCAGGCTAATTCTCAGCACAGAGACAGTCTACAACAGTTAAAAATGAAAAAAATAACAAAACCTTTTAGCCTACTGGGAAAGGGAAATCCTTCATTTGATAAAGGGCACCAATGAGGAACTTACAGTTAATGTCATATTTAATGGTAAAATGCTGAATGGTTTTCCCCTAAGAGTGGGACCTTACCACTTCTGTTCAATATTGTACATAATATCCTAGCTGGTACCTAAGGTAAGAGAAATTTTATCAAAAACATACATGTTAGAAAGAATCAAAACATTTTTTACTCATAAGCAACCTAATTGTCTATGTAGAACATCTTAAAGATTTCAATAGAAAGGTTAGTAGAACTAATCAGCGAGTTTGGCAAGGTTACAGAATGCAAGGTCAATATAAGAAACCAATTGGATTTCTGTATACTAGTTATGATCAGAATCTGAAATTAAAAAAAAACAATAGCACTTATAATTACCATAGAAAATACAAAATACATAGAATCAAATTTGACAGAATATAAGCAGTATAATGTATAACTTGTATACTGAAAGTTACAAAGCACTGCTGAGAAAATTGCAGTTGAAGAAGACCTAAATAGATATTCTTGAATTAGATGATTCCATATGGTTAAGATCTTGATTTTCCTCAGATTGATCTGTAGATTCAATTCAATCCAAATCAAAGTCCCAGCAGGTTTTTTTTTACTTGTTTTGCGTAGAAATTGACACACTCCATAACCAGTAAAAAAATTTACTCAGTAATCAGAAATCTTCCAACAAGCAAGAGTCCAGGGACAGATGGCTTTTCAGGGGATTCCACCAAACATTTAAAGAAGAGTTAACACTTACTATTTTGAAGCTGTTTCAAAAAACAGAAATGGAAAGAAAACTTCCAAACTCATTCTGTGAGGCCAACATAATCTTGATTCCAAATCTGGACAAAGACCCCACTAAAAAGGAGAACACAGATGAATTTCCCTGATGAACACGATGCAAAAATCCTCAACAAGATACTAACTAGCCAGGCATCCAATAATACATTAAAAGAATTATTCACCATGCTCAAGTGGAATTTATACCTGGCATACAGGATATCCACAAAACAACCAATGTGATACATCACATAAATAAAAGAAAGGACAAGAACTACATGGTCCTCTCAATAGATGCAGAGAAAGCATTGGACAAAATACAGCATCTTTTCTAAATAAAAACCCTCAAGAAAGTAGGGATAGAAGGATCATACTTCAAGTTCATAAAGGCCATATATGAAAGACTCACTGCTAATATCATCTTCAATGGGGAAAAACTGAGAGCTTTCCTCTTAAGGTCAGGAACATGACAAGTTTGTCCACTCTCACCACTGTTATTCAACATAGTGATGGAAGTCCTAGCCTCAGCAATCAGACAACACAAAGAAATAGAAAGCATCCATATCAGCAAGGAGGAAAGCAAACTTTTACTCTTCACAGATGGCATGATATTCTATGTGGAAAACCTAAAAGACTCCACCAAAAAAACTGCTAGAACTGACATAGGAATTCAGCAACGTCACAAGAAATAAAATCAACATACAGAAACCTGTTGCATTTCTATATACCAATAATGAAGCAGCACAAAAAGAAATCAAGGAAGTGATCCCATTTATAATTGTACCAAAAACCATAAAATACCTAGGAATAAACCTAACCAAAGAGGTGTAAGATCTGTATGCTGAAAACTATAGAAAGCTTATGAAAGAAATTGAAGAAGACACACAAAATGGAAAACATTCCATGCTCATGGATTGGAAGAACATTTTTAACATGTCAATACTACCCAAAGCAGTCTACACATTCAATGCAATTCTTATCAGAATAGCACCAGCAGTCTTCACAAAGCTAGAACAAACAATCCTGAAATTTGTATAGAACCAGAAAAGACCCTGAATAGCCAAAGCAATCCCCACCCCCAAAAAACACCCAAAGCTGGTGGCATCACAATTCCAAACTTCAAGCTATATTAAAAAGTTATAATCATCAAGACACTATGGTACTGCCATGGGACAGAATAGAGAACCCAGAAATGGACCCATAAAAATTCACCAACTAATCTTTGACAAAGCAGGAAAGAATATCCAGTGGAAAAAAGATAGTGTTTTCAACACATGGGGTTTGGGAAACTGGACAGTGACATCCAGAAGAATGAACCTGGACCAATTTCTTACACTGTAAACAAAAATAAACTCAAAATGGATGAATGACCTAAACATAAGACAGGAAGCCATCAAAATCCTATAGGAGAAAACAGGCAACAACCTCTTTGACCTTGGTGCGGAGGACCAGCCCATGCACCCCAGTCGAATGGTCCCCGAGTAGGTGGTTGGTGTCAGCGAAATATCTATAGGAAGGAAGACAGACAACATGAATGGTGGTAAAACCACCCTTTACTAAGAAAGTCAGTGTCTTTTATGCCATAGGGGTTTACACATTTTTTTTTTCTCTTTAATGATTACAAAGCTTATGGTCCTTGAGAGAGTAAAAACATGCCCTGGGAAGGATCATTTTTTTTTTTTATCACGAAAGAACAGCCGTGAGAACAGAAGTAAAAAAACAGGAATGAGGGAGTCTGTCTCTCAAAGAATGTTCTTTTCTTCAAGATCCTTTAGCAGTTATGTCTGGGCAAGATTCTTATCATTCAAGGGGTTAATTTTAGACAGAGGATTGTGTTTGCCCCAACAGCAGGCAATGAGCTGGGAACAGAAAGAAAGTAAGGGAAAGCAGGTGCCACTAACTGACCCAAGTTGATTCAAAACTTAAAGGTGTGTGCCTTCATTACTTTTGCAAAGCAATGAGAAAAATCCCAAATTTTTTCTCCTGCGCCCCGGAGGCATAGCGTCCATGGTCACTTATGTAGATTCTCCTGTGTCCTGGAGGTCTGGCCATCAAAGGTCACTCTGCGGGAGGTCTTTTGGCCTGCTGGGCCCCAACACCTTGGCCATAGCAACTTCTTAACTTGACATGTCTCCAGAGGCAAGGGAAACAAAAGCAAAAATGCACTTTTGGGACCTCATCAAAATAAGAAGCTCCTGCACAGCAAAGGAAACAATCAGCAAAACTAAATGGCAACTGACAGAATGGAAAAAGATATTTGTAAATGACATATCAGATAAAGGATTAGTATCCAAAATCTATAAAGAACTTATTAAATTTAGCCCCCCAAAAAACAACTAATCCAATGAAGAAATGGGTAAACACACGAATAGACACTTTTCCAAAGAAGACGTCCAGATGGCTACAGATGCATGAAAAGATGCTCAACATCACTCATCATCAGGGAAATACAAATCAAAACTACTATGAGATACCACTTCACACCTGTCAGAATGGCTAACATTAACAACTTAGGCTAGGCAACAAGAGATGTTGGCAAGGATACAGAGAAAGGGGAACCCTTTTGCACTGCTGGTGAGAATGCAAAGTGGTGCAGCAACTCTTAAAACAGTATGGAGAGTCCTCAAAACATTAAAAATAGAACTACCCTACAACCCAGCAATTGTACTACTAGATATTTTCCCAAAGGATACAAAAATGCTGATTCAAAGGGGCACATGCATCCCAATGTTTATAGTAGCACTATCAACAATAGCCAAAGTATGGAAAGAGCCCAAATGTCCATCGAGTGATGAATGGATAAAGAAGATGTGTGTGTGTGTAT
Organism: Suricata suricatta; assembly: GCF_006229205.1. Classification (NCBI taxonomy): domain Eukaryota; kingdom Metazoa; phylum Chordata; class Mammalia; order Carnivora; family Herpestidae; genus Suricata; species Suricata suricatta. The sequence continues at coordinate 77,967,107 of NC_043703.1, read as the reverse complement.
GGAAATTTTTATATATGTAAAATCCATATATAAAACAATATTACTCGGTGATCGGAAAGAATGAAATCTTGCCATTTGGAACAATGTGGATAGAAGTAGAGTGTAGTATGCTAAGCGAAATAAGTCAATCAGAGAAAGACAAATATATGATCTCACTCATATGTGGAATTTAAGATACAAAACATGACTATAATGGAAGAGAAGGAAAAATAAGATAAAAACAGAAAGACAAACTATAAGAGAGTCTTAGATACAGAGAACAAACTGAGGGTTGCTGGCGGGGTGTTGGGTTAGAGGTATGGGCTAAATGGGTGATGGGCATTAAGGAGGACACTTGCTGGGATGAGCTCTGAGTGTTATATGTAAGTGATGAATCACTAAATTCTATTCCTGAAATTATTATTGCATTATATGTTTACTAACTTGGATTTAAATTAAAAGAAAAAACAAAAACACTAACTGGAAAAGATAAAATAAAGTTAATGGCACTCAAAAAACTAATTCCAAATTTATTTTATTTTTTTATGTTTTTAATTTATGTTTGAGAGACAGAGACAGTGTGAGCAGGGGAGGGGCAGAGAGAGAGGGAGACACAGAATCTGAAGACAGGCTCCAGGCTCTGAGCTGTCAGCACAGAGCCTGACACAGAGCTCGAACACACGAACAATGAGATCATGACCTGAGCCAAAGTCGGACGCTCAACCGATTGAGCCACCCAGGCGCCCCTGATTCCAAATTTCATGCGAAAGGGTAACAGATCTTGGTTTGCCAAAACAACTTTGAAAAAGAACATTTTGGAGGCCTTAGAATACCTGATTTCATGTCAAGTATACTATAAGGCTATAGTAATTAGGAGAGTGTGATATAGTGTAAAATAGACTCTGCACCTTGGGAACACCATTGGAACATAGAAGAGTTGGAAAAAAGAGTCTAGAAATATATCTACATGTATTAGGTCAATTGATTTTTTACATAGGTGTCAAGGCAATTCAATGGGGAAAGCATGATCTTTTCAACAAATGTTTCTGGAACAATTGGATAACCATATAGGAAACAAAAATGAAGCCCTTAGCTCACACCATATGCAAAAACTGATTGGATTGTAGACTTGAATGTAACAACTGAACAGTGCTAGAATATTTAGAAGAAAACATAGAAGAAAATGTTAGTGAATTTGGGTTGGACAAAGGTTTCTTAATTTTTTTTAAGTTTATTTTTGTTTGTTTATTTGCTTTGAGATAGGAAGGGAGCATGAGCAGGGTGAGGGCAGAGATAGAGGGAGAGGGACAGTGCCAAGCAGACTCCATTCTGTCAGTACAGAGCCTTGATGCAGGGCTTGATCCCACAAACTGTGAGATCATGACCTGAGTCAAAAGAAGAGTCAGACGCTTAACCAACTGAGCCACCCAGGCACCTCAAGATATCTTAAACTAAGAAAAATATGTAAAAAATTGGTGAATTGGACTTCACTAGAATCAAAACTTATGCTCTTTAGGGTTGCCTGTATAACTCCCTCTGTTGAACATCCAACTCTTGATTTCTGTTCAGGTCATGGGATCAAGCCCCACATCGGGGTCTGTGCTTAGCACGTAGCCTGTTTAAGGTTCTCTCTCTCTCTCTTTCACTCTCAAAATAAATAAATACACTTAAAAAAAAAAAAGTCACACGCTCTACAACTGAGCCAGCCAGGCACTGCCAGGCTAATTATTTAAAAAATATCCCAAACTTGTAATTGTTATAAAACTAGATTTTATTTACATGCAACTTTTTAGGGATGACTCTTTAACTTTCAAATAATAGTAGTAACATAGCATCCTTACTTCCCTTTTGTTTACATGTTATTCAAAGTCTAGTGTAAAAAGATATTCATTTACATCATTTTTTTATAAATGTTTTTATTTATTTTGGGGGGAAGAGAGAGAGAGAGAGCAAATTGGAGGAGGGGCAAAGAGAGAGGGAGACACAGAATCTGAAGCAGGCTCCAGGCTCTGAGCTGTAAGCGCAGAGCCCGACGTGGGCCACAAACTCACAAACTATGAGACCATGACCCAAGCTAAAGTCGGACACTTAGCCAACTGAGCCACCCAGGCACCCCTTCATTTAGTTACTTTAAAGCTTTTGAAATTCTTGTCAGTTTTTTCACTTTCTTAATATTGCTGTAAAGCAGTATAAAAGACTAAAATTTTATTTCAAATTATCAGCTTATTTCAGGGCTAATTTACACACTATGATACTGCTGATTATAAAATCTTGGACAAGACACTTCTTTGGTCCTCAGTTTCCTCTTGTATAAAATGAGGGATATTGAAAATTCCAAGATGCTAAGAACAAAGGGAAACAAGATATTGGATGTATTTATTGTTCCTATTCTTTCCAGCTCTCAGACTCTGTATCTATAAAACAATGGCATTGTACTTAAATTATCTTGAATATCTCCTCTTTTCAATGCTCTGGGATAAGCAATTGCTTGTCTACTCAGAAGTCAACTACTAGGAAGTATGTTCATTTTATTTTGTATTTTCCCTTATATTTTCTCCTTTCGGGCAGCCTCTCTCAGCATTTTCTAGATGGAATGAAGAACTGCAACATCAACATTTGACTGACAGAAAATTTGGATCACCTAAGCTGGAAGGTTTTGAAGATTTAGAAGAGGATTGCTTCAGTTTCCCACTATCAGAAAAATCTTTATCATTCAATTTTGAATGTGAAGATGTGGAAAAGCCATTGGATTTAAGGCAGATGGATTCATTTAAACAAACAGGAACTGAAACATTATCTAGAAATGCCCCTTCCCTAAAACAGGGTGCTGGCAGTATTTCTGCTCCCTACAGGTTAGCCTGTTTGAAAGCTGAGCCCTTGATTGGTTCTCGTTTCCACTGTCCTCTCCGCTTACATCGTCTTACATCTGCTTCTCTTTTTGGTTCGAGACAATCTGGTCCATCTGAGAATGACTTGGAAGGTGAGCCCTTAGCTGGTCCTGGTTTCTGCTCTCCTCCCCACTTACCTCCTCCCCAGGTTTGTACTCCTCCTGCTAGTTCTGAACAGTCTGGTCCATCAGAAAATGACCAAGACCGTCAAACTGACAGTTGCAGTGACTCTTCCCTTAAGCCATCTACCCCTTTCAGACCGTCTCACCTACTTTTTAGACCCTTTGCTTATTCTAATTTAGGTGCCTCGTTTAACTTTGGGCAGGTTCATCTACCTGAAAGGCACCAAGACCGTAAGACTGACAGTCCTGCTAGCAGTTCTCTCGAGTTGGACTCTCCCCCACAGCCGAATATTTTTTTCTCTCCTCCTACAGTTCCTTCCTCTGGTGTATCCAGGCAGTTTGACTTCCATTACATTTCTGGTTCTCCTTTTTATTTTCAAAATTCCCCAGTTTATTCTAGACCCAGTTACAAGCCACCGACAGATCTGTTGTTTGCTAGCACAAAATTGAAGGCTTCTTCAGCAAATGTTTGTGGCATGATTTCATCGTCTACTTCAAGTAATATGCATTTTTCTGAAGCAAAAAATGTTGAAACACCAAGTTTTCTGAAATGTCACTTGGCAAAATCTGATATAACAGGAAGTGGCTTTACTGCAAGCTTTCAGGCACAAAAAGATGAACAAAACTGGATGAGTTCTGTACCTTGGACCAAACTCTTCAGTCTACAAACTGAGGTATTAGTCTTATTTCTACTTAAGTCTGTGGTTAATTAGCTTCATAGTTTGGAGGAGAGCTACTCAAAGTACCTGGTCGTTTATCTATGAAATAAAGAGGTAAGTGACTTGTGGCAGAATGTAAATCAATAAACTGCTTCTTCCATTGAGAAAATTTTTCAAAAAGAAAAAAAGTCAACAATAAATGCAGTGTGATTGATAATGGCATTTATCTGTTTTTAACTGTTTGGCTAGAAATTCATGCAAGTGAATGTTAATATTTCTCAATTGAAAGTAGCATCCCTGAATGGGTCATGGGGTAAGACCTTGATTGCCTAGGTTCTGGAACAGGTGAATCACAATCATGTAAATTTTCCATTGTGAAGTAGAAGACAAGTGTGGTAAGTATACTCTAATTGTTTTCATATATGGCTTAGGAACATCACTCAACATGTAAGACTGTGTTAGAGCTTATCATTCTGCTTGTGAAGCTAATAAACACTAAGTAAACTTAGTTCCTGCACTGGTACGAAGACCAGCCTCATAGCCATAATTATTTGTTTTAATGTAAAGTAGTTTAGTAAAATGGAAACACAGTGTAAGACTAAATTTGGGCTTTGGTCCTAGTACTTTGTGATTTGAGGCGAGTCAGATAACCTTTCTGAGTCTCAGTTTCTTCATCCATATACTGGGGATAATAATAGTGTCTGTCTCACAGAGTAGTTTTGAGGTTTAAACACAACATAACAGCTGTCCGGCTTGGTTTTTACCTGAAAGAGTGTCCATGAAAGCAGTGCACGAAGCAGTACAGCAGATGCTGCTCTCTTTGGACACTGGAGCTAGACTTCTATGGATTACATTATACTTTTGCTGCTTGTTAGCTGTGTGACTTTGGACAAGTTGCTTAAACTCTCTGTGCCTCAGTGATCTCATCTGCAAAGTGGGTATAGTAATAGTCTCTCCACAGGAAGTGTCTAAAAAGATTTTTTTTTTAATCTAAGCACCTAGGACTAGTTTAATACTAGTTGACATATACCACTACTATTATTTTTCAAATTATTGCTATAGAGTCTATGTACCTGCCTATGACCTTAGCCTCCTTTCTGCTTTCTGTACTAGCTCCCCTGGGACCTGGAGTTGCTCTGCTTCAAGGTCAAGGTCCCCATGTTCAGGCTTACAACCACCTCATAATATGTAATTAACATCCTTAAAAGTAGAGACTTGGAGGCGCCTGGATGGCTCAGTTGGTTAAGTGTCCGACTTTGGCCGAGTTCATGATCTAATGGCTCATGAGTTCAAACCCTGCATCAGGCTCTCTGCTGACAGCTCAGAGCCAGAGCCTGCTTCAGATTGGGTGTCTCCCTCTCCTTCTGCCCCTCTCTGTCTTTCTCAAAAATTAGTAGACATTAAAAAAAACAAATTTTTTTTTAAAGTAGAAACTTAGCTGGGGTGAGCAGGGGACAGTGAGGATAAGTAAGGTCATTTTAAAGAGAATATTCACGGGGTGCCTGGGTGGCTCAGTCGGTTGAGTGTCCGGCTTCAGCTCAGGTCATGATCTCAGGTCTGTGGGTTCCAGCCCCGCATCGGGCTCTGTTCTGACAGCTAGCTCAGAGCCTGGAGTCTGCTTCAGATTCTGTGTCTCTCTCCTCTCTGACCCTCCCCTGCTTGTGCTATCTCTTTCTCTCAAAAAATAAAAAACATTTAAAAATATTTTTTAAAAAAGCATATTCACTACAACAACTTTATATTTAGTAAAAATTTGTCATTTTCATATTTCAGACTTCATAAAGGCACATTTTTAATGTTAAACAAAAGGATTCATGCTACCTAAATGTTTGAGAAACATTGGTTCAAAACATTACTAAAAGAAAAAATTGCATAGCACAATTTTTAAAAATACCTACACATGAGCCTCTTTCCAAACTTTTTACAAGTGCCACCTGATACATACCTTTCGTAGTATTTTTGAAATTCCTAATACTACTATGTCACTAGTGTATGAAGAACTTTGATTTAAATATTTTTTCATTTTTTAATGTTTTATTTATTTTTGAGAGACAGAGTGTGAGTTGGGTAGGGGCAGAGAGAGAGGGAGACACAGAATCTGAAGCAGGCTCCAGGCTCCCAGGTGTCAGCACAGAGCCTGACGTGGGGCTGAAACCCACAAATGGTGAGATCATGAGCTGAGCCAAAGTCAGACACTTAACTGACTGAGCCAACCAGGTGCCCTTGAGGAACTTTGATTTTAAAAATAATAAAAACGATAACAAAAATGTTTGATAATAAAAATTTTAGAAATGTCTTAATAAACTGAATTTAAATACTTTGAAACATATTGTTTATTACATAACTTCTTATATGTGTGATTAAATTTCAGTAATGTGGCTTAACTTTGCTTTTTTATTTCATAGGAGGGCTTCTGGAAACTTACACCAGAACTGGGGTTTATTTTAAACCTTAATACAAACATTTTAAACAGCTTTCTTGAACAAAAAGGCATTCGATCTCTAGGTAAGTCATGATTTTCCTATTAATTAAATGGCATGCTTTTAATTGTTATAAACTTTGTTGTAAACTAGTATACTACTATGATAATTACATATATTACATATGAGTGTAATTATATTTGTTAGCCATCAAAGGAAAAAGAGGACCAGTTTCTAGTCATCTTTACTGCTAATTAGGTTATTGCCTATATGAGTTAATTAGCATAAGTAGCAATAACTTCTATTTTAAAAATCCAAAATTTCTGTAGCTTAACACAAAGATTAATTTTGGGCACATGTCATAGCTAAATAGTAGTCAGCAGAAAAATTCCACTCCAGGTTTTCAATTAGAGTCCCAGGCTCCTTACAAACTGCGTTCTACCATTATCAAAAGTGTCTTTAAAGTTACTCTAATGAAAAGGAAAGAAGAAGCTATTGCTCAGTCATCACCTACCAGGTAGATAGGAGGAGAAAGAAACAGTGGAGTTCCTACTAGTCACAGAACCCCACCCAGATACAAGAGGGCTGGGAAATGTACTTCAGCTCTGTGTCCAGGAGGAGAAGACAGCTCTGTGAAGTGCCTGGTCAGGCTTTGCTGGAGTGAGTCCCGTCTCTGTGGCCCTGTTTCTCGTCATAATGATGAAGGGCTGGATGAGCAAGTGGTTGACGGTCAAATGCTGGCCTTAGGTTGAGACATTTTTTAAAATTAAAAAACATTATTAAACAACTAGTCAGTATTCATGGAACAGCAATGTCTACCTACCCTGCCGTCCCCTCAGAAAAGTCAGGGTTTTTTCATATTCCAGGCTTATTCCAGAGGTTGTGTGCTTGACTTGTACCCCACTGAAAAGGAATGCTGAAAATTTGCATGATGAGAATTTTAGTTCCTGGAATGATAAAGGAGCTTGAATCTGACTAAATCTCTCACCAATAAGATTACTAAACCCAGACAAAATATTTGAAAACCACTCTTCTAAGGCCTGGAAAGCAATCAGTAAAACAGTAACTAGAAGGTTCAAAATCCCTGAAAAAAGGAAGAAAATGAGGTAGGTTCTGCATTTACCCAACTGTTTATCCAAAGGTACTTTTCTCAGTTCGTGAGGCACATGAGAGGTTAGAACTGAAACAAAGTCTTAATGGGATAATGACATAGGGGTCAGAGTTCAAGGCTGCTAGAGTGGTTGGAAAGTAAGGGTGAAACTCTGAGAAAAGGAGCCGGGAGCTTCTGACACCATACGAATTCCCTCAGATTGTTGACTCTCCCCTAACCTGTACATTCAGGGCGTGACTTCAAGGAATCCAGACAATAGCTGGAAAGAAAAAGAGCACAATAGAGATTCTAACTGCTGCCAAGTGTTGGTGTTTGAATTATACCAAATCAGAATTGATAAACATCTTAGGGCACCTGGGTGGCTCAGTTGGTTAAGCATCCAACTTTGGCTCAGGTCATGATCTCACCACTCATGGGTTCGAACCCCATGTGGGGCTCTGTGCTAACAGCTCAGAGCCTGGAGCCTGCTTCCGATTCTGTGTCTTCCTCTCTCTCTGTACCTCTCCCACTCAGGTTCTTCCTTCTCTCTCTCTCTCTCATTCAAAAAATAAACAAACGTAAAAATTTTAACAACAAAAAATTTATAAACATCTCAAGTATTCCACTAAGACCCAAAAAGGGCCAATGGAACCATAAATCAGGGAAAGAAACATAAATAGGCCCATCTTAACAAAGCCTCAAACAAGGCTTTCAGAGGATACACCAAAACATAACTCAGGGCTCTTCAGAATAAGATAACATAATTCAGAGTCTCCACAGCCTTCAATGTACAATATAGAATGAAAATTTAATAACATATAAAGAAGCAGGAAGATATGACATAATCTAGGGGGAAATGGCCTAAAGATGCTGACCTGCAGGAGCCGTAGATGTTGGAATTAGCAGCCAAGGATTTAAGTTTTTTTTTATGTTTTTTTATTTATTTTTGAGAGACAGAGAGCGACAGTGGGAGCAGGGGAGGGTTAGAGAGAGAGGGAGATACAGAATCCGCAGCAAGCTCCAGGCTCTGAGCTGTCAGCACGGAGCCCAACGCAGGGCTCGAACTGACAAACCGTGAAATTGTGACCTGAGACGATGCCGGATGTTCGACCAACTGAGCCACCCAGGCACCCCAGCAGCCAAGGATTTTAAATTGCTATTACAATTATGGTAACGGATTTACCAGAAAAGAATGAGTGAACAAATGGGAGAATCTCAGCAAATAGATGGAAACTATAAGAATCAAATGAAAATTCTAGAACTAGATGGCACAAAAACAGACATTGACCAATGGAATAGAATAGAGAACCCAGAACTGGGCCCACAAATGTAGGACCAATTAATTTTTGACAAAGCACGAAGGGGTATCCAATGGAAAAAAGACTGCCTCTTTAACAGGTGGTGTTGGAAGAGCTGGACAGCAACATGCAGAATGAAACGAGACCACTTTCTTACACCATATACAAAAATAAACTCAAAATGGATGAAGGACCTGAATGTGAGACAGGAAACCATCAAAACCCTCGAGGAGAAAGCAAGAAAAAAACCTCCTTGACCTCAACTGCAGCAATTTCCTACTCGACACATCCCCAAAGGCAAGGGATATGAAAGCAAAAATGAACTATTGGGACCCCATCAAGATAAAAAGCTTCTGCACTGCAAAGGAAACAATCAAAAAAACTAATAGGCAACCAACAGAATGGGAAAAGATAGTTGCAAATGACATATCAGATAAAGGCTAGTATCCAAAATCTATAAGGAACTTACCAAACTCCACACCCAAAAAACAAAAAATCCAGTGAAGAAATGGGCAAAAGACATAAATAGACACTTCTCCAAAGAGGACATCCAGATGGCCAACAGGCACATGAAATGATGCTCGACATCACTCATCATCAGGGAAATACAAATAAAAATCACATGGAGATACCACCTCACGCCAGTCAGATGGCTAAAATGAACAAATCAAGAGACTATAGATGTTGGCGAGGATGTGGAGAGACGGGCACCCTCCTACACTGTTGGTGGGAATGTAAACTGGTGCAGCCACTTTGGAAAACAGTGTTGAGGTTCCTGAACAAATTAACAATAGAACTCCTTTATGACTCAGCAATAGCACTGCTAGGGATTTACCCATAGGATACTAAGTGCTGATGCATAGGGGCTCCTGTACCACAATGTTCATAGCGGCACTGTCAACAATAGCCAAATCATGGAAAAAGCCTAAATGTCCATCACCTGATGAATAGATCAAGAAGATGTGGTGTATATATATACACACACATATATATATATATATATTCAATGGAGTATTACATGGCAATAAGAAGGAATGAAATCCGGCCATTTGTAGCAAGGTGGATGGACCTTGAGGGTGTCTTGCTAAGCGAAATAAGTCAGGCAGAGAAGGACAGATACCATATGTTGTCCCTCGTAGGTCTAATAGGAGAAACTTAACAGAGGACCATGGGGGAGTGGAAGGGGAAAAAAATAGGTGGGGAGAGGGAGGGAGGCAAATCATGAGAGACTCTTGAATACTGAGAACAAACTGAGGGCTGAAGGGGGAGGAGGAGAGAGGAAGGGAGGTGGTGGTCTTGGAGGAAGGCACTTGTGGGGAAGAGCACTGGGTGTTCTATGGAAACCAACTTAACAATAAACTATAAAAGAAAAAAAAGATAAAATAGACAAACCTTTAGACAAATTTCACCAAGAAAAAGTGAAGGCTCAAAATCATAATTGAAAGACATTGCAATAGATACTACAGAAATCCAAAGGGTCATAAGAGACTATGGTGAATATTATATGCAAACTTATTAGACAAGCTAGAAGAAATGAATAAATTCCTAGAAACATACAACCTACCAACACTGAATCATGAAGAAATATAAAATTTGAACAGACTGATTACTAGTAAGAAGATTGAATCAGTAACCAAAAGCCTCCCAATAGACATAAGTCCAGGACCAGATGGCTTCATGGTAAATGCTACCAGAATAGAAGAATTAGTACCAGTCCTTCTCAAACTCTTACAAAATGTAGAAGAGGAAGAAATGCTTCCAAACTCATCTAATGATGCCAGCATGATCCTGACACCAAAACCAGAATACTAAGAATAAAAGAGGGTACTTAATGAAAGGTGGTAGAGAGATTTAAAGAATAAGATCTTATGAACGCCTTATGCCAATAAAGCTTAAAACTTAGATCGATTTTTAGAAAACATTAAATTTACCACACCCAACTAAGGAAAAAAATAGAAAGCTTGAATAATTCTGTAGTGATTAAAGAAATTAGTTTAAAACCTTCCCCCAAAGAAAACAACACTTGGTGGAGATGATTTTACCCCAATCTTCTACTAAATATTCAAAGTACAAATAATTGCAACTGAATACATAATATTGCAGAGTTTGGGAAAAATATGAGAATACCTTTCAGCTTACTTTACTAGCATAATTACTAGCATAATTTAATAAAAAATATGACAAGAATTGCAGTAGCTTCAAAAACAATAAAATACCTAGGAATAAATTGAGCAAAAGATATGCAATACATTTACACTGAAAACTATGTGTAATGAAAGAAATTTTTAAAGATCTAAATAAATGGAAAAACATTATATGTTTATGGATTGGAAACCTTAATATTGTTAAGATGACAATACTCCCCCAGATGATCTATAGATTCAGTCCACTCCCTATCAAAAATCTCAGTTTACTTTCTTGCAGAAAATGACAAGCTGATCCTAAAATTCATATGGAAACATATTAAGAACTGGAATGGCCAAAATAATCTTGAAAAAAAAATAGGAGTAACACTTCTCAATTTTAAAACTTATGGAAAACCTGCATTATTCAAGACAATGTGGTAATGGCATAAAGATAGATGGAATGGAATCAATGGGATAGGATTGACATTCCAGAAATAAACCTCTACATTTCTGATCAGCTGTTGTTTGACAAGGATGTCACAACAATCTAATGAAGAGACTTCTTGGGCTGGGACAACTGGATATCTAATATGCAAAAGTAGATACTGGATCTCTTCCTTACAAAAGTAAGTTAAAACTCTTCAGCTCTTAGAAGAAAACAGAAGTAAATCTTCATGACCTTTGATTAGGCGATGGTCTCTTGACACAAAAGCACAAAAGAAAAATAGACAAACTAACCTTGATCAGATTTAAAATTGTGTATGTCAGGTGTGCCTCACAATTTTTTTAAAATTTTGTGTGCAACTAAAAAATGAAAAAACACAAAGAATGGGAAAAAATATTTTCAAGTCATGTCTTTGATAAGGGACTGGCACCCAGAATAAATAAAGAACACCTACAATTCAGTAATAAAGAGATAAACAGTACAATTAAAAAATAGGCAAAGGATTTGACTAGGCAGTTCTCCCAAGAAGACATACAAATGTCTAATTCAGATTGGAAAAGATGCTCAACCTTATTAGTCATCAGGGAAATGGAAATAAAAACTATAGTGATGTATTACTTTATACCTACTAGGGTGAGTATAATTAAAAAAAAAAAAAAGAGCAAAACCCAAACACCCAAAGACCCATCGATGGTGAAAAGATGGACTTTTCAATCAATGGTGATAGGACAAGATAACCAATCAATGAGAGAAGTACATTTGACCCTTTGCCTCACACCATATTCCATAATTCCAGATAGATTGAAATCTTAACTATAAAAGACAAAACAATAGAAATTTAGAAGAAAATACTGGAAAGAATTTTTATGATTTTAGGACAAGTAACTTTTTTTTTTACATTTTATTAACCTTGCAGAAAAGTTACAAATACAGTACAAAGAATTCTCATATACCTCTCATTTAAATTCCCAAGATTTTAACATTTTGAAGGATTTGATTTATCATTCAGAGAGGAATTCTCAACGTAAAGAAAAGCACAAGTCATAGAGGAAAAGATTAATAAAGTAGATTTCATACATCATCAATGCCTTTTCACTAAAAATAAATAAAATTTAAAATGTGAAAAAGGCATATTCTACACCAGGATAAAGACATATATAAACAGCATAGAAACAAGCTAGAAACCTTGTGGTGGAACTGAGGGATAAACACAAACATCAGCATGGTGGTAGTTTCTAGGAGGGAACATAAGAGAATATGATTGGGACATAGCTCACAGACCCTTTCAAGGTAATGAATGATTATATTCTGTTTCTTAACATGGTGACTACAATCAAAAAGCAAAAATCTCAGAAAATAACAAGTATTGATGAGGATGTAGAGAAATCAGAACCCTGTTCACTATTGGTGGCAATGAAAAATGGTACAGCTGCTATGGAAAACAATAGAGTGGGCCATCAAAAAATTAAAAATAGAATTCCCATATGACTCAGCAATTCCATTTCTAGGTATATACCCAAAAGAACTGAAAGAAGGGGCTCAGAGATATTTGTACACACATATTCATAACAGGATTATTTGCAATAGCCTAAAAGTGGAAGCAATCCAAATATTCATGAATGGATGAATGAATAAAGAAAATATGATATACACATATAATGGAATATTCAGCCTTAAAAAGGAAGGAATTCTAACCCATGCCATAACATGGATGAGTCTCAAAAACATGATGCTAAGTGAAAAAGCCATTCACAAAAGGACAAATACTATATGAGTCCACTTATATGAGATACCAAGAATAGTCAATTTCATGGAAATGGAAAGTAGAATGGTGGCTACTAGGAGCTGAGAGGAGTCAGGGATGCGGGCGGTTAGGGTTCCAGAGATAGATGGTGGTGACTATAGCACACCAATGTCAATGCACTTAGTAACATTGAACTCTATACTTCAAAATGGTTGAGATGGTAAGTTTTATGTTATGCGTATTTTACTAGTCTTTTAAAACAAAAATAATATATAAGTGGGTAGTTCGAGGTGCCTGGGTGGCTCAGTCGGTTGAGCATCCAACTTCGACACAGGTCATGATCTCATTGCGGGTTCGAGCCCCGCGTCGGGCTTTGTACTGGCAGCTCAGAGCCTGGAGCTTGCTTCCAATTCTGTGTGTCCCTCTCTCTTTCTGTCCCTCCCCTGCTCATGATCTGTCTCTATCTCTTGATAATAAATAAATGTTAAAAATGTAAAAACATATATATAAGTGGGTAGTTCATACTTGAATGTTTGTTATTTATACCCTACAAATAGATTTAATTTTTTAAAACTTTAAGTGTATACTTGAGAAGACTTGAGATTCATTCTCCCTCTTTTTTTTTTTTTTATGTTTTATTTTTTGATACAGAGAGAGACAGAGCATGAGAGGGGGAGGGGCAGAGAGAGAGGAGACACAGACATGGAAGCTGGCTCCAGGCTCTGAGCCAGCTCTCAACAGCATCAGGCTTGTTTTTCTTTTATCTTTCCTTCCCCTTAATTTATTTTCTAAGTGGCTCTGATATACTGTTTAGGCATTTTATAATTTTATTATTTATGATGTTTTTAATAGAGATCTATGTTGCTTGTTATTCATATCACTTAAAAATTAGTGTAAGATTTTATATGTAATGCTTAAAAAAGAATCACTCAATTAAACAGCCCCCATATTTTCTTTTGTCTCTGTTGGTCTTCTTTGTGAGATAATGGGTTGGTTTTGTTGTTTTGTTTTAAAAATTTATTCAGTTTTTTCTTGTACTAAGAAAATGAGGTCTGGCAAAACAACGTAGACTGCACACAACATACAAGAAATACTTACTGGAGTGCCAGGCTCTGGGCAATGTATGACCCCTTTTTGATATAGTAGTATTCTTAGCTACAAGACATGCTTTTAAAACATGCAAAAGATAGAAACTTAGCCAACAGGACAATATTGAGCAATTCTCCCCAAAAGAAGTGGGAAGAAGAAATCACAGCCAGAGACTTGCTCAAAACAGATGAAAACAATATATCTGAGGGGCACCTGGGTGGCTGAGTCAGTTAAGTGTATGAATTCGGTTCAAGTCATGATCTCACAGTTTGTGGGTTCAAGTCCCACATCGGGCTCTGTGCTGACAGCTCACAGCCTGGAGCCTGCTTCAGATTCTGTGTCTCACCCTCTCTCTGCCCCTCCCATGCTCATGCTCATGCTCTGTCTCTCAATAATAAATAAAAATTTGAAATTTAAAAACAAAAACAATGATATATCTGAACAAATTTAGAACAACAGTCATAAGACTAATAGCTGGGCTTGAAAAAGCATAGAGCATAGAAAATACCAAAGAAACCCTTGTTACAGAGATCAAAGACCTAAGAACTAATCAGGATGAATTTAAAAACACTATAGCTGAGATGTAAAATAAACTAGATACAGTGACAGCACGATTGAAGAAGCAGAGGAGACAATAGGTGAAATAGAAGATAAAAGTATGGAAAATAATGAAACTGATAAAAAGAGGAAAAGGAAATTACTAGATCACGAGGGAAGAATTAGAGAACTAAGTGAGCCCATGAAATGAAATGATATCCATATCATAGGAGTCCAACAAGAAGAGGAAGAAAAAGGACACAAGGTTTATTTGAAAAAATTAGAGCTGAGAACTGCCCTAATCTGGGGAAGGAAACAGGCATTTAAGTCCAAGAGGCACAAAGAACACCCTTCAAAATCAACAATAAGAGGTCAAAGGGGACATGGGTGGCTCAGTTGGTTAAGCGTCCAGCTTCGGCTCAGGTCATGATCTCATGGTTCGTGGGTTTGGGCCCCACGTTGGGCTCTGTGCTGACAGCTAGCTCAGAGCCTGGAGCCTGCTTCAGATTCTCTATCTCCCTCTCTTTCTGACCCTCCCCTGCTTACACTGTCTCTCTCTTTCTCTCAAAACTAAATAAAAAACATACAAAAAAACAATAACAGGTCAAAACCATGACATATCATAATGAAACTTGCAAAATACAAAGATAAAATAATTCTGGAAGCAGTTAGAGATAAAAGGTCCTTAACCTACAAGGGTAGACACATAAGTGTAGAAGCAGACCTGTACACTGAAACCTGGCAGGCCAAAGAAAGCCAAAGTAGCCATAATTATATCAGTCAAACTAGAATTAAAACAAAGAGATGAGCAAAGGCATTATATCATAATTAAGGGCTCTATCCATCAAGAAGAGCTAACAATTGTAGGGGTGCCTGGATGGCTTAGTCGGAAAAGCGTCTGACTTCACTTAAGGTCATAATCTCATGGTTTGTGGGTTCGAGCCCTACATCAGGTTCTGTGCTGACACATCGGAGCCTGGATCCTGCTTCTGATTCTGTGTCTCCCTCTCTCTACTCCTCCCCTAATCATGCTCTGTCTGTGTCTCAAAGAATAAACAAACATTTAAAAACATTAAAAATAGAACTACCCTAGTATCCAGCAATTGCATGGCTAGGAATTTTTCCAAAGGATACAAAAATGCTGATTTGAAGGGTTATATGCACCCCATTGTTTATAGCAGTACAATCAACAATAGTCAAATTATGGAAAGAGCCCAAATGTCCATTGACTGATGAATAAAGAAGATGTGGTTTATATCTATAGTGGAATACTACTTGGCAATGAGAAAGAATGAAATCCTTCCATTTGCAGCAATATGGATGGAACTAGAGAGTATTTATTAATGCTAAGAGAAATTAAGTCAGAGAAAGACAGATATGTGATTTCATTCATATGTGGAACTGGAGACACTCAACAGATGAACAAGGGAAGGAAAAAATAAGATATAAACAGAATTGAGGTAAACCATAAGAAACTCTTAAATACAGAGGACAAACTGAGGATTGCTGGAGGGGAGGTAGTTGGGAAGATGGGTTAAATGGACATTAAGGTGGGCACTTTTTGGATGAGCACTGAGTGTCATATGTAAGAGATGAATCACTGGGTTCTATTCCTGAAGCCAAGACTACACTGTATGTTCACTTGAATTTAAATTTAAAAAAGAAAATGAGGTCATTTTTAAGTAGTTTGAGGTATCTCAATGATCTAAAATTGATGGTTTATGCACAGGGCCATTTGTATTTACCAAAAATATTGTGTATTATTATATGACACGGTCTTGTTTTTTTTTTTTCAAAACCACTGTCTCCCAGAACAGGAGGTATATTTGAGTCTTTATGTTCTCTCAATTACTTTATTGTTATTTTAATGTTTATTTTTGAGAGAGAGAGAGAGAGACTGAGCAGAAGCAGGGGAGGGGCAGAGGAGGGAGACACAGAATCTGAAGCAGGTTCCATGCTCTGAGCTGTTAGGCTAGAGCCCAACGCAAGGCTTGAACCCACGGACTGCAAGATCACAACCTAAGCCAAAGTCAGACACTCAACTGATTGAGCCACCCAGGTGCCCCTCAAACGCTTTATTTTTAATGAGAAACTGTCAGTTGAGGAGAGGACTCATGGGGCGCCTGCGTGGCTCAGTTAGCTAAGCGTCCGGCTTCAGCTCAGGTCATGATCTCATGGTTTGTGGGTTCGAGCCCCGCGTCGGGCTTTGTGCTGACAGCTAGCTCAGAGTCTGAGCCTGTCTTCGGATTCTGTGTCTCCCTCTTTCTTTGCCCCTCCCCTGCTCATGCTGTCTATCTCTCTCTTTCAGAAATAAATAAAACATTAAAAAATAAAAAGAGGAGAGGACTCAGCCTGAAATGGCCTTAATGTTTATCTTGGGTACTTAGAGAAGGTATCTGACAGAAATCCTAAAAAGAAAAATAAAAGAAATTTAACACAGGTTTATTAAGTATTTCTTGAAATTCGAATTTAAGATTACAATCACTGAATATTGTTCAATGAGTCTATTGAAGATCACTCTTTTTTTTTTTAAATAAATTGGAGTGATTCTCTTAAAGCTTATTTATTTATTCTGAGAGAGCACATGCACTTGAGTGTGGGAGGAGCAGAGAGAGGGAGAGAGAGAATCTGCATAGAACCCAACGTGGGCCTTGATTGCACAAATTATGAGATCATGACCTGAGCCAAATCAAGAGTTGGACGCTTAACCAACTGAGCCACCCATGTACTATGAAGATCACTTTTTCAAAAGCAACATGCATTAGTGGGTAAAAAATGTGATACATATACACACACACTGAAATATTATTCAGTCTTAAAAAAGTGTGAAATTTTGCCATTTGCAACAACTTGGATGGAGCTAGAGGGAGTAATGCTAGGCACAGTTAAGTCAGAGCTAGGCAAATAACGTTATGATCTCATTCATCCGTGGAATTTAAGAAACAAGACAAGAAAAGGGGAAAAAAACAAGAGAGAGATATAAACCAAGAAAGATACTCTTAACTACAGAGAACAAACTGATGATTACCAGACAGGAGGTGGGGGTGGGGATGGGCGGAGTAGGTAATGGAGACTAAGGAGGGCACTTGTGATGAGCATCAGGCATTATATGGAAGTGTCGAATCACTGTTGTACACCTGAAATGAATACAATACTGTATGTTAATTAACTGGAATTAAAATATAAACTTAAAAAAATGTGTAGACAGTGGCACCTGGGTGGTCAGTTGGTTGGGTATCCAACTTCAGCTCAGGTCATGATCTCAGTGCTGACAGCTCAGAGCCTGGATCCTGCTTTGAATTCTGTGTCTCCCCTCTCTTTCTCCTCCCCCCCACCCTCCACTCATGCTGGCTCTCTGTCTCTCAAAACTGAATAAACATTTAAAATTTTTCAAAAATAAATAAACATAAAAAATTTTTAAATGTATAGACAGAAAAAAGAAATATGCATATGTACAGTATGTACAAAAGAGAAAGTACATTTAATTGATCAAGCAAGGACTTGGAAGGAAGAACATATGATTTGTAGAAACTAACTTTGCAAAACAAGGACCACAACAAAAGCAGTGTACATCATGGGAATGTAAATTGAAAGATCCAAATAGTGTTTGTAAGGTTTACTAGATGGAGGCAGAAGTGAGAGGAAAGAGAGAGACCAAGTTATGGAGCCAAGAAAGCCTTTATTGGAGTCTGCAATTCCTGGGCGAGGTTCCGTGACTCCGGAGTGGGGAGTCAGGGAAGTCGCGCCTAGTATGGGAGAGCAAGGTGTTTTATGGGTACAAGAGTTCCGGATTTGACAGGTGGGCAGATAGCCAAGTAAGGGCATCTTTGGACTGTGGCAGGATAGGATTGGCTGTTTGCTTCGGTGGGGGATGCTGGAATTCCAGTGGTGAGACTTTCCTGTTTGAGACATTCCAGATTGGAGAGTGGCGGTCATAGGTCCCTGGCGGTGCCTGGAACTATTATCTGACCTGCAGTAAAATGCCCGCTGGTGCTTTTCAAATGGTGGGGGTCATTCCAGGTTTGCAAGTGGGGGTTGTCAGTGCATGCAGCTCTCCACAGCAAAGTGACTGCTCAGTCACCCTCCCATGGCAACTCTTACAGTGTTTACCTTTGAAAATCTGGGGAGCGGAGGAACAGGAAGTTGGAGGGCATATACATAAGGGCTTCAATTGTTTCTTCTAAAGGAAAGGGAAGAATTTGCAGTAGATGTGGGAAAATGATAAAAATTGGCAAGCTATACAATTCTCTTTTCTGTGTGCTTAAAATATTTCATAATAAAAAGGGGCCTCTGGGTGGCTCAGTCAGTTAAGCGTCTGGCTTCCGGCTTCAGCTCAGGTCATGATCTCACAGTTCTTGGGTTCGAGCCCTGCATCAGGCTCTGTGCTGACAGCTAGATGAGAGCCTGGAGCCTGTTTCAGATTCTGTGTAACCCTCTCTCTCTGACCGTCCCCTGCTCGAGCTGTCTCTCTCTGTCTCTCAAAAATAAATAAAAAAACATTAATAAAATTTCTTTAAAAAAATAAGTGGTTATGTTGTAGTAACACTAACAGTGCTACGTATCAAACATCTAAGATGGAAATAAAAATAATTTACCTGGGAAACTGGCACACAACTCACTGTGGACTCTAATGATGATGAAGATGGCAGGGGAGGAAAAAAACTCCCCTTCCCCCTTTCTAGGTTCTTTGCTGAGACACCCTGTGATTGTAAGATTTAATAGATGGAGGCAGAGATGGGAGGAAAGAGACCACGTTATGGAGCCAAGAAAGCCTTTATTGGGATCTGCGATTCCTGGGCGAGGTCCCATGACCCGGGGAGTGGGGAGTCGGGGATGTCACGCCTGATAGGCGATGGGCATGGGGGGGGGGTCCGGGGGGGGGGAGAGGTTTTATGGGTGAGGGGTTCTGGGTTTGATCTTGGAAGGGCAGATTATTAAATAAGGGCCTTTCAGGGGCGTGGTGGGATGGAATAGGTTGCCTCGTCTGTCAGGGTGATGGGAAGCTGGAGCTTCACGATTGGTTGCTTCCAAATGGGGCAGGACATCCCACCTCTGTGCACGTGTTCTCCTCCAGCCCCCAGAGAAATGGCCGCTCGGTCGCCACCTTAAGGTGACTCTAACAATGATAAAAACTCAATGAGAAAAACTGAGCATTTTAGCCATGTGCACACACATTGATCTGTACAGAAAGGAACCCCACCAAGATGGGAGACCCCAAGGGCCACCAGGCAACTGAGCTGAGGAAATGGAGAGGGGTCTGGGCACGTGGGGGAGGGGAGGGGTGATTCACAGGAAGGTGCTTGATGAATAGATGCTGACTTGTCATGTAGATAAGTCTCTGGTAATAGCTCTCTTCTGGATACTAGCCTCTTCTAATTTCTTTAAGCAGTTAAGTGGGAGGTAAGCTTTTCATGAGGTGGCTGGGTCCTGACTGCCTTCAGCTCAAGATAATCCACATGCCAAAGTGGCATGTTCTGTGGTGGCTTGTTCTGAACCCACTCAAGATAGATGTTGAAAGTGTAGTTTTATGAAATGTGAGATTGAAACAAATGACAATACTTGACATCTAATTTTTTGTGTGAAGTGATTTCAAATGCATGGTTTGCATTTAAAAAATAAAAGTGGGTTTTTAATTTCTGGCTTACTATACATAAGCATGCATCTTCAATTGTGGTATTTTATAGTAAAATATCTTGGCTTGGGTAAATAACACTGGTTACTGGCAGTACTGTTAATCAGAGAACATACAGATGATCTAAAAAATATTTATTTTACATTTCCTGAAACTAGCAGTCTCTACCCTCAAAAGTCCAGAAAACAACGGGACAGGGCTGCAGGCTTTTATAGAAAGAGGCAAGTGGGAAACCAGGAAGAAGAACACAGCTTATAGTGATTGGCTAGGGTTGCATATCTGACCTTGTTCAGAAAAGTCAAGGAACAGGGTAGTGACTATAGTGTTCGGCGCTGGCTTGGTGTAGGGGGACTGGCTGACTGGATGGACCTATTTTGTTTCTGATCAAGGGGAGTGTTTACAGGGACACACAAGCTTTCATTCACTGTCATGGCACCCCTGGCAGTGGTGGTTCCATCTCAGGCCTAGAAATTCATTTCAGTGACACTAATCGCTAGACATAATTTGATACGCTGACTTAGCCAGCCATATCAATTGTTTACCTGTTGTATATTTAGGTTTACTCCTCTGAGGCTTTTGTAGCAGGAGCCTAGAAACTGAATTTTTTTTTTTTCACAAACTTCATGCATCTCTGGTTATTAAAGACGGCAAAGGAATGGAGCTACTGTGGTTGTAACTGCTTTCTAACAACCGTAGGGCGCTATGGCACTTGTTTCAGTCGTCCTCATTTGTTGTTTAAATTGCAGGCTAATTTATGATCTGGTAATGTTTCCACTCCTAGGGATAAAAGGAAGAGAGCGTCTCCTGGACCTGATCGCCACATTTCTGGTCTTACAGTTTCTTCGTACCAAGTTGGAACAAAAGGGAATAGTCTTCAAATCACTGATGAAATTGGATGATGTGTCCATTTCCAGGTGACTTGAATTCTCGCATTAACTCATTTATATTTCTAACCATTTCTTGACTAAATTTTATAAGAAGCTACATGGAATTGTAAGAACAAAGAGAGCTTATTTGCAGAGAATATCTTTCCTACTCTCTTCTACCACTGGCAGGGCAGACACAGTATTTTTCCCCTTGGGTTCTATGAAACACTAGGGCTCAGAGAGTTAAGTGTAGCTCACACTGCAGCTCAGATCTGTTGCTCCTGGTTTAGTGGTCTTTTCACTATGGTGTATTATTTCTATGTGCTTTTGGAAAATCCACAAGACGGTTGTCAGGACCAGGCCTCTTCCCAATAATTGCAGGGCCTGGCACAAGAATAGAGAGGGAAACCCACATACTATATGTCTAAATATTTAAAAATTATAAATGAAACTAGCAAACTGTCAAATAAAATATGTTTTAAAGTCCTGCCTTGGCAAATACAACTTCATGAAGACCAGGTTCAAATTTAGAATTATGTGACCACTTGGAAGTCTGATGCCATGATGTGACAGCATGGAGAGAGCCAGTTCTGGGACCCTGGCTCCTAGCCCTTGGGCTGACCTTGGGCACTCTACTTACTTACTGAAACTTCATTCATACCCCATGCAAATGGTCACCCCTTGTGTGTGTGTATATACACATAATATACATATATGCACATGTACTGTCATACATATAGAATTTGCTTATGCTTTTTTAAAGAGGCAAGATAAGTAGGAAAACTAGCAAATTTTATAAAAATACTACCTATGGGGAGGGGAAGGAGACAAGTTTAGAAGCTACATTTCTCCTAATGTATCTTGTTTTACATTTTTTACTTTGAAACTATGTAAATATTTTGCATTACAAAGACCAGGTACCAGGGAAGAGGTATTAAACATGTTTTTATTGTTGGTTTTTTTTTTTAAATTTTTGTTTGTTTATTTTTGAGAGACAGAGAGAGCTGAGCAGGGGAGTGGCAGACACAGAGGGAGACACAGAATTCGAAGCAGGCTCCAGGCTCTGAGCTGTCAGCACAGAGCCTGATGCGGGGCTTGAACTCACGAACCACGAGATCATGACCTGAGCTGGAGTTGGATGCTCAACTGACTGAGCCACCCAGGCGCCCCTTAAACATGTTAAATTATACCATGGACTGCAATCAGCAGTGTATGGAATGTGAGGAAATAAATGGCAAAAGAAAAAAGGGGAGGGTTTGAAGCTATATACATTAAAGGACACATGGCCCGAAGGCAATGTGACACCTTTTTTGGATCCTGATTTGAACAAAACCTATATTATTTTAAAAAGAGAGAAAGAGGGGTGCCTGGGTAGAATGGTCGGTTAAGCATCTGACTTCAGCTCAGGTCATGATGTCCGGGTTCATGAGTTCAAGCCCTGTGCTGACAGCTCAGAACCTGGATCCTGCTTCAGATTCTGTCTCCCTTTCTCTCGGCCCCTCCCCTGCTAGCACTCTCTCTCTGTGTCTCTCAAAAATGAATAAACATTAAAAAAAAGTTTTTAAGAGAGAGAAAGACAATTAGGGAGATTTAAACATTACCTGAATGTTTTGTGCTATTAAAGAATTATTTATTGTCTCGTAGAGATACATATTTACAGATGATATTAAAATAAATAAACAGACCTGGTTTTTTTAATGTTCATTTAACATTCATACTAGCAGGCTAGTCAGTCAAAAGTTTAGAGGCCAGCTGGATTAAAGGAAGGCCAGTTGAATTAGTAAGAATATTTAAAACTAGTTTCAGGGCACCTGGGTGGCTTAGTCAGCTAAGCATCTGACTTTGGCTCAGGTTTCTTGAGTTCAAGCCCTGCATCAGGCTCAGAGCCTAGAGACTCCTTCAGAATCTGTCTCCCCCCTCTCTGCCCCTCCCCCACTCATGCTCTCTGAGTCTCTCTCTCTCTCTCACAGAAAATGAATAAACATTAAAAATTTTTCTTTAATAAATAAAACTGGCTTTGTTGCATTCAGTAGTTAGTAACTAACTAAGTAGTAGGCAAACATCTTTTTGATTATGCTCACCATTTATATGTTCATGTCATTATGATATTCAGCTAACATTTATTGATTACGTACTGTGGGCCAGGAACTGTTGATCCTGTTAAATCCGTATGTTTTGTTAATCCGCACAAACCCCTAGGATCTCATGTTCTTATCATAATTGAGGAAACTGAGACTTTCAGTGTTGAATGAAAGCTGCACCATATCTCACAGCCAACATTGTGTGATTTCAGAGTCAGGGTTTGAAACCAGCTCTTAGCTACCCACTAGACAAATGACTCTTTCCCAGTTCATAGGGGAAAAAATCAGGAAGATGGAGAATTTTCCAAATTTTTAGTCCCCCTGGCCATAGAATTTTTTTTAACTGTAGTTTGTTACCACTTGTTTGCTAAAAATCCTAGGTGACAAAACAAATGAGGAAGTAGCTAATATTAATGAAAAATATCTCAAAAATGTTCTGAGTCTTGAATAGACTTGAATATTTGACATTCTTGAATATTTGACAGCATTTTTTGGACACAAACTTCAAGTTTTTATGTAATGCACAGTTTAGTAGTATGTTGTTCCTGGTTTGTATGATAATTAAATATGACAGTTTCATGGTTCTTGGGAAAATACCTAGGAAAATGGCTAACCAATCAAATTGAGAATTCCTGGTACAGTAAAAAGGAGAGAGGGGCGCCTGGGTGGCTCAGTCGGTTAAACCTCCAACTTCGGCTCAGGTCAGATCTCACGTTCATGGGTTCGAGCCTCGCGTCGGGCTCTGTGCTGACGGCTAGCTCAGAGCCTGGAGCCAGCTTCCAGTTCTGTGTCTCCTTCTCTCTCTGCCCCTCCCCCTCTCATGCTCTGTCTCTCTGTATCAAAAATAAAATAAAACATTAAAAAAAAAAGGAGAGAGAAATAGAAGCCTGGTTTGTAAAGTAGTATTGAGTTTCTGCCTGAAGAATGGATGCATTTAGATCAAGATGAATGAAAAGGTGCAAAAAACCCAAACATACATAGGCTAGAGGAAGCTTGAGTTGGCCTGGAGGCAGCAAGGAAGTCTGTGAATCATTTGGAAGCTGGAAAGTGACAGGTATAATAAACTTAAAAATGAATCAGGGACACCTAGGTGGCTCAGACTTCAGCTCAGGTTATGATCTTGTGGTCATGTGATCTTGTGATCACAGCTTGTGAGTTTGAGCCCTGTGCCAGGCTCTGTGCTGACAGCTTAGAGTCTATTGAATAAGTTAAAAGCACCATGTTGGTCTGATAGAACTTTCATAAAATATTAGAATTGCTTTTATTAAAGATATTAATTTTTGAATTATTTTGTCAGATCTAATGTGCTATGTTTGGTATCACATTACATTTCATATGTAATTATATTCTGAAATTGATAGAAAGATTTATTTTTAATCTAGAAATATTCCCTGGGCTTTTGAAGAAATAAAGAAAGCAAGTGAGTGGGTAAGAAGAACCGAAGGACAATATCCATCCATCTGCCAACGGCTTGAATTGGGTCAAGATTGGGACTCTTCTACTAAACAGCTACTGGGGATCCAAACCATGGACACTGCTTCTCCTCTTCACAGAGTTCTTAATTACAGTCAAGGCTGAATCAACTGAAGTTGTATTTTAAACATTATTCATGCTTCTATGTGTAAAATAATCAGATATCAGTAGATACCTATATTAAGATTGTATTCAATGTAGCACTCACTTTAAGCAGAAACAGAATTGATTATTTTAATGGACTAACAAGTGATAACAAATTAAACATTACAATTTTACAGATTTTTTGTGTTTATATGTTTAAAGTGATAAGAGACATAACTGGCTGGTCCTGGAGCCTCATTTCCTTTTCCCCTTTAAGGGGTCCAGGAGAGAGCCAGCCCAGCCAGGCTGAATTAGCTGGGGAGAAACAGGTCTTTGGCTGATGTCAGTGTTGCTGACATGCCAGCCTGTTTGCAGGGCCCTGACTTTCTGGACCTTTGCCCTTGGTGTACATACTCCTGTATCCTAGTCTGTAGATCTCTTGATACATTTTTTGTCACTCAGAGAAACTAGGTGTCTCATGCAATTCTTTCATGGATCCCACCTTTGGTGTTGCATATAAAACCCTACAGTCATCTAGACTTCTTCCTATGTTACCTGGTAGAAGTTTTATAAACTTTGCATTTTATGGTATGGTCTAAGATCCATTCTGAGTTATTTTTTATGAAGGCTGTGAGGTCTTTCCATCTTCCTCTACACTACCACTTCCAGGCCATTACCTCTCTACCTTTATGTAAAAACTCTGGTTTCCTTGAGGTTCAGTCTTTTGGCTGTTCTCCACCCTGCCCTCGTTGCTGCCAGTCACCAGATGTTCAGTACCTTGACACACCTACATATGGTTCAGGATCTCCCTTTCCCCTGCCAGTCCCACCTTCATCTTGAGTGATTTCCAAATCCTGATTTTATGACCACTCCTAATTCCCTGGACTTGAACCACAGTTATAACTGAATCTTGGCAGAACTCCTTGACACCCAAAAGGTAGGAAGGAAGCTTGTGAGGTACTATCATGAGACCTTCTCCTACCTGCCTCCCTATCTCTCTGGGAGGCAGACATGAGACCATTTTTTATCACCTCCCAGTTCCATATGGCTCAGTATACAGCTACAGACTAAAATTCCTCATAGCCACATCTAGAATTGGCTCCTCAGGGTTGATGTGTCCCACAACACACACTGTAGTTATCTAGCTCTTTTTGGGGTGGGACAAGAACCAAGGGGAGCTGGCAGTTTTTACTATCTTTCTCTTGCTGTTTATTAAAGTATTAAACCATCTAAATCTAAAGCAGCTTGTTATATCTTTACTGGTTAAGTCAGTCAGATCTTGCCCTTGGCCTTGTCTGCTTGACATAATCATAGAAAATAAACTCTTTTGTTTTATCAGATTGAGGAATAAAAGAATGATAATACCTAGTAGCAGAGTGTATGAAGGTAAAGACTTATGTTGTTAATGAAAACATATACTAGAAAGACAAAATTTTGCAACATTAATCCAAATTTATTTTTTCTCTTTCAACATATTCCTTTTTATTTTACTGAAACAAATGGGACAATGATTACTTGGTATTGTTTCCTAATGATAAACATATACTGAAGGAATTACTACTTAGGTAAACTTGAATAATCTACTTAAACTTTTTAATATAATCTATTGTCAAGTTGGCTAACAATGTATATAGCATGCTCTTGGTTTTGGGGGTAGATTCCTGTGATTCATCACTTACATATGACACCCAGTGCTCATAATATTAATCCAAATTTAAATTAGTACCCTCCTTGACCTATAAATTCTACCAATAGGAATTCTACATCTAGATATTCATCTTGCATATGGACACACACATGCATATGTTATATATGAATATACATATTATAGATGCAGAATAATGTGGAAGAGAACACATTTAAAATTATATAAATGGGTATTTATGCATGTATGAGATAAAATTCTGTCATGTCATAATCTAAACTGGTTACATTTGAGGAATAGAAACTTCATTTCTGTGTTACATATTTTTGAATTAATTAAAAATGTTTTACAGTGAAGATATATATTTCAAAAGTATATAAAAGCAGAAAAATAGAATAATCCACATAAATCTCACCATTTATAATATTTTGCCAAATTTTTATATATTTAGAACAGTCTTCTGTTCCCTCTTCTTTTGCTAGTGACTTGCCGAAGAAGGAAGGTCGTCCTAAAGGATGCCACATTCTGGATTTGTTCGATTGTTTCCATTTTTCTTTCCCCATATTTCTTGTAAACTGGAAATTTGATCTAAGGTCCTGCATAGATGAAGGATCAATCTTTTTGTCAACAGGATATGGTTTGGTTCTTCTCCTTTTAATAATGCTAATATTGATCAGTGCGTTTTCCAATGTGAAGCTGTGTTTCCCCTACAACCAACAAATAAATTGTGAAGAGAGATTTTGGCAGCCAGTTTCTCATCAGTCGTTCACGTAATGGTTTGTTGCCTGAATCATTTTCATGAAATATTGTGATTCTCTGTCTTTTCTTCTATGACTAACTGAAATTCTGAAAAAATGAGCTTTCCCTCACCAACAAATGTTTATATTTTTGTAAAAACTCATTTTAAAAAAGATACCTAATTATTAGAATTGCTGTCGTCCTTTATAGTCTAAGAGTCTGTGGCAGGCAGAGAGACCGTTAAGAATGAGACAACAGGCCCCAAATGCAATTATCTGTGCCTAGCCCCCCATTGGCAAACCAAGATTCCGTACCCAACCTAACTGCAATTTCAGCCTCTTGTAGCAGTATAATCTTAACCAGTAGTCTGGAATTGCCTAGCAGTACTAGTGAGGTAGTCTTCTTGGTAGACCCGTCTTCCCCCAAAGGACAGTGAATTTTTCTGAAATAATCCTTTCCTGTAGGACTTCATGCCCCACCTCCTTTCTGTCTTGAAAAGTCTGTTTCTTTCTGTATTTCGCCGGAGCTCCTTTCTATTTGCTACATGGGATGTTGCCCCAATGTTGAATAAAACCAATGAGATCTTCCAATATAGTCAGCTGTATTCTAATGCCATGCCTAACTGCTTTGCTTTCTTCATGCTTAGTACAGTCCTGGTACACAGGATGCATTTACTAAACAAATAAATCACTGTACCCACTCAAAGATCTGAAGTGCCTCTCCAAATGGATCTGCTGGATCATAGGTTATTCTTTAGCTAACCTCAGAGTTAAATGAATTGATCTTGTAAACTAAGTACATCATTCAAAGAAACAAAAATGAAAAGCTTGCTACTATAGAGATTTTATTTGCAATTCAAAGTGAGAAAAACATTTTATCCTTAGGTGGATTATCCTAGCAACTTTGGGTGACTCTGTCAATTATTCATAAGGTAGACAAAATACTTCATCACGTCGATATGTTCAATGAGGGAGGGGGAATCTCTACAACTTGGAAAACAAATGTTTTCTTGGCCAGTTACTTAAAAAAAAAAAAAAGTGTCTTCCTGTCTTTAAACTCAATAAAATATCACCATGAATTGTTTGATTGGATCATTCAAACGAATCAAAATTACATAGGCACGAACGGCCGGCCAGGCCTCGAGTGCGGGTCGCTCAGGTATGGGCAGCAGCGGGGCTGGAATTCCTAGAAAGCCCAGGGCGGCGCCGTGCGCGCGTCTGGAAGCGAGGGCAGGCCCCGCGCAGCATTCATCTCCCGTAAGCGCCTCAGCTTCCCTACCAGGGCGAATTCACGCGCTCCGGTGTCCCCCGGCCACCCCTTCCCGGGAAGCCCCGAAGCCCGCCTCCGCCAGCCTCCCTCCTTTCTCCCAGCGCGCCCGGATAAGTCCCTCCCCCGAGTCGTCCCCACCCCTCCCCCCCCAGGGGCTCCCCAACAGCCCTCCCGCAGCCCTCTCAGGGGAGCCCCGTCCGCTCCACTCTGGCGGCCCGCTCCGCCCCGCCCTTCCGCCGGGGCGATCCTCGGCCCGCCCACCCACTTCCCGTAGGCTCTGAGGAGGTCCGGCGCTCCCGCCTCGAGATGATTGGTGTACGCGCCTGTCGCTCCAGGGTCCCGAGCCCGCCATTGGCGGATTTCCCTCTCAGTCGTATCACGCTGCCCGAGTGGATTATAGCCAAGCGCGGAGCGCGAGGAACCGCCTCGGTGTGCGTCGCAGCTGCTTGTCTTCGGCGGCTTGCGAGGCTCCCATTATGGCCATGGCGGCGGCGGTTGCCGAGGAGGCGAGCGTGACTGCAGCTCCTGTTTCAGGTGCCGACAGCAATGGTGAGTCTCCTGAAGTCGAAGGAGAAGGTGTTGGCGCAGTGGGCCAAGAGAAGGACGCAGCCGCGAAAGGATCAGAGGCCGTTGGAGACAGCGAGGAGGACGGGGAGGATGTGTTCGAAGTGGAAAAGATTCTGGACATGAAGACCGAGGGGGTACGTGTGCGCCGCGGGGGCCGAGGCTGGGCGTGCGGGGCTCGAGGTGGGGACGTGGGGCGATGGGAGTGTGTGCAGGTTTGCCGCGCGGAGACGTGGAGCCCTCCCGGAATTCACAAGCTGAAAAAGCTTGTGCAGACACACGACGTGGGCGGGGGAAGGGACCGTGACAGCCCGAGGCGACCCGACGCCGGCGCGCCAGTCGTGGGAGCGGTGCGCCAACAAGCCTGGACGGACCCTTGGGCTGTGCATGGCCGTGCGGGGACATTCCAACAAGTTTAAAAGGGTTGTGTGGCCGGAGAGAGGAAGTAGTTTAGGGTGCGGTGTGAGAGCATCCAGGGGGCAGACAGTGGGGGAAGGATTTGTCACGGTTTTCAGTGTTTAGATAACTGACTGGGGCCTCTTTTCAGTGCTGGAAAGGAGTGACGCTGAAATCAATGTCCACGCCGTCGTTTCAGTGTTTTCCAAAGCCATGATCCGAATTCTGTTTTCAGATGTTTGGGAATTCCCATTCGTCCGCAGAATCTCGTCCAAGAGGTCGCATTTAAAGGTCTTGAGAACCTGACCAGTCTGCCTTCTCTCCTTGTGTGTTATGTGATTGGAGCCAACAGTGACTGGAGCTTACTGTTCTTTGTGCTGGTCAGTCTGTCAGGTCTCACTCCTGGGAGTTGGTTTGTCTGTGAAGTCCTTTTTTGACCCTGATCTCTGGAAAGCGAGGTGCTTCTTCGTCTATGCCCTTGTAACACTTTGTTTAGACCTCTGTCTGAGCACTTACAGCACCACTCTTTTGTCTCTCTGAGCACATAGAGGTGAATTGTAGCATACACGGTTGCTGATGCTGAGAAGTTTTGGCCATTGGGGATAAATAATCGAAGTCTAATGCCAATAACATTATTGTTAGTTGCAGTACAGTAAACATAGGAACCTAGTTTTGTATGGTTTTCTCAAATGTATTACAAAAGCGCCTTGATGAAGTAGAGCCAGTCTTTTTAAATTTTTTTAAATGTTCATTTATTTTGAAACAGAGAGCTCGGGAGCGAGCGTGAGCGGGGGAGGGGCAGAGAGAGAGACACACACAGAATCGGAAGCAGGTTCAGACTCTGAGCTGTCAGCACAGAGCCCGACTCGGGGCTCGAATCCCCGAATCACAAGAATCACCTGAGCCGAAGTCGGACACTTAACTGAGCCACCCAGGCGCCCCAAGAGAGTAGAGCCAGTCTTAAACTGTTTTGTATCACTGTCATTTAACACAAGTGCTTGGCACATATAAGAGATTTAGAAAAATCGGGGCGCATGGGTGGCTCAATTGGTTAAGCATCCGACTCAATTTCAGTTCAGGTGGTGGACTCAATTTCAATTCAGGTGGTCGTCTCTCATGTCTTGAGAACTCTGCACTGACAGCGGGGAGCCCGCTGGAGATTCTCTCTCCCTCTTTCTCTCTGCCCCCTTCCACTTAAACTAAATAAAATAAACAAACAAACAAAAAAAAGATATTTAGAAAAATATTTGGTTAGGAGAATCTTTAGAATTAAGATGATTCACCTATTGGTATAATGTTTCTTTAATGCATTTTATTTTAATTCCAAGTTAGTTAAGTTCATACAATATTTAATATTCCTGGTTCCAAAGAATTGTAGGTGCTGTACCTGGAGTCTCATATTCTAGTGAAAAGTGGATGAAACTAAGAAACTGAAGTGTTAAAGACAGTAAAGAAGGGTTATTTATATCACTTTAGTGATGTAAAGTTGGGTGAGAATTCTAGTTCTCAGGGCCTTGTATTTTTAGATACTCTTGCAAATGAGTGATTTATAAGCTGAGAAGTATTAACTCAGCAGAATGGGACTATGGCAGTTACTTTGTTAGTACTGCTGTGTGAGCCAGCCAGCTGAAAAACAAAAGGGTCCTGATAGCAGTTTGGTTGGCCTCCTTGTATTGTAGTCTTGGGGTCTGTGCAATTTCGGTTGTTCATAAGCACCAGACTGGTGTTCTGATCAACTGAGACAATCATGATGATGAGGGTTGGCTTGGAGGAATAGCATTAATGCTAAATGTGTATATTAGCATTTATATATCCTTTCAGTTTATTGCTAACTCATTTTTGTGTGTTTTCAGAACCATTAAATGAATCTGACAGATCTTGGGGTTTTACCTTCAATTTTGAATTGGAGTCATTTTTACATAATAAAAAACAGGCACTTTTTAGTATTTATGGGCATTTGGTTTTATTTATTTATACAGTTTAGTGAAGCATCACAAATCAAGGTGATAAGGAGGTGTAACCTCCACCCAAGTCAGAAAGTATTAGGCTGCCATCCCTAGAAACCTCTTTTGAATCCCCTTTCCGATGTGTCCCTTATCCTCCTCCCAGAATTACTCCTGAATTATAATAGGTTTCTTGCTTTTCTTCGTAGTTTCCCCACCTAAGGATGCATTCCTTGACACTTGAGTTTAGTTTTACGTGGTTTGTTCGTTCATTCCTTCCTTTCTTTTTCTTCTTTCTTTCATTTAGAGAAAGAGAGCGTGTGTGTGCATGCACATGCTGGAAGGGGAACACAGAGAGAGAGAGAGAGAGAGAGAGAGAGAGAGGGAGAAAGAATCTCAAGCAGGTTCTCCATTGTCAGCATGTGGAGCCCAATGCGGGGCTTGAACTCACCAACTGTGAGATCAGTGACCTGAGCTGAAATCAAGAGTCAGACACTTAACCAACTGAGCCACCCCAGGAACCCCTTTTTCTTCCATTTAAATGGAATCGCACAGTTTTTATTTTGTGTGTTCATTTTTTTCCCCCTCAACAATATCTCTCTGAGATTTCCTCCATGTTGTGTGGAGTTGTATTTGATTTTCATCGCTGCACATTATTCGGTTCATGAATGTATTATAGCCTATCTTTTGTCCTACTGTTAATGGGAATTTGGGCTGTTTCCAGGTTTTGGCTATTATAAGTAATGCTTCTGTGAATTTTATTGAACATGTCCCCTGATACATTGTGCACGTGGAATTGTTCAGACATAGGGACACACATCTTCAGCTTTCAGTGGAAACTATTTTTGAAAGTGGTTGTACCAATTTACACCATTACTAATGGTTTATGAGATTTCCTTTTGTTTTGCATCCTGTCAGCACTTGATATGGTCACACTTTTTATTTTTAGCCAGTTCTGATGGGTATATAACGATATTTCCTACTTTTAATTTGTATTTCTCTGATCCTACATTAATAATCAGGTTGAAATCGTTGAGCATCTTTTCATTTACTTATTAGAGATTTAGTTATCCTCTTTCATGAAGTGCTTGTTCAAATCTCTTTCTACTGGGTTATCTGCCTTACTGAATTGTTGGTATGTATTCTGAGTCATACCTTTTGTTGGTGATGTATTGCAGATCTCTTTTCCGGCTGTCTTTTGATGAACAGTTTATATAGTTAATGTAAAGACAAATGACTTTGTCTTGATGTTGAGTGCTTTTTATGTTTGGTTTGAGAAATCTTTCTCTGCTCTAGATATTCTGTATAATTTTTTTTCTAAAGTTTTAAAAAATGTTTTATTTATTTTTGAGAGAGAGAGAGAGAGAGACAGTGTGAGCAGAGGAGGGTCAGAGAAAGAGGGAGACAAAGAATCTGAAGACAGGCTCCAGGCTCTGAACTAGCTGTCAGCACAGAACCTGATGCAGGGCCCGAACCCACGAACCGTGAGATCATGACCTGAGCCAAAGTCGGACGCTCAACCGACTGACCCACCCAGGCCCCCCTATAATTTTTTTTTCTAGATACTCTTGTTTTCCCTTTCAGATTTTATATTTAACACTTCACTTAGAATTGATTTTGTGCAGAGTGTAATATGGGGCTCATGTTTTATTGAGCAGATCTTTCTTATTTTTCTTTAACAATGCCTTGTAAATTTTAGAATCAACTTGTCAATTTCCTTACGCACATAAAAACAGGATTTTTATTGGAATTTGCATTGAATCTGTGGATAAATTTAGTATCAGTGTAATTTCTTCCAGTAATGTTTTATAGCTTTCTGTGTTGAGTGAGGTCTTAAACGTCTTTTATTACATATATTTTTAGGTGTACCTAATATTTTTGATGCAATAATAAATTGTCTTTTAAGAAATTCCATTGTGTTTGTTGCTCATATATAGAAAATACTTTTAATTTATGTATATTTGTCCTTTTATATCTAGTTGCTAAATACTTTTATGAATGGATGTTGAATTTTATTAAAACTTTTATTCTGCATCTGTCAAAGTGATCACATAATCTTTCTCTTTTATTTATTTTGAGAAAGAGACTGAGCAGGGGAGGAGTGGGGAGAGAGAGAGAGTCCCAAGCAGGCTCCATGCTGTCAGTGCGGAGCCCCACAAACTGTCAGATTGTGATCTGAGCCCAAACCATGACTCAGGTGCTTACCCGACTTGAGTCCCCCCAGGGCTTCTCTTTAACATCTTGTGGTGGAAATAGAGCTGTTGTTCAGCCTTTCTTTTTTTTCAGAGTTTATGCCTTTAGTACTATAAATTATCCTATAATCTTAGTTTACCTACACCTTGTAAATTATGTTTGTACTATATTTTGTTTCAGGTAAAAATATTTTCCAGTATCCATAATTTACATATAACTATATTGCTTAATTTCTAAATGTTTGAGAGTATTCCTAATATTTCATGTGCTTTAAAAGAATTTTAACTGACATATATTCTTGACTGAGCCACCCAGGTGCCCCTTAACTGACATATATTTATATATTGTTTGTCATTGAATATTTGCTTGATTCACTTGGTTATATAAGATCTATATATAATATTGTTGCCAACAAGCAAGGCAGCCATTACTTATTTAGTTGAAGCTAGAAATATGGGAAACTAATTTGAGAATAATTTACATGCATGAGCTGTTCTCAATTTCATACTCCTAATATTATTGATTATTGTAACTGTAATTTTTTATGACATGTACCTTGTTGGCTTTAAAGGAACGCTAAAACGGACTAGATATTTTTACTTTTATTAATATCACATTTGGAGTCCATTGAAATGCCTAATTACAGTTGTGTGGTTTTTTTTTTAAACATTTCATGTTTATAATATGCTTGGACCCATTGGCCTTGAGTTTTTCTAACAAAAATTTTAATTAACTACCTAATATATGTAATTTTGGTGGCTAGGAGGACTGTCTTCTGCCTTTTGGTCTGGTTCACTGATTAAGCAGAAAGAAAACTTGGCTACCAAGAAAATAGACTGTTTCTGGCATTTTGAAGATAAGTTTATCATGAAATTTATTAATATATGTTTATCATGAAATTTATTAATATATGGCAAAGCCCTGGGCAATATTTGGATCTGCAGGATTTCTGCAAAAGAATGTATAATTCATGTATTTAATATGTTTTATATACTGTTGTATCTCTAATAAGACTCAAAGGTCCTGACATAGAGTGACTTTCAATAAATATTTGTTCAATGAATGAATGAAGTGAAACTGCTGAAATAAAGACCAATAACAGTTATCAACAAATTAAATCTGGAGCTAGAATTGAGATGTGCTACTTAATACTTGAGAATGGTTGTTGATACTCTTCATTGACCAGATTGAACTTAAATGATAATTAGCACTAAATTTATAATTGTGTTCAATGTCTACTAGTTTCTTACTGCCTTTTTTAATCAGAAAAGTTGTAATTCTTACATGCAATCTCACATACACCTTCATGCATATCCCCCAGTTGTTAATACTGATTTTGTCTTTTTCCTTTACTTATACCTCCCATTTGAAGGTAAATATGGGTTTTTTTAAAGCTACATTGAATAGCAGATACTACTGTTTTTATGCATACATAAAAATAATGGGGCCCAGGGGTACCTAGCTGGCTCAGTCAGTATAGCATGCGATTCTTGATCTCAGGGTTCTAAGTTCAAGTCCCACGCTTGGTGTGGAGCCCACTTAAAAAATGTGGAACACAAATAAGGATTGTTTGTTTCAATGCGCCATTGTTGTGTTTCTACCAAGACTAAGCCACGTGCTTTTTTTTAAGGCAGTATTGCATACTATTGACTAAGATTTTTTCCCCCATCTGTCATACAGTTCTTAAACAACCATGCTGGGGCGCCTGGGTGGCTCAGTCGGTTAAGCATCCGACTTCGGCTCAGGTCAGATCTCACGGTTCGTGGGTTCGAGCCCCGCGTCGGGCTCTGTGCTGACAGCTAGCTCAGAGCCTGGAGCCTGTTTCGGATTCTGTGTCTCCCTCTCTCTCTGACCCTCCCCTGCTCCAGCTGTCTCTCTCTGTCTCTCAAAAGTAAAATAAAAAGCAAAAAAAAAAAAAACAAAAAAAAAAAAACAAAAAACCCAACCATGCTGCCTCACCTTTTTTTATCTTCAGTTTTAACTACACCTTCATAGAAGCTCTTACAAAGTGGTGTATAATGGTAATTTTCTTTTTGCATGCTATTTTGCTAAAAAGAATGTGCATACACTTTCAGCTGATACAAACACTGTCCCTTTGTCCTATTATGTAGCTGACCCATAAAACTATCAATTTAGACTTAGTTATTATTTTAAGACTATGAGGTTTATCTTTAAAAGTTAAGAACCGGGGCGCCTGGGTGGCTCAGTTGGTTAAGCGTCTGACTTCGGCTCAGGTCATGATCTCACGGTTTGTGGGTTCAAGCCCCGCGTTGGGCTCTGTGCTGACAGCTCAGAGCCTGGAGCCTGCTTCTGATTCTGTGTCTCCCTCTCCCTCTGCCCCTCCCCTACTCACCCTCTGTCTCTCTCAAAATAAAAGACATAAATAAAAATAAAATAAATTAAAGTTAAGAACCTGAGTCTTCTCTTTTCCCATTATTTCTTAATTTCCATTCCTACTTGTTTCCAGTCCAAGATGGTGTTGGTCTTTCTCCTGGGGGAAGAATGATTGAAAGGCAGTGTAGGCATGTTGAAGGATAAAAAAGGAGAGGGAACAGCACTTGGCCTTCGGTTTGGAAAGATTATTGCCTTGGTGGTTGTATGAATAAAATCTGGCAGGTGTTAAGTGTAAGCTAGAATGGTGCTCTGCAGGTCAAGTGGAAAATTATTTCATCTATACCTGCTTCTCAGTGAAATTGGGTATTGAGCAGAAAAGATAAACCAGAAATCTGGAGAAGTAAAAATTTGGAATATATGTGATAAAGATTTTTTAAAATCTTTACTTATTTTTGAGAGGTTGAGCACAAGCAGGGGAGCGGCAGGAAGAGGAGACAAAGGATCTGAAGCAGGCTCTCTGCTGACAGTGAAAAGCACAGACAGTGCTCCAATTCACGAACTGTGAGATCATGCCCTGAGCTGAAATCAAGAGTCAGACACTTAACCGACTGAGCCCCCTCAGGCACCCCTGTGTATGGTAATGATTTGATAGCCATAAAATATTGAAAAGAGAAATTCTTACAAATGAGTGAGAAAATGGGCAAAAGACATAATAGGTAATTTTAAAATCTTGTTTATTGTAGTTTTACATGTTTCTTTGTATATGTACCTTAAAATTTGCCATCTTAACATTTTTAAGGGTAAATTCATAGAGACAGAAGAGTCATTAAGTACATTAAGTACATTTGTGTAGATATGCAGCCATCACCACCATCTATCTCTAGAACTTTTTTATCTTTCCAAATTGAAACTGCCCCTATTAAACAATAATTCCCCTCCCCTGAACCTCTGGTATCCACCATTCTTTCTGTCTCAGTGAATCTACTTATTCAGGTACTTAATGTAAGTGGAATCATATTTGTCCTTCTGTTTCTGGCTTATTTCACTGACCAAGGTTTATGGATTTCAAGGGTTCATCCATCTTATAGAATGTGTCAGAATTTCCTTTGCTTTTAAGACTGAATAATATTTCATTGTGTGTATACCATGTTTTGTTTATCCATTTATCTGTTGAAGGACATTTGGGCTATTTTCATTTTTTGGCTGTTGTGAACAGTACACTACTGGACATCGTTGAACGAATACTTGAATTCTTGTTTTCGGTTCTTTTGGTCATATACCCAGGACTGGAGTTATTGGGTCATAAGGAAATTCTTTTGAAGAGTTGGCAACTGTTTTCCACAGCAGCTATAACATTTTACATTCCCACCACTAATGTAAGAAGGTTCTAATTTCTCCCCATTCTCACACACATTTGTTTTCCATGTTTTTGTTTGTTTTGATATAGCCATTTGGTAACTGGTGTGAGATAGTGTCTCATGGATCTGATTTGCGTTTCCCTAAGGACTAATGGTGTTGAGCATCTTTTTATATGCTTTTGGCCATTTGCGTATCTTGTTTGGGAAAATGTTTGGTCAAGTCCTTTGCCCATTGTTAAGTGGGTTATTTGTCTTATTTTTTTGTTTTGTTTTTTAATTTTTTCTGTTTGTCTTGTTTTTGAATTATAGGAATTGTTTACATATTGTGAATATAAATCCCTTATTAGATGCAATCTGTAAGCATCTTCAGTTCTATGGGTTGCCTGTCACTATGTTGATAATGTCCTTTGATGCACAAAAGATTTTAATTTTCATGAACTCCTCTCACCTATTTTGGTTTTGGTTTTTGGAGTTGTATTCAAGAATGCAGTGTCAAATCCAAGGTCCTGAAGATTTACCCCTGTGTTTTCTTCTAAGAATTTTATGGTTTCATCTCTTAAATTTAGGTCTTTTATTCATTTTGAGTTAATTTTTTTTTAATTTTTTAAATGTTTTATTTATTTTTGATACAGAGAGAGACAGAGCACGAGAGGGGGAGGGGCAGAGAGAGAAGGAGACACAGAACTGGAAGCTGGCTCCAGGCTCTGAGCTAGCTGTCAGCACAGAGCCCGACGCGGGGCTCGAACCCACGAATGTGAGATCTGACCTGAGCGAAGGTTGGAGGCTTAACCAACTGAGCCACCCAGGCGCCCCTTTGAGTTAATTTTTGTATACAGTGTGAGGTATGGCCCAGCTTCTTGTTTTGTAGAAATTGAGTTGTTCAGCAGAAGTTTTGTCCATTTTGATTGTGCTTGATACCCTTATCAAAAATCAATAGGCCGTAGATGTATGGGTTCATTTTTGGATTTTCTGTGTCCTTATGCCAGTCCTGTACTGTTTTGATCACTGCAGCTTTGTAGTAAGTTTGCAAGTCTTTTAGGTTAAATATATTCCTAAGTATTTTATTCTTTTAGGTGGGAAGATGATGGAGTAGGAGGACCCGGAGCTCACCCCATCCCATATTTACAACTAGAAACATCTACATCCAAGTTAGTAAACTGGAGAGCAATCTGAAGACTGGCAGAACAAATTCCACAACTAAATATAGAGAAGAAGCTGCATCTGAAAGGCTAGGAATATCAGAAAGGCAGAGAGGCTGCCTGTAGGAGAGAGGGAGCTACATTGCATGAATAGGGCAGAGAAATGGACCCTCACCCCAGGGACCTCTCACAGGGAAAACTAATCCCTATGTTAAAAACCAGAGGAGCTTTGAAACCAAGGAGCTGAATTCTGTGAGCTTATAAAAACTGTGGGGCTTAGAACCTGGAGCTTTGGAAGCCAGCTGACTGGGTGCTGCCCTGGCCAGTGGGGTGAGTGATGCTGGGTCGCTACCCTTAAAGAGACAGCAGCTCTTGTGGAGAGGCAAGGTAAAAACAGCATGTATACAACACTGGGGGCGCACAGGAGACACATCTGTTCATGTTGATTGGGGACCATGTTGGGGGACTTCTTTGAAAACAAAGGAGCTGGCAGGTGCTATTTTCCTCCCCACTCCCACCAGCATAAATTCAGAGCCACGTATAGGAAGCAGAGCTGCACAAACACTTGCAACCTAATGTGCTAGCAATACACCATGCCCATGATTTCTCCTGAGGACTCGCCCACTCCAGTCCTGCTAGCCTTGGTCCTGGACTCAGGGTGAATTTTGTTAAAGCCACGAACACTCACCCAGATACCCAGTGCACTGCACCCAGCCACATGCTCCCTCTCACTCTTGTACACCAGGCCCAGCCATACCCAGCTGTCATGTGCCATGCCGACCTTGTACCCCCTGCCACCTCCACACACAGCTCCCAGCAGCCACAGGATGTCAAGGAATCCAGCATTGGACTAGTGGCCCAACCCAAATTTTACTTACAACACCATCCTGCTCCCAAGCTCCCCGATGGGCATGCCCTCTCAGAACTGTCTTGCCTGGGTCCCACTAAC
Source organism: Suricata suricatta (assembly GCF_006229205.1). Classification (NCBI taxonomy): domain Eukaryota; kingdom Metazoa; phylum Chordata; class Mammalia; order Carnivora; family Herpestidae; genus Suricata; species Suricata suricatta. The sequence continues at coordinate 77,928,046 of NC_043703.1, read as the reverse complement.
AGAGCCCGCAGCAGGCCAAGAGTCCGTGCAAACAGTTGCACTGAAAAGAAATGTGACTGAGCTACAACAGCAAGGTATGAGCAGTACAGGATATGCTCTGGTGAAGAGGGGCACTGCACTACAGGGCACACAAGGACATCCTCTTCAGAAAGTTACTACTTTCAAGAGTAGAAGGCATAGCTGACTTTCTTAACAGAAACAGAGAGGCAGACAAAATGAGGACACAGATTTTTCCCAAATGAAAGAACAAGACAAGGCTATGGCGAGAGATCTAAGCAAAACATATATAACATGCCTGATAGAGAATTTAAAGCAGTGATCATAAGGATACTCACTAGACTTGAGAAAAGAGCAAAAGACATGAGTGATACCCTTAACACAGAGATAAGGAATAACATAGCAGAGATAAAGGGCTTAAATGAACAAAATGAGAAACACACTTGATGGAATAAATAGCAGTATGGAAGAAGCAGAGAAACGAATTAGTGACTTAGAAGACCATAATGGAAAGTAACCAAGTTGAACAAAAGACAGAAAAAGAATTATACAAAACAAGAGTGGACCTAGGGAGGTCCCTGGGTGGCTCACTTAGTTAAGCATCTGACTCTTGATTTTGGCTCAGAGCATGATCCCAGGATCGTGGTATCAAGCCCCACATCAGGCTCTGTGCTGAGCATGGATTCTCTCTCTCCCGCTGCTATTTTTCTGTTTACAATCTCTCCCTAAAAAATAATAAAAATTAAATTTAAAAAAGAATGGCTTAAGGAACTCATTGACACTCCATCAATCAATATTTGGGTTATAGGAGTTCTAGAAAAAGAAGAGAGAAAAGGGGGCATAAAATTCATTTAATGAAATAATAACTGAAAAGCCTCCCTAATCTGGGTAAAGAAACTAATATCCAAATCCAGGAGGCACAGAGAATTTCCATCAAAATCAACAAAGCAGATCCATGCCAAGACATACTGTAATTAAATTTGCAAAATACAGTGATAAAGAAAAAAATCTTAAAAGCAGCAAAACCGAAGTCAGTAACTTACAAAGGAGAGCTCATGAGACTAGTGGCATATTTTTCAGCAGAAACTTGGCAGGCTACTAAGGAGTGGCATGATCTATTCAGTGTGCTAAGCGGGAAAAATCTGCAGCCAAGAATACTCTATCCAGCAAGGCTATCATTCAGAATAGAAGGAGAGTTTCCTAGACAGTCAGTCAATCAGCCAATCAATAAAGTTTGTGATCACTAAACCAGTCCTAAAAGAACTATTAAAGAAGACTCTTTGAAAGGATAGACCAAAAGTGACAGGATAGAGGTATGAAATATAGTAAAAATGAATATTTCTGTAGAAAACAGTCAGGGAATTCACACAAAAGAAAGGATATAAGATATAATACTTACCTAAAATGTGGGGAGTAGACTAGAGAAAATGAGTTCAGACTTAAATGACTATCAATATAGACTGCTATATTTAAAAGAGATTATATACAGACCTAGTGGTAACCATATCAAAAACCACTACAAAGGATAAAGAGAAATAAATCTAAATATATCTGTAAAGAAAATCAGCAAAACATGAAACAAAAGATCAGAAAAAATCTTCAGATACAACTACAAAATAAGTAATAAAATGGCAACAAATAGATATTTACCAATAATTACTTTGAATATAAATAGACCAAACACTCCAATCAAAAGACCTGGAGTGACAGAATAGATAAAAGACCAACGGTCATCTATACTTGCCTACAGGAGACTTGTTTCAGACCTAAAGACATCTGCAGATTGGAAGTAGGAAATGGGGAAACATCTGTCATGCAAATGGATGTCAAAAGAGAGCTAGAGTAATAAAACTTACCTTGAAAAAAATAGACTTTGAAACAAAGTCTGTAACAAGAAACAAAGAAAGACACTATATAATAATGGGACAATTCAACAAGAAGATACAATTGTAAATATTTATGCACCCAGCATGGGAGCACCCATACATACAACAGTAACAAAAATAAAGGAACTAATCAATAACAGTGCAGTAATGGTAGGGGACTTTAACATTCCACATACGTTAGTAGATCATCTAAACAGAAAATCAACAAAGAAACAGTGGCTTTGTTTGACACACTGGATCAAATGGATTTAACAGATAAGTTCAGAATATTCCATCCTAAAAGAGCAGAATACACATTCTTTTCAAGTTCACACAGAACATTCTCCAGAATAGATCACATTAGCTCACAAAACCAGCCTCAACAAATTCAAGATCAAAGTTATATCATTTATCTTTCTGACCACAACACTATGAAACTAGAAGTCAACCAGAAGAAAAAATCTAGAAAGACTATGAATATATGGAGGTTAAATAGCATACTACTAAACAATGAATAGGTGAACAAGGAAATCAAAAAAGAAATTAAAAAATACATGGAAACAAATGAAAATTGAAACATAACAGTCCAAAACCTTTGGGTTGCTGTAAAAGTAGTCCTAAGAGGGAAGTTTATAGCAATACAGGCCTACATCAAGAAGCAAGAAAAATCTCAACTAAACAATTTAACTTTACATCTAAAGGAGCTAAAAGAAGAATAACAAGAAGAAAAAGGAAGGAAGAAAGGAAAAAGGAAAAGAAAAAAAAAGAAGGAAAGAAATGATAAAGATTAGAGCAGAAATAAATGATACAGAAGCTAAAAAATAAAACCCAAAAGAACAGATCAATAAAACCAGGAGGTGGTTCTTTGGAAAAAATAAAACTGATAAACTTCTAGCCAGAGACATCAAGAAAAAACAGAGGACTCAAAAGTCACAAATGAAAGCAGAAAAGTAACAACTAACACCATAGAAATACAAATAATCATAGGAGATTATTATGAAAAACTGTGTGCCAACAAATTGGACAACCTAGAAGAAATGGATAAATTTCTAGAAACATATAAATCACTAAAACAAATAGAAATTTGAACAGGCTAATAGCCAGGAAAGAAATTGAGTTAACTATTCAAAAATCTCCTAACAAACAAACGTCCAGGACCTGATGGCTTCATAGGCAAATTCTACCAAACATTTATAGAGGAGTTAATACCTATTCTCAAACTATTCCAAGAAATTAAAAAGGAAATTCATTCTATGAGGCCAGCATTAACTCTGATCCCCAAACCAGACAAAGACACCACTTAAAGAGAACTACAGGCCTATATCCCTGATGAACACAGATACAAAAATCCTCAACGAAATACTAGGAAACCAGATCTAACAATACATTTAAAAAATCATTCACCATGGTCAAGTAGGATTTATTCCTGGCTTGCCAGGGTGGTTCAGTATTTGCAAGTCAACCAACATGGTACATCACGTCAGTAAGAGAAAGGATGATGGGGCACCTGGGTGGCTTAGTCGGTTGAGCATCCAACTCTTGATTTCAGCTGAGGTTTACGGGATGAAGCCTCACATTGGAATCTCTGCAGACAGCATGGAGCTTGCTTGAGGTTTTCTCTCTTGCTTTCTCTCTCTCTCTCTCTCTCTCTCTCTCTCTCTCTCTCTCTCTCTCCCCCTCTCCCTCCCTCCCCCTCTTTCCCTCCCTCCCTTTCTCTCTCATCCTCTCTCTCCCTCCCTCCCTCCCTCTGTCTACGTCTCTCTCTCCCCTTCCACAACTTGCACGTGTGTGCATACTCTCTCAAACTTAAAAAAAAAAAAAGAAAAGAACCCATAGGATCATTTCAATAGATGTAGAAAAAGCATTTGACAAAGTATACCATCCATTCATGATAAAAACCCTTAACAAAGTAGTCTTAGAGGGAACATACTTCAGTATGATAAAGACTCTATGGAAAGCCCACAGATAACATTATTCTTAATGGGGAAAAACTGAGCTTTTCCCCACTCTCACCACTTATATTCAACATAATGCTGGAAGTCCTAGCCACAGCTGTCAGACAGTAAAAAGAAATGAAAGCTATCCAAATTGGTAAGGAAGTAGTAAAATTTTTACTATTGGCAGATGACATGATATTCTATACAGAAAACCCCAAAGACTCCACAAAAAACTGCTAGAACTGATAAATGAATTTAATAAAGTCACAGGATACAAAATCAATGTACAGAAATCTGTTGCATTTCTATACACCAGTAGTGAAGTGGCAGAAGGAGAAATTAAGAAAACGATCACATTTACAGTTGTACCAAAAATAATAAGATTCCTAGGAATAACCTAACCAAAGAGGTGAAAGACCTGTACTCTGGAAACTATAAAACTCTGATGGAGGAAATTGAAGATGACACAAATAAGTAGAAAGACATTCCTCCTCATGGATTGGAAGAATAAATACTGTTAAAATGTCTGTACTACCCAAAGCAATCTACAAGCTTAATGTAATCTCTGTCAGAACACCAATAGCATTTTTTATGGAACCTGGGACAGATAATCCTAAAGGTTGTATTGAACCACAGAAGACCCCAAATAACCAGAGGAATCTTGGGGGGCAGGAAGCAACGGTAAAGGCCTCACAATTCTGGACTTCAAGTTATATTACATAGCTGTAGTAATCAAAACAGTATGGTGCTGGGACAGAAATAGAGATATAGATCAGTGGAACACAGTAGAAGACCAGAAGTAAATCCACAATTATATGGTCAGTTAATCTTTGACAAAGCAGGAAAGAATATCCATTGATAAAAGGACAGTCTCTTCAACAAATGGAAAAATGGAAGGGGAAAAAAAAGGAAAACTGGAACACTTTCTTACAACATACAGGGGTGAAAAAATTCAAAATGAATTAAAGTCCTGAATGTGAGACCTGAAACCATAAAAATCCTAGAAGAAAGCACAGGTAGTAATGTCTCTGACATCTGCCATAGCAACTTTTTTTTAGATATGTCCGCTAAGACAAGGGAAACAAAAGCAAAAAACTATTGGGACTACCTCAAAATAAAAAGCTTCTGCACAGTGAAGGAACAGTCAACAAAACTAAAAGGTAACCTACAGAATAGGAGAAGATATTTGCAAATGACATATCTAATAAAGGTTTAGTATCCAAAATATATAAAGAACTTATAAAACCCAACACCCAAAAAACAATCCAGTTTAAGAAATGAGCAAAAGACACGAACAGATGTTTTTGCAAAGAAGATATACAGTTGTCCACAGATATATAAAAAGATGCCCATCATCACTTATCACCAGGGAAATGAAAATCCAGACCACAATGAGATATCACCTTACACCTGTCAGAATGGCTAAAATCAGTAAGAAACAACAGGTGTTGGTGAGGATGTAGAGAAAAAGGAACCCTCTTGCATTTTTATTGGAAATGTAAACTAGTGCAACCACAGGGGGAAACAGTATGAAGATTCCTTGAAAAGTTAAAAATAGAACTACCTTTTGATCTAGCATACTACAGGGTGTTTATCCAAATAGTACTAGAACACTAATTCAAAGGGATACATGCACTCCTGGGTTTATAGCAGCATTATATATGATAGCCAAGATATGGAAGCAGCCCAGGTGTCCATCAACTAATGAATGGATAAAGGTGTGATACACACACACACACACACACAATGGCATCTTATTCAGCCACGGAGAAGAATGAAATCTTGTCACTTGCAATGACATAGGTAGAGCTGGAGAGTATAATGCTAAGTGAAATATGTCCGAGTCAGATACCATATGATTTCATTCACATGGAATTTAAGAAACAAAGCAAACAAAGGGCAAGAAGAAAGAGACTGAGACAAATCAAGAAACAGACAATTATAGAGAACAAACTGAAGGGTACTAGAAGGGGTGGTAGGTGGGGGGATGGGTTAAATAGGTGAGGGGCATTAAGGAATGCCTTTGTCATAATGAACACAGGGTGTTATGGAAGTGTTAAACTACTATATTGTACACCTGCAACTAGTGTAACACTATATTTACTAACTGGAATTAAAATAAAAATTGAAAGGAAAAACAATTCCCTTTTTGGACTGCATTACATGTGTATAGAAACACAACTGATTGTTGTGTGTTATTCTTGTACTCTTCAAACTGAATTCATTTGATCTAGTCATTTTCTTGTGATTCTTTGGGAGTTTATATATAGAGTGAATATAGTTGTATTTCTTCCTTCCTAATGTAAATGCCTTTTACATTTTATTATCTAATTGCTCTGGCTAGAACTCACGGCACAGTTGTGAATAGCAGTGGTGGAAGTGGGCACATTGCAGGTAATTTTTGAAAGGAAAATTGAATGGCTTAATAATTCTGTAAATGGTCATAGAGCTGAAGTCAGCAGACTTTGGTAAATTGCCATATAGTGAATATTATACTTTGTTGGTTGGGAGGCAAAATTAGGTTTTAAAGTTAATGTTCATGGTGAAGACATGACCTCATTCTCCTAAAAATCCTTCCTTCTCTCAAAGACCGTGATCTTCTCTCGTGGGATGTATTAGCTGCATTCACCTTTGGGCACTTACACATACTGTCCTCACTGTGTTGGATAACTTTACATATGCAAAAGCTGGTTAAGTGCTGTTGGGTTTTAATTTCAGCTGAACTACTCTTTAGCTGTGTCATTTTACTAGTTACTTTTTCTAGAAGCTTCACTTTCCTTCTCTATAAAATGAGTAATGGTACTTCACGGTAAATTAGCTAATTTAGCACATTAAATGAGCTAATAAATGCCAGGATTTGGGCTGTGCACGATAGATTGTAAAGCACTTAATTCCAATGTAGTTTTCTTTTGATTTGTTTTCAACCATTTAAAAATGTAAAACCATTCTCAGCTCACAGGATAATCAAACTAAAACAGGAGACAGGCCCCGAGATAGTGATGAGCTCTTTTATCTTGTGGAATTGTAAATTGGAACATGTTTTCTAGAAATGTTTTTTTCTGTCAGTGTGTTTTAACAGTATTTAAAAAAAAATGTTTAATGTTTATTTTTGAGAGAGAGAGAGAGAGGAACAATGTGAGTTGGGGAGGGGCAAAGAGAGAGGGAGACACAGAATTCGAAGCAGGCTCTGGGCTCCGAGCTGTCAGCACAGAGCCCGACATGGGACTCGAACCCACGGCTCGTGAGATCATGACCTGAGCCGAAGTTGGACATTTAACCCACTGCGCCACCAGGCGCCTCTATATTTTCTACTCTTAACCCCTGACTCTGGCAACCTCCAGTCTGTTCTCTTTATCTGTGAGTTTGGGTTTTCGTTTTGTTTTGTTACCTTCCATACATAAGTGAGATCATGCAGTATTTGTCTTTGTCTGACTTACTTTATTTAGTATAATGCCCCTGAGGTCCAGATATGTTGCCAGTGGCAAGATTCCATTCTTTTTTTATGGCCGATTAATATTCCATTGTGTGCGCGCACACATGCGTGCATGCGCACACACACACACACACACACACACACACACACACCACATTTTCTTCATTCGTCTTTTGAGGACACATGGGCTATTTCCACTTTTTGGCTATTAAAGTGATGCTGCTGTGAACGTGGGGTACATTTATCTTTTTAAGTTAGTGGTTTTGTTTTCTTCAGATAAATACCCAGAGATGGAATTGCTAGATCATGTGGTAGTTTGTGTTGTTTTGAGTTTTCGAGGACCCTTTATATTGTCTTTGCACAGCACTAAACCAGTTTGTGTTCTCAGTGATGTCGCGCAGGGGTTTTCCTGGTTTTTCATCCTTGCTGATACCTTTTAGTTCACCTGTTAGTTCTTGTTGTTGTTGTTGTTGTTTTAATACTGACAGGTAGGAGGTGAGATCTCATTGTGTTTTTGATTTGCATTTCCCTTACGATGATTGATGTTGAGCATTTTTTCTTGTGTTTGTTGGCCATCTGTATGTCTCCCCCCTTAGCCATCTGTATGTCTTCTTTGGAAAGATCTGCCCTATTTTTAATCAGATTGTTTGGAGATTTTTTGTTTGAGTTGTATGAGTGCTTTATATGTTTTGGATATTAATTCTTTATCAGACATGTGATTTGCAAATATTTTCCAATTCAGCAAGTTGCTTTTCTGTTTTTGTAGTATAGAAGCTTTTTAGTTTGCTATAGTCTCATTTGTTTATTCTTACTTTTGGTGTGACACTGTTTTTTCTTAAACCCACTTGCTTCAAGAGATGAACATACTTTATAATGATAATCTCCATTTCAAGTTCATTCATGCATTCCTAGGGTTTTATGTTTTGGGAAATTTAATCACTTCAATTATCAAATTTAAATATCCTTTATTTGCCTGTTTTTAAATCTGTAACAGGGTAAAATCCTTTACAAAGTTCGATGGAAAGGATACACATCAGATGATGATACATGGGAGCCGGAGATTCATCTTGAGGACTGTAAAGAAGTTCTTCTCGAATTTAGGAAGAAAATTGTGGAGAACAAAGCTAAGCCAGTCAAGAAGGATATTCAGGTATTATATGTTATTTCATATTTCTTTTTTTAGTATAATAAACTTTACTGATATAAGGAATATACAGTAAGGAATTTACAAATAATAAATTCTGTATAGCTAGTTGATTCTTATAAAATGCTTAAACTGTTTTTGCCAAACTCTTCTTTCTGTCGTCAACCTGTGATCACAGTTGATGAACAGGTATAGTTTGGACATGTTGATTAATATTTTCCTTTCAGTGAAGAGTAAGGTGAAAGTGGGAGGCTAAACACATGTCAGAACTTTTATTTGTCCAAATGTGAGAGCATCTTGTTTTTGTGTATCTTAGGATACTCTGGATATATCTTAGGATATGCTCTGTACTATTCATGTTACCTCTATACAGTACATTTATATTTTGTCTGCATTATTAACATATTTTTTATGTCTGATTTTTATGCTAATTAAAATAAAATAAATCTTAGGTCATTTTATAAAGCTATAAATTTTAATCTATTACAGATCTGATTATCCCAGTCTTTTGTTTTTCTCTTCTATTCCCACTTCAGTTTTTAGCTACTTCATTGCTTTTTAGTAAGCCCTTTTTGATAGTAAGGAAGGATAAAACAATCAAAGGAGCTTAGATAAGTTAAACTGTCATTGGTTTGGAAAAAGATTTGATGGTGGTCTAGAGTGGGATAATATTAAAACAGATGCAAAAACTTGGGGTAAGGGTTTTCTTTTATGAATTTGTCTATTGTTTTATCCTTAGTCCTCGTATTCCACAAATAATTGAATTGGCTTTATGAATCTTCTTGTAAGACTTTCCCATTTTACTTTCCCATGTAAATTTCACTCATGGCTTCTATTTATACATTGAACCAACTCTTACCCAACTTCTTGCTTTTACTTCTAGTTTTCTTTTTCATTAGAAATTATTATAATTATTTTTAGAATACTGGCAGAAGTTCTCGAACTTAGAGCTATATAGTGAAAATATTTCACAAGAAATAGATTCTTAGAAGTCTTTAAGGACTGAATGTTGATCTTCCTTCCCTACAATTTTAGTTTCTTTTTTTTTTAATTTTTAAATCTTTATTATTTTATTTTGAGAGACAGAGACAGGGAGCGAGCAGGGGAGGGGCAGAGAGAGAGGGAGACACAGAATCCGAAGCAGGCTTCAAGCTCTGAACTGTCAGCACAGAGCCCGACATGGGGCTCAAACCCATGGACATTGATATCATGACTTGAGCTGAAGTCAGATGCTTAACTGAGTCACCCAGGCGCCCCTACAATTTGAATTTCAACCACATTTAAAAAAATACTTGCAGGGGCTCCTGAGTGGCTCAGTTCATGATCTCACAGTTCTTGAGTATGAGCCTTACATCGGGCTCTGTGCTGACAATGCAGAGCCCACTTTGGATCCTCTGTCACCTTCTTTTTCAGTCCCTTCCCCCACTCTCAAAAATAAACATTTAAAAAAATTCTTTAAAAAAAAAAATGAGTCACCTGTATTACTGGCTGAGCCAGCCAGCCTCCCTAGCCTTGTCTTTTTACAAAGCGATTCAAGGAGATTGAAAACCTTACACCAGTTCCACAGTACTCTGTGTCTGTAACCTTCGTGACGTTCATTTCTTACATGCTGTAGGGAAAACATTTGGTAAATGTACCTATCTTTTCCCTCCCTTTCCACTCCCCAAGTCATTTAGAAGAAAAGAATTTGGGGAAATGCGAACTAAAAATACTTGGCATAGTGTTTTCGTGTCTATAAATATTATATTTTTAAGGTGTGGTTTTATTTGCTTATTTGGGTTTTTTGTGTTTTTTTGTTTTTTTTGTTTTTTTAGAATAGGGGAATGTATTTTCCATAGAAGGTATTTCAGATTATACAACACAAATCTGATCAGTTGGGGAAATAAGATTTGTGTGTAGTCTTGCTTATCCCTTATGTAACTGAAATACAAGAGCAAGTTTAAGGACATCTACGATCCAATCTTTAAAAAAGCCTTGCTTTTGGATTGATAACTATTTTTTTGACAACCAGTTCTGTACCAATTACTTTCTTGGTGTTTTTGGAAAATTCTAACTTCAGATCATGTAAAACCACCGTCCATAAGGCTGTTATTATTCACTTTTGCTTTAGTTTAGGACTTTCAGTGGCACTAACAATTTTTCACTGTGTTCCTCTGCTTTCATTTTAAAATGATGCTCGCTATGACAACCAAGACCTATTTGCTAAGTCAGAGACATAAGCAATAGACAACTTCAGTTAATACTTTTAGGAAGTTGAGAAACTCCTTGGGGGGGAAAATTACTACCAGATTTCATTAGTACTACTTTTCAAATTACTATGTTAATGAGTGTTTAAGTCTTTTTTATATCTTATAGAGACTGTCCTTAAATAATGACATATTTGAGGCAAATTCTGATAGTGATCAGCAAAGTGATACAAAAGAAGATACTTCTCCAAAGAAGAAAAAGAAAAAATTGAGGCATAGAGAAGAGAAAAGTCCAGATGATCTGAAAAAGAAAAAAGCAAAGACTGCGAAACTAAAAGATAAATCCAAACCAGACCTGGAGAGTTCCTCTGAAAGTTTAGTATTTGATTTAAGGACAAAGAAAAGAATTTCAGAAACCAAAGAAGAACTAAAGGAATCCAAAAAGCCCAAAAAAGAGGATACAAAAGAAACTAAGGAATTAAAGAAAGGTAAAAAGGGTGAAGTCAGAGATTTAAAGGCTAAAATAAGAGAAGATTCCAAAGAAAACAGAAAAACAAAAAAAGAGAAATGTGTTGAATCTCCATTGGAATCTGAATTGGGTGTACTTAATGACTCCCCTTTTCAAGATGATGACAGTGAAGATTTACATTCTGACAACAGAGACGGGAAGCAGATTAAAAGTGCAAAAGATAAAGCAGGACAAGATGCAGTTCATGATGATTTTGATAAACCGCCAGATGGCTCTGTGAGTGCTGATGAGGACACTGACATCAAAGCAAGGAGAAAAAGGAAAAAACTGAGGAAGACTGAGGAACATAAAGAGAGCAAAACACTGGAAAACAGGAACCTTTTCCTAGAGAAGAAGCTTATACCTAAGAAGCAGAGGAGTCAGGACAGAGGCAAAAGCACCACAGAGTTAGAGAAGCTGACACCTGCACCTGCCCAGACACCCAGGAGTTCAAGAGCAGGTGTGGAAGAGAGGGGCCTCAGGTCCATTGACTCAGCTGGGGAGGTAGGTTCTGGGGGGTGGGTCAGTTGAAGGACAGTCAAAATCTTACAGAAATGCTCAGATCAAGCTGGCACTCTTTTGAAAGTTTAAGAAATTTCACAAAAAGAAAGAGGAAATGGTGTAACAAACTATAAGAATAGTTATTTGGTGCTTAGGGAGTTACTTAATATGTGATTAGAATAGGCAGTTATAAAGGCTGAAGATCCTACTGCTTTTGCACCTCCCACCCTTATCTCTTAATCTTAAAATTTGCTTTCTTTTAGACTACAACTAGAAAATTGAGGGCTAATTTGTGAACAAAACAAGGATTTTTTTAGGGCTATGCAGATGATGTGTAACATTGTGTCGTAAAAGTGAAAATAAGCTTCATCAGCTCAGCTTTTCATACTTCATTTTCCCTGTTGTCTTAAGAATATACTTGTTGAAGATGTGGTATATGCATACACACACACACACACAGACACACAAACACACACTATGGAATATTACTCGGCAGTCAAAAAGAATGAAATCTTGCCATTTGCAACTATGTGGATGGAACTAGAGGGTATTAAGCTAAGCGAAATTAGAGAAAGAAATATATCATATGACTTTACTCATATGAGGACTTTAAGATATAAAACAGATGAACATAAGGGAAGGGAAGCAAAAATGATAGAAAACCAGGGAGGGGGACCAACAGAGGGTTACTGGAGGGGTTACTGGATGGGCTAAACGGGTGAGGGGCATTAAGGAATCTGCTCTTGAAATCATTGTTGCACTATATGCTAACTAACTTGGATGTAAATTAAAAAAATAAATTGAAAGTAATAATATAAAATAAAAAAGACTATACCACTTTTTACTTAAATAATAAGCAGTAACATTATTAATCTTTTAAATCTTATAAAGTGTTTAATAGTTTATCCCATTATTATAGAAATCAGTTTCATATGGCTTTTCAAAACGGAAGTGTTTTCCAGATTATGAAGGTATACATATATACAGTATATATCATGGGCTATGAAAAAAAAATTTTTTTTGATCCATTATTCTCTGTGGATTTATCTTAAGGAAATCATTTTAAAGGAAGAAAAACTTAGGTATACAAAGACGTTTATGGCAGTGTTAATTTCAGTAAATTCATACCAGTCTGTCTAGCCGTGAGGGAAATGATTAGGAAAATGTTGCTGTATCAACTTTGGGACTGTTATGTATCCATTGAAATATTAATTATGAGATCAAAGTAGCAAAAATAGAAAAGGTTCTAAAATGTACAGTGAAGAAATTATACGTATGAACCCAATCATGTAAAAAAATCTATGGGATGTAAATAAAGGAAAGTGAATTTTTTAAAATGATTTTTTAATGTCTTTATTTTATTTTGAGAGACAGAGCAGAGAGCGAGCAGGGGAGGGGCAGAGAGAGCGGGAGACACAGAATCTGAGCAGGCTCCAGGCACTGAGCTGTCAGCACAGGGCCCGACGCAGGGCTCGAACCGACAAACCGTGAGATCATGACCTGAGCCTAGGTCGGATGCTTAACCAACTGGGCTACCCAGGCGCCTGGAAAGTGAATTTTAAACAACAAAATTATCTATGCAAATTTACAGTAATCAGAAGGGAGAATGTGGAGAAATAAAAATAGTCATGTTTGGTTAGTAGGACTGGGGGACATTTTTTTGGAATATTTTTTATAATGAAAAAATATGTAGAGTGAGGTATTGAGTTTTGAATTTGATATTTTTACAAATCATCACAGATGAGGGATAACCTTGATTTAGGAAGCAGTTGGTGTACAAAAGGATTTAATAATCAAGGGTCATGTGCCATAGTACCCAAAACAGTCTCTGATGCCAGAACCTGTATTTTCTAGTCTTCAGATACAGAGTATCAGTTCCTTCTCTGCCTTTGTTTTGGATCTTACATATGTTTCTTTTAGGAGAAAGAGATGAAAAAAAATGAACCCAAGGAAAAGTACCAGAAAAGGCATGATTTGGACAAGGAAGAAAAAGGTCGTAAAGAGCCAAAGGGATTAAAGAGTGAGTGTGAATACTAACATTTTATCCCTTACATTGCAATCTTTTATACAAAAATTTAGTTTCCTGTGAAGACAGTCTCTCGTTTCTAACCTGCAGTGTCATAGAACTAGAAACTTTTATTCACTGGAGAATTTAGAACTCCATGGTACTTTTGTTTAAATAGTTATTTTAGTTTATTATATGACAGTTCATATTTCTGTAAATAATTTTTTTCTCTTCCATTCACTTTGTTGTTTCTCCTTCTGATGGAGTACACTATTACTTGATCTAGTACATTGATAATTCAGTTGATAAATGAAGCAAATTACTGTTAATACATTTATTGTATTTAGCATTGAGTCATTTGTATACAGATAGTACTGAATATAAATTTTGTATCACATCAAGATACACTGTAATTGAGAATCCATAACAAGTCAGTACTAGAATCAAGTACTTTATAAAAAGTCCACCATTATGGTATTTAAATAAACCCTAGTAGATTATTTTAGTTCATGTGCCAAAAGCACTTGGGACACATGTTCTCATGAAACAGTGATTCTGAGAGACAGATTATTCCTCAGCTCCCCTCCCCCGCCCCCACGGTTTGTAGATAGCTGAGGTAATATTCAAGTTAGATTTCGGTTACAGCCTGCGCTGGGGCTTAGCAGTGAGTAGTAGAGTATTGGAAGCTGGGAAAGACCGCTTGCTCTGATGGATTTTGCATAAAGTAGTTATAATTTAGGGTATCTATTCAAAGTACCTTAGTTTTAAACATGTATCGTTCTTCGAAGAGTAGAGATTCAAAACATTGTACAGTCAGAGCTAATTTTTTCTTTCTCAGATATACTTGGAATATGTAGTCTTAAACTGTTATTCATTCCACTTACAATGATGCTCACTGGGAGGCCAATCTCCAGCATCCCTGCTCATAAAGTCTGTGTGCCTTGTCCCCTGAGGTTATAATGCAGTTCTTCCTAATTTTGATTTATTCTACCTTTTGGGGGGTTATTATTGTCACATCTATTGTTTTGCCAATCTTCTTTCCATTTTTATCTTTAGTGAATACAAAAGCTGAGTGGATTTTCACAGACATCAGGTGTAATTTTTACCAGACACACGGTCAGTGTGCCAGCACCTTCAGTTCCACCCATTCATCGTGAGGAGTCATTTTGTGCAGGGTTAACCTTTGGGTCCAGTTGTAGGCAGTTGTTTTCGCAGGACGCTGGTGTCATGACTAGGATTATTTTGAGACTCACTGTGTTCAGTAGGCCTTTGACAGAACTGGGCAGTATTTCCGAATACCTGATTTTCAGCCATTCACTTTAGATGCCTTTCTAAATATTGAGCAGCCAGTAGAAAAACCAGTTTAAACAAATTCACGGCTTTGATAGTAAACCTGATCATGCTTTATAACCAAGGGAGATATAGTAAAAATTTCAAATTCTTACTATTCAACGCCTAGATTTTCTTTTGATTACAACAGAAATTTGTGAGTCATATTTATTCTCAATTTTATTTTTTGACTAGCATTCAAGGAAATCAGAAATGCATTTGATATATTTAAGTTAACTCCAGAAGAAAAAAATGATTTTCCTGAGACTAATCGGAAAAGAGAAGAAACACCACTAGATTATAAAATTACAGAAGATCACAAAACCAAGGAAAACAAGCAGTTACTTAAAGAAAGGAGAAATACACGAGATGAAACTGATACGTGGGCGTACATAGCTACAGAAGGTGACCAGGAGGGGCTGGACAGTGTGAGCCAAGCAGATGCAGGCTCCGGTGAGTGTGCGCGAGCCAGACAGGTGCGGGCTCCGGTCAGTGTGCACGTCGTTAGTTTGCAGGATGTGTTCAGGACAGTGCACCATGTTTCACTTTTCCAACTCTTCTCTCCAAGTGTAGTTCTGATCAGGAAAAAATGAGGTGGATTTTATTGAATCTCCCAAACACACACATTTTTATATTGAAGACTTAAGTCATTCTGTGACTTCTAATTGATTAGACAGATATTTTCTGGGTTCCTATACTACGCTTAGCACATTTAGAAATTATAAAGATTTCTGGTTTTCTACATTACTTACTCTTGCCAAGCAGTCGATTGTACATCTCATTAGATTTCGTTCAGAAAACTAACCAATACAGACTTATTTGTATTCTGCCTTTTTAACTTTGTAGTAACACTTGCTAAAATAAGATTATATTATAAATGCTATCCTAGGGATGTTGGAATTGACTGCCAAGGAAGGAGAATCATGGATAGAATTCAGAGTACAGTAGCTGTGGGGAAGAGTGTGCACACACGCACACACTTAAAACTAGGACAGAATAAACAAAAGAGGTTAACCTGATAAAACTCTATTATTTGTAAATCTTGAGAAGCAATTGAAGAGAATTAAAAAAAATTTTTTTTAATTTTTTTAATGTTTTATTTATTTTTGATACAGAGAGAGACATGGCATGAGAGGGGGAGGGGCAGAGAGAGGAGGAGACACAGAACTGGAAGCAGGCTCCAGGCTCTGAGCTAGCCGTCAGCACAGAACCTGATGCGGGGCTCGAACCCACGAACGTGAGATCTGACCTGAGCCGAAGTCGGAGGCCCAACCGACTGAGCCACCCAGGCGCCCCTTAAAAAATTTTTTTAATGTTATTTTTGAGAGAGAAAGAGGGAGAGACACAGAATGCGAGTATGGGAGGGGCAGAGAGACACACACACACATACACACACACACACAGAATCTGAAACAGGCGGCAGTCGCTGAGCTGTCGTGGGGCTCCAGTGTCAGCCCAACATGGGGCTAAAACCAGGAGATCATGACCAGGTGCCCCAAAGAAAAATTTTTCAAATATCTCAGCAGGCATCTGGAGCCACCAACTCTTGATTTCAGCTCAGGTCTTGATCCCAGGGCCATGGGATTGAACCTCACATGCAAAGTGTGGAGCCTGCTTAAGATTCTTTCTCTTCCTCTGCCCCTTGCGTGCACTTGCTCTCTCTTTCTCTCAAATAAAAATAAAATATTTCTGAATATATGGCAGACTAGATAGTCTGGGTAGTTCTTGTACAGCAAAACAGCTAGATTCTGATTACTGTGTAAATCACAGTAGAAATTAACACACTTTCTAGGAGGAGTAGAAAAAGGGGACAAGAGAGGATGCCCACAGGGTACATGTCAGACATCAGCATTGCTGTTGGGATATTGAACAATAAGGAACAGATAGTAGGTGTTGGTTTGCAAACTCCAGATTTCACTGGGTGAAATTTGAATCCAGCCCATGGGGGGAACATAAGAAGGAACCAAAGAAAGAGGCTGGCCACTCCAGATTGATGGGTTGAATAAGCAAGGGACCTTACAGAGGAGACTTGCCTGGGTTTGCCACAGTGGAGTAGATCAGCCGGTGCACGCGTGCACAGACACACACACACACGCACGCACGCATACTCCCAATGAATCTCAAACGTTTACATAGAGGTTTTAACTGGGTTCAGTCACGTCTTTAGCCCAGACAGTCCCAGCGACCCCTTAAGTTCTCAAGGCTGTGTCCTTGGAAGAGCTCCTGGTATGAGAATGGTGGGTGGAACCTTCTGAAGAGAAACCTCTCATTGCTTAGGTCAACCCAGAGTCACCTTCCGCGATGACCTTCCAACAGCACGGAGCATCAGGACAGCCATTGGTTGGTTCCTTGAACTAGTAGAATAGACAAGCTTCTACCAACATTGACTAAAGAATGAAAATTGAAAAATGTGTAAACAAAAAATATTTCCAAGGAGAAAAGAGACATGATTATACATTGTGTACAAATTAAAAAGATAATTCTATGAGCAGTTTTTTACTGACAGACTTGAGAATAGAATGAAATGGGAAAATTCCTGGGGGAATATAGTTTAACAAAACTGTCCCAAAAAGAAATACAAAAATCGAGTACCTTTACAACTGTTAAAGAATGTGAGGGGCACCTGGATGGCTCAGTTGGTTAGGCATCCAACTTCAGCTCATGTCATGATCTTGTGGTTTGTGAGTTCGATCCTTGAATCAGGCTCTGTGCTGCTAGCTCAGACCCTGGAATCTGCTTCGGATTCTGTGTCTCTCTCTCTCTCTCTGCCCCACTCTTGCTTGTGCTCTGTCTCTCAAAAACGAATAAATGTTAAAAAAAAAATAGTAATGTAAAATTAACACTATAGGGCACCTGGGTCGCTCAGTCGATTGTGCATCCAACTTTGGCTCAGGTCATGATCTCACAGTTCATGGGTTTGTGTTTGAGCCCAGCATCAGGTTAGTGTCTAAAATCTATAAAGAACTTAATCAAACTGACACCCAGAAAATAAATAATCCAGTGAAGAAATGGGCAATAGACATGAATAGACACTTTTCCAAAGAAGACGTCCAGATGGCTAATAGACACATGAAAAGATGCTCAGCATCACTCAGCATTGGGGAAATACGAATTAAAACCACAACAAGATACCACCTCACACCTGTTAGAATGGCTAAAATCAACAACTCTGGCAACAACAGATGCTGGCGAGGATGCAGAGAAAGAGGATCTCCTTTGCACTGTTGGTGGGAATGCACACTGGTGCAGCCACTCTGGAAAACAGTGTGGAAGCTCCTCAGAAACTTAAAAATAGACCTACCCTATAATCCTGCAGCTGCACTACTAGGTATGTATTCAAGGGATACAAGGGTGCTGTTTCACAGGGGCACACGCACCCCAGTGTTTATAGTACCACTATCGACAGTCGCCAGAGTATGGTAAGAGCCCAAATGTCCTTCAGCAGATGAATGGATAAAGAAGATGTGGGGTGTATATATACACATATGTGTGTGTGTATATATAGATATACAGACATGCATACACATATATATACATACATACAGTGGAGTATCAGCAATCAAAGCAATGAAATCTTGCTATTTGCAACAACGTGGATGGAACTAGAGGGTATTATGCTAGGAGAAATAAGTCCATCAGGGGAAGACAAATATCACATGATTTCACTCATTTGAGGAATTTAAGATACAAAACAGATGAAAATAAGGGAAGGAAAGCAAAAATGCAAAAACAAGGAGGGGGACAAAACATAAGCGACTCTTAAATACAGAGAACAACTGAGTGTTGCTGGAGGGGCTCTGGGTGCAGTCCTGGGCTAGATGGTTAAGGGGCATTGAGGAAGACACTTGTTGGGTTGAGCACTGGGTGTTACACATAAGGGGGTGAATCGCTGGAATCTACCCCTGAAGTCATTATTGCACTATATGCTAACTAGGTTGTAAATTAAAAATTAAGTAAATAATAAGAGCTTTCTCAATTAATAAAGAACATTAAACCTTTGACAAACATCTGTCACCACTTTTATTCCACACTGTTCTAAAGTCTACCCAATACAGTAAAAGAGTGAAAAACAAAAGATAGAAGCATTGGGAAAGAAGCCTCCCCTCCCTAGACCCCCCCCCAAAAAAAGCTGTTCATTATCAGATGTTATCATATATGTCAAATTCAAAAGAATCCTCAAATTTTAGAGATGTTAAAGGTTTAGCAGGTGACTGGGTAGGTGTAAGGCCAATATACAGAAGTCACTTACCGTTCTGTATGTATTTCTTAAAAAATTTTTTTTACATTTAATTTTGAGAGAGTATGAGCAGGGGAGGGGCAGAGAGAGGAGACACAGAATCCAAAGCAGGCTCCAGGCTCTGAGCTGTTAGCACAGAGCCCGATGCAGGGATTGAACCCACGAATGGTGAGATTATGACCTGAACCAAAGTTGGATGCTCAACTGACAGCCACCCGGGCGCCCTGATGTATTTCTGTACAGTGTATATTTCTGCATGTATTTCTGTAAAAATAAATAGTAAATGTAATCTTAAGAGCTAATTTTCTTTCTTTCTTTCTTTCTTTCTTTTTTTTTTAGTTTATTTTTGAGAGAGAGAGAGAGCAAGCAGGGGAGTGGCAGAGAGAGAATCCCAAGCAGGCTCCACGCTCAGTGCTCAAACCCACAACCGGGGATATCATGACTTGAGCCAAAATCAAGAGTCGGACACTTAATCAATTGAGCCACACAGGCACCCCTTAAAAAGTTCATTTCCAGTCAATAAATAACAAGCATTGGCAGGATGTGGAGAAAAAGGAACCCTTGTGCACTGTTGGTGGGAATGTAAATTGGTACAGTCTCTGTTGAAAACACTGTGGTGGTTCCTCAGAAAATTAAAAATAGAGATACCATATGAGTCATTAATTCCGTCACTGGGTATTCACCCAAAGAAAAGGAAAACACGAATTCGAAAAGATAAATGCACCCCTGTGTTTATTGCAACATTACTCCTAATCACCAAGATATGGAAGTGTCCATGAACAAATAAATGATAAAGAGGTTTGTGTGTGTGTACACAATTCGTACATACACACATGCAATGGAATGTTACTCAACCATAATAAAGAATGAGGTTTGCAGTAGGGTGGATGGACCTAGAGGGTGTTAGTGCTAAGTGAAACAAGTTAGAGAAAGACAAATACCCCAGTGATCTCACTTATATCGGGAATCTAAAAAAAAACCCAAAATGAATTAATAAACAAAAAGCAGAAACACCTATAAATACAGAGAACAAACTGATGGTTGCCAGAGGGCAGAGGATAGAGGGGAGAGTAAAATGAGGGAAGAGGGGTAGGAGGTACAGGTTTCACGTTCTGGAATGAGCATGTCGCCTGGATAAAAGTTGCAGCATGGGGAGCACTGTAATTTCGTGGGGACAGATGGCAGCTCCACTTGTGAGCACAGCACAACTTAGAGAACCGTAGAATTATTATGCTGTATGTTTGGAACTAACATAACATTGCGTGTCAACATTAGGAGGATGAAAAAGTTCATTTGTAGTAGCAGCCCATTGAAATGGTTCCTAAGAATTTATGAAGATCTATAAGACTTGTATGGAGAAAATTATAAAAATTTTTGAAAAATTATTAAAATTTTATACCATTTTATTAGTAGAAAACAATTTTCTAAATCTGTCTTTTTCTTCGAGTTGGTCTATAGTGTCACTGTGGTCCCAGGTTCCCAACGTAACTTCTATGGAATTTATAAATGCCGATTCTAGAACTTATGTGGAAGACTAACCAGAAGCCAAACCCTGCTATATGAAGCTGTAGTACTAGATACAGTATTTGCATGGCACAGGAGAGGTAGGCTAATCAACAGAGGAGAGCCCTCAGATTCGGAGCCTTGCAGGTGTGGAAACTGGGGAGAGGACAAGTGGCAGCACACATCCGTGGGGAAAGATAGGCTGTTACACGTGGTGTGAGGATAACAGGTTATCCAATGGAGTAAACCATATGTGAAAACCGAATTTAGAGGATAAAAGATCATGTCTCTAAGACTTGGAGGTAGGGAAAGGTTTCTGAAACAAGACACAAAATAAAAGTCCCATGAAAGAAGAGTCGGAGGTACTTGGGCGGAGGCTCTGGTATCGATCTCAGGGTCATGAGTTCAAGCCCTTCACTGGACTTGACAGTTGGTGTGAAGCCTACTTGGAAAAAATTAAGTGAGGTCGCCTGGGTGGCTCAGTTGGTTAAGTGTCTGACTTTGGCTCGCGTCATGATCTCACAGCTCGTGAGTTCAGGCCCCACCTTGGGCTCTGCTGACAGCTCAGAGCTGGAGCCTACCCCAGATTCTATGTCTTTCTCTCTTCTCCCCACTCATGCGCTCTGTCTCTCTCTTTCTCTTTCAAAAATAAACATTTTAAAAACTTCTAAGTGATAATCAGTGTGCCTGATTATGGAAGTTTAGAATAGTCCCACAACCTGCCATCTGCAACAGTAGACCCAGGGAAGCTGGTAGTATAATTTCAGTCTGAGTCCAAAGGCCTGAGAACCACAGAGCTGAGGTGTACGTCTTGGAATCCAAAGAGTCAGGACCCCGATGTCTTGGGGCAGCAGAAGATGGAGGTTCCAGGCCAAGAAGAGAGATTCCCCTTTCCTGTGCAGTGCAGAAGATTAGATGATGCCTTTCCACCTTGAGCGCAGATCATTAACTTGGGCTGGTGCTTCGAATGCTGATCCCCCTGGGAAAGGCCCTCAGAGACACGTACAGAAATAAGGTTTTAACCAGCTCTCTGCGCATCCCTTAGCCTAATCAGTTGACACATAAAATGAGATACCAACTTTTATAAAGCTAAGAAACAACTGTAGATATTTTAGGATATAAGAATTTATGGCAGAATCATTTTAAAAAGAATAAAAGGGAAGGATATTCAAATTCTGGGTCCATAACTTCGCTGTGGTGGAAGGTGGCACCAGGTGGGAGTGTGTAGGTCCTGGCATGGTTCTGTGCTCAAGGTAGTGCTGTGCTCACATTCTTTAGTGTCACTAAAAATAAAATTTTAAGTTAAAGTTAATGAAGTTTATTAAAAATAAGAAGAAAAGGTTAAAACTACCAGTTGCTGCATCAAGATCCAACGCTTGGTAAGGAATGAACATAGGATTTTGAGCCAGTTTGCTATGTTAGAGACCAAACTCTGAGCTGCGTACAACCTCCTCTTGTTCCTCTGTAAGAGTTCTGCAAGTTAGGTGGCTTTATCTCCGGTGGTTTATAACCCTCATCTGACCTGCTTCCCGGGTTTAAACTCTCATCTGACCTGCTTCCCGGGTTTAAACCCTCATCTGACCTGCTTCCCGGCTCTTCGCACAGACCCAGGGTGCCGCTCTGGAGACTGGGGAGGTCAGGCTGCGGGCTCAGATGAGTCTCAGTCTGCAGGTGGCTCTTGGCCTACTGGTGTGTGTGAGTACATCACAGATCGTCCCTGTCACCCACGTACCTGCTTGCAGGCTGTCAAATGTTGACTCGGCACCTAGTTCTCCTCACTGAACGGTGGCTGCTTTTACCATCACTGCTGTTACTCAGAGGGAGGCAAGCTTGTGTGACTTTCTCAAAGCCGTGCAGCTGGCCCGTGGAGCTGGGTTGTGGGAAATCCACGATGTGCAGCTCCTAAGATTGTGCTCTTGCTACCGTGAAATGCTCTTGGAGGAGCAAAGAGAAGTGTTGGTTTGAATTGAGAGCTTTGGAAGAATTTCCGTCATTTATTTGCATGTCTTTATTTTTAAACATGTATTTATTTTTGAGTGACAGAGCATGAGTGGAAGAGGAGCAGAGGGAGAAGGAAACACAGAATTGGAAGCAGGCTCCAGGCTCTGAGCACAGAGCCTGACGCTGGGCTCAAACCCACAAACTGTGAGATCATGACCTGAGCCGAAGTCGGACGCTCAACCAACTGAGCCACCCAGGCGCCCTTGCATATCTTTTACAAACTTCATTTCTATGGCAAGGTTAACTGCCTCACATTTGTATCATTGAGGAATTGATTTTAGGTTAAAATACTTTTTAACTCTGACCATTAAGTATTTATACTTTTTACTTAAAAGAAAAAAAAGGCAGTTTTTTGGGTGGGGCACCTGGGTGGCTCGGTTAGTTAAGCATCAGACTTCAGCTCAGGTCATGATTTTGCAGTTTGTGAGTTCGAGCCCGGCTCCGGCTAAGAGCCTGGAGCCTGCTTCCAATTCTGTTTCCCTCTCTGTTGGCCTCTCCCCCACTAGCACTGCCTTTCTCTCTTTCTCTCTCTCTCTCTCCCTCTCTCTCAAAAATAAACATGAAAAATTATTTTAATTAAAATTTAAAAAAAAAATAGCACAGTTGTTTTGAATTACTCTCTAATGAGTTATCCTCAAATCTGTCTCCTGCACTGCCAGTGGTGGATGAACATGTCCTTCCCTGATGTTAATGAGCCCCTGGGTCAGACAGAGGATGGAGGAAACTAGCACTTGCTTTATGGTAGGAGGGAGCACGGAGGGCTTCCAGGAGGAGAACCTGGAGCTGAGTCTAAAGGATCAGTAGCTTTATTTACATACGATTCTGGTTTACACATTTAGAATGGCTTTACTTACATAAATGATTGGAAGACATATGTATCCAGGAAGAATGGCCCAAGATAGAAATGTGAAGAGATTTGGGGCACCTGGGTGGCTCAGTTGGTTAAGAATCCAGCTTTGGCTCAGCTCATGATCTCATGCATGGCTCACATTCTGTCTCTCTCTGTCTTTCAAAAATAAAACGTTAAAAAGTTTTTAAGACAACTGAGAACTTAATAAAACAGCATTGTTACAGAAAAAATGGCTATTCTGTGTTCCAGATGGCAGACAGCAGATTGTGAGTTTGGGCATGGACTTGCAGTTGGAATGGATGAAATTGGAGGATTTTCAAAAGCATCTTGATGGGGAAGATGAGAATTTTACTACAGCAGATGCAATTCCAAGTAGTGAGTAGTTTGGGAATTTTGGCGATCCTTTTCATGAATCTAGATATGGGAAGCCTAATTTATGTTAATTCCTCCACTGTAGATGTATTGAGGGATGCTGTGAAAAATGGGGATTATATTGCCGTGAAGCTGGCACTTAATTCAAATGAAGACTATAACCTGGATCAAGAGGTAATACGTCTTAGCAAAGTCTCATGAAATAAAGATGTGAAGTAGCTCTTTTCAAGTAATTTAGCTTTACTTTTCATATTTTAAAAATTATAAAAGTAAGGGGGTCCCTGGGTGGTTCAGTCAGTTAAGTGCCAACTTCGGCTCAGATCGTGATCTCAGGGTTCATGAGTTCAACCCCCCACTTTCAGCTGTGCTGACACCTCAGAGTCTGGAGCCTGCTTCAGATTCTGTTAGTGTGTCTCTCTGCCCCTCCCCTGCTTGCACTTGGTCTCTCTCTATCTCAAACATTTAAAAACATTTTTTTAATTCTGAAAGTAGAGGTACCTGGGTGACTCAGTCGGTTGAGCATCTGACTCTTGATGTTTGGCTTCAGTCATGAGATCGGCCCCAAGTCAGGCTCTGCACTGGGCATGGAGCTTGCTTGCTTATGGTTCTCTCTCCCTCCATTTGTGCTCGCTCTCTGGCTGTGTCTCTCTCTCTAAAAGAAAAATAGATTTTCTCTCCCCCTGCATATTCCTCTCTCCAGCTCATGTTCTCTCTTTCTGAAATAAAATAAGTTATAAAAGTAATGTTCACTTTATAAACTGAAGCACAGTAGAAATGTATAATGTAGAAAATTAGAGGCCTGGTAATTCCAGCCCCTAGAGTGGCCATTTGGTCTACCTGTGACCTGTCTGGTGTTGTCTGTGGTTGAACCTCTGCTGCCTGGAGGGACGTAAAATAGCTCTCTGTGTCAGAGTCTTTTAAGCCTAGGGGGTTTTTATTTTTAGATAGTCGCATCTGTCAGTCCTTTTTTCCTTTATGCCTTTGGGTGTCTTTTCTTGCTTACACAAGATTTTTATATTTTCTTCTTTAGTTTTCTTGCTTTAATGGTGGATTTTTACATTTATTCTTTAGAGACTGTAGTTCAAAAAAGTTATTGGGATTTTGACTAAAATTTCATGAAATCTGGGGCACCTGGGTGGTGCAGTCGGTTAGGCATCCAACTCTTGATTTTGGCTCAGGTCGTGATCTTATGGTTTGTGAGATTGAGCCCCTTATTGGGCTCTGCTCTCACAGTGCGGAGCCTGCTTGGGATTCTGTGTGTCCTTCTCTGTGGCCTCCCTACTTGTGTTGCATGTGCGTTCTCTCTCAAAATGAATAAACAAACATTAACAGCATTTTTCATTGTATGAGCTCTATAGATTAACTTGGCTGAGAATTGACATTTTTACATATGAGTCCTCCAGATAAGAACATGATGACTCTACATTCATTCAGCTCTTCATTTATTCCTAAAGCAGTTTTATGAGTTTTTTCCTTCAGTTGGTTCTTGCACATTTATTTTAGATGCTTTCCTACATGTTGATTAATTATCTTAGTATGATCATTAGGATCTTTTTCCTCCCACATTTTGTCTTCTAACAGGTTATTCCAGGTGTTTGGTGAAGCTTTTTTTTCCAGTGTGTGTGTGTGTGGTCTCCACTTTATTATTTTTTTTTATTTTTTTTAATGTTTTATTTATTTTTGATACAGAGAGAGACAGAGCATGAGAGGGGGAGGGGCAGAGAGAGAAGGAGACACAGAACCAGAAGCAGGCTCCAGGCTCTGAGCTAGCTGTCAGCACAGAGCCCGACGTGGGGCTCGAACCCACGAACGTGAGATCTGACCTGAGCCGAAGTTGGAGGCGTAACCGACTGAGCCACCCAGGCGCCCCTCCAGTCATTTTAAAATTCTCTTTAATAATTTTTAAATTATTCTCTGGGTAGGGAATATGATCATCTGCTGAAAAGTAACTGTTTTGTTTCCTTTGTGCCCAGTAATATTTCTTTTTCTGGTCTTGGAAGCCTGGTGACATTTCGAATAGTGATGGTGGAGGCGACCCTGTTCCGTGCCTCCCCGGAGCGGGGCTTCCCCTCGGGCCATGTGTGTGGGGGCTCCTCCTTCTGTGCTGCTGCCGCTTTCCAGTGGACTCCAGTGGACGGCAGCCGTTCTCTCCCCAGACTGCCTTGTGTTCATCTCCTCCCGTTCTGCTCAGGGAGGGAGGGATGCCGGGTTGTATCTGATGCTTGTTTTTCCGACTCTAATTTTTACACAGCTTGGTCTTTATTAATAAAGCTTAGCAGCTACAGGGAACTTTCCTAAGTTAGAAGAAGGGTTTTTTCCCCTTTAACATGTTCTGTAGTAATAAGGTAATTTACAGAGGGGAGGTAGCACACTATCTTATTTCGGTTAATTTTTCTTATATTTGTGTTCAGATTGCTCATGCAGGTGAATTCTGCTAAACTTTTGGATTGTAGCCAAAGTAACTCACCCTATTAGAATGGCTTGGTTTTCCAATGTGTATGTTTCAAATGATTGGAAATATTTTAGTTTTTTATTTTTTGTCAACTTTATGTCACGTTATCTCTTTTTAAAGTATTGAAGGGGTGCACAGGTAACCAATTACGTTGGTTAAGCATCAGCGTAGGCTCAGGCTTACTTCTAAAGAATTCTTGCAGATTGCGGGTTCGAGGCCCATGTTGGGCTCTGTGCTGACAGCGTAGAGCCTGGAGTCTGTTTTGGATTCTATGTCTTTCTGTCTCTCTGCCCCTCCCCTACTCACACTCTGTCTCTCTCAAAAATAAATATTTAAAAAATTTAAAAACAATTGTAAAGGCTGTTAGTTTCTGATTGTTTATTATAAGGATATGTTAGTGAGGGGCACCTGCCTGGCTGGCTCCGTCAGAAGAGGGTGTGACTCTTGATCTTGGTGTTGAGAGTTCAAGCCCCACATTGAGAGTAGAGATTAATTACTAAAAAAAATAAACTTACAAAAATAAAAAGGATATTTTAGTGAAAGTCTTAAGTAGATGCTTAAATCAGTATACTTCAGCGATCTCACATTGAGACGTCCTAGGTGAAAAGACCTAGTTCTGAAGTTCTTCTGATAGACACTGACGTGTTTTTGCCTCAACAAAACCAACGAAGGACCCGAGCGGGATGACGCTGGTGATGCTGGCCGCCGCAGGGGGGCAAGACGACCTGCTGAGGCTTCTTCTCAGGAGAGGGGCCAAGGTGAATGGCAGACAGAAGAACGGGACCACTGCCCTCATCCATGCCGCAGAGAAGGTTGGCAGCTCCGGGGCCCGCATCTCAGGCCGCAGGATGTCCTGCCTGTGGGCAGGGTCAGAGTCTGTGTCCAGTCCCGAAACACAGCCCTTATGTAGTTAATGTGGCTTTAGAATTTCCTATCTCAGTTCATCTCAGGCTGTCACGAATAGATTTTTTTTTAATTTAATAGCTGTACTTCGTAGTTGAATTTTCAAAGTATGCTTCATCAAGTGGGAAGTGATTTATATGGAAAAAGGACCCTGGGCGGGCGGGGGCGCCTGGCTGACTCAGTCAGAAGAGCATGCACGTCTCAATCTCAGGGTCATGAGTTCAAGCCCCATGTTTGGCACAGAGCTTGCTTTAAAAAAAAAAAAGTAAAAGGACCTCTGATTAATGTACTAATACTGGTTTCAATCCTAGATCTTTTAAAAATCTTTTCCAGTTCAGTGGAGCCTGGGTGGCTCAGTCAGTTAAGTGTCCAACTTTGGCTTGGCTCATGAGCTCAGGGTTTGTGAGTTCAAGCCCCACAGCGGAGCCTGGAGCCTACTTTGGATTCTGTGTCTCACTCTCCCTGCCCCTCCTCCACTCATGCTGTCTGTCTCTTCCTCAAAAATAAACATTAAAAAAATTAGTAATCTTTTAAAATAGAAATTAAATGTTCCTTTTGGTTAAGAACTTATTTAAAATATTTCCACATATTATCTTTTAAAAGATTGATACGCAGAGATTCTTAGGTTGAAACCAGTGGTTCAAGTTCAGATTGAAGTTGCTGGCAGAGGGACTGTGGCTATGCAGGGCCCGAGTAGTGAGGCACAGGGGAGAACCATGTCCACTGCCCTGCTTGGGATGGAATTGGAGTGTTTTTCCTGATGGCTAAAAATTTCAAGTCATCAAAAAATATCTTCTAAAGAATTTTGGAATTAAATTTGCCTTTTTTTTTTTTTAAATAGAACTTTCTAACTACAGTGGCTATTCTTTTGGAAGCGGGAGCTTTTGTAAACGTCCAGCAGAGTAACGGTGAGACCGCTCTCATGAAGGTAAGTTCTTCACAAGTTCTTCACAGGCTCACCTACTCCCTCACTGCTCAGGCTGAGAGTGGGACAGGGAAAAGGACATGGGTGTGAGAAAAACAGGCCAGCAACGAAGCAGAGCAGCGCTGGTATGAGCAATAATGTAAGAGGAGTAAGCACAGAGAGCTGTGGGGTCACATGAAAGTTGGTACTGGGCCCAGCAGTGGGGACTCAAGGCGGGACAGGGCAGGGTGCCTGGCTGGCTCAGTCAGTAGAGCAGCCAGCTCTTCATCTTAGGGTTCATCAGTTTGAGCCCCACGATGGGTGTCGATTACTTAAAAAAAAAAGAAGTGAGACAGGGTGGATGTGATGGGCGGCTGAGCTGCGTCTGTTCCAGCCTGCGGGGATGCACTGTGCAGGTGGCAATGGAGTGCAGTGTGAGCTGGGGCCCAGAGTGGGAACAGCAGGGATGCACTCTCAGCGTTGTTTTACGTGAGCGCACACATCTCCTCGGCTTCAGATTTCTTCGTGTGTGACCGTTTTGAATGGAAGGTTATTAAAACTTCCCCCGTATCTCCCCCTTTAATTACCCGCCTCTGTTTACAACAGTTTTGTATTTGCCTCTCCTGGGGCCTGGCCCTGTCTAGAGTGTTCCTAGGGCAGCTGTAAATTCCCAGCCTAACATGGTGTTAGAGCATAGCGGGTCCTGACACCATGCCGCACGGAGGGAGGCTCTGTCTTATTGTCCCCTTGCTAGGTACAAGGGACAGCTTTGTGCAGGCTGTGACCCCAAGTCGGTGTTTGTCCGTGGTACCTGTTTCCAGCCATCTTCGGTCCTGAGTCCGTCAGAGCACAGGTACAGGCCCTGGTCACTGCTGGGCCTGGGCCTGGGCCTGCGCCTGGTCCTGGATCTCTGCTCTCAAGGTCAGGGTCACCTATGCCCTCAGCCTCCTCCCACAGTCAGGCTGTGAGCTGGGCTTACCGCCTGTGCTGCTGTCTCACTTTTGGTTCATGGAAATGCTCATTTTGTTCAGCAGCCCTGCTCTGAATTTTAGTTTTCCTTTATGTGTGTGTGTTGCCATGTGCTTAGAGCAGAGGCAGCACCTCAGAGCATGAAGTAAAACTGTCTTACTGAGGAATCTCCGGGTGCTTTCTGGACAGCAGACACTGGAGTAGCCGGCAGCGTGCATGGAGGTTCGCTCACGGCAGTGAATGCAGACGTGGTGGGTGTCCGGGCTGAGGAGTTGGGGGAACCTGATCCTGAGAGTGTTGGGGGGTCATGGAAGGGTTTGAGCTGGAAAAAGACATAATCAAGAAGAAAGGTGATTGTTCTTAATGTCCTCTAGGTGCGTGGGGGGATGGAACTAGATAAAAGACCAGCAGTTAGCATACGTATGGAGGGGAGCATTTTTTAAATTAAGTGAAATAATAGTCTGTACCCAGGTAGTGGCAGTGGAGATAGAAGTGAGTAGACTGAGCAGTGTTTTAAGGAGGTAGAATTCACGGGACTTGGTAATTGAAGGTGATGCTTGGTAGTCCTGTTTCCTAATTTGGGGAACACAGACAGTAGACAACAGGATGGAGTTGCATTCGAGTTGGGCATGCTCAGATGCTTCACATTGTGATATTTTTGGCTCAGGAGAAAGGTGTAGGCTGTATATTCAGATTTGGGTTCATCTTTGTAGACAACATGACTACAGCCCTAGGATGAGATTAGGTCACTGCTGAGATTTGGAAGGGAAAGAAAGGTCCGAGAAGGTCCACATAGGAAAGACCAGAGGAAGAGGAGGAGGAGGAGGAGAGGGGTACCCTGAGTGTTTCAAGGAGGAGCTGGCTCGAAGTGTCTGTGCGGCAGAGACGCCAGGGATGATGGACTAAGAAATGGCCCCTGGGAGTCAGCACTGTAGAGGGTGTTGGTGCCCTGGCCCGGGTGGGATCTGTATTGGGTTTGAGAGAGGCAGGATTGCAGGTGCGGGAAGTGGACACTGGACATAGCTGGCACTTAGGGGTCGGTGTGACAAGAAGGAAGGCAGTGCCCAGAGGGGAAGGAGTTGGGGCGTGCTGCTTGCTTCTTCCCAGCAACGAGCTTAAGCAGAATAAACTGTTGTCTGAATTAGACTACCTATAAATATATTTAATTTGGTGTTTTAATAAGTTTTGGTTTGCTTTGGTTTTTGTTTGCGTTGGTCTTTTTTTGGCACCTGTTGTTTGAGCTTTACATAGATTTAGTATATTAAATTGGTTTTATTGAATTTTAGAATTAGGAGAAATAAACATGAGGGGAGAGTTTCAGAAAAGTTTAAAGCATAAATAAAAAACTTTTCATCTCAGAAATAATGTATAAAATTGATCGTTACCAGAGTGTGAGGGTGTGCAGGACCACCCCCAAGGGTTGGGCGTATAACTGGTTCCAGCTGGGCTCCTCAGTCTTCCTGCTGCTGACGCCTCAGCCAGATCATTTCCATCCCTAACCTCTGCACCAGATGACTTATCACAACCAGAAAGGTCTCCATACATTGCCTGGATTCCCCCGGGGGCAAAATCGCCCCAGTGAGAACCCCTGGGTTAAGTGCTTTTGAAGGGCTTCGGTCAGATCTGTCAGGAGATGTGTGCCCTTTGACCCAGCGGTGGCCCACCCACTCCGTAGAAATACTGTCCTGAGTCCTCAGTAGCATTCCAGATGGCCTTGTTCTTGTAGGAAAGCTTAATGGCTTTGCCCAGTTCCTTTTACAGTACATTATTTTAATTTCAGCCTCAGGATTTGAGGCAGAAGTACTGGTATCCCCTTTTGACCAATGGAAACAGTGAAACTCAGAATTAAGGGATTTACTTATAGTCACAAAGCCGGTAAGTAACAGAGACAAGAGAGAGCCAGGATGTAGGTCTTTTTACTCTAGAAACAGTCTTTGAACTGTGTGTGTCCTGCTCTATCTTAAATTTGCTGGATTCAGATTTGTGTGTGTGATTAATCAGGCTGCTTTAAGGCAGCCTCTAGGAAAAAAGGTTTTTTTTGCTTCTAGGAAAATGTTGAAATTACTTTGTGATGTTAAGAGACCACCCTAGAGATTTCCAACGGGACCTTACTTGTGTGGGTGCTAAGGTACGGGCTTCTAGGGCACAGGACAGAAGAGTGGAGCACACTAGAGCTTAGAGGGACAGAAGTATCTTTTCCAGAGTCGCCCATTTCCCCAGCGTCAGGGAGGAGATTGAATGTAGCACAGATTTCAGTACTGTTCACAGAGTAAAAGGAGCGTGCCACTTTTCATTTATGTAACAGTTTATAACCGTGGGTGAGACCTGATACCAGTGTCCCCCCTCTTCTCAAACACCTGGGCTCACGTGTGGAGAAGGGGACAAACAATGGTTGGTACTTATCTTAGTTTACAGTTAATTGATCACTACTCCTTTTGTCCTGTCGCAGGCCTGCAAAAGAGGAAATTCTGATATTGTCCGACTTGTAATTGAATGTGGAGCTGACTGCAATATTTTGTCAAAGCACCAAAATAGTGCCCTGCATTTTGCAAAGCAGTGCAACAACGTGTTGGTGTACGATTTGCTGAAGAATCACTTAGAGACGTAAGTGTGAGCGAGTGTGCCCTGGGTCAGTCACAGAGCGCACTTGAATACATCGTCACAAGATGTGTCTCTGCTCAGAGAAAGACTCTCACGTCCTGACAGGTTTCTGTTCTCAGCAGCTCATAAATTTAGTAAATGGCATATTAATTGTTTTTCTGCAAGTTCTTGAGGTCCTCAGACTTCTAAGTTTTTAATTTTATTTTTTTATAACTTCATATATAGTTTATTGTCAAATTGGTTTCTATGTAACACCCAGTGCTCTTCCCCACAAGTGCCCTCCAGACTTTTAAACTTAAAACAGTTTTGTCTAGGAGTATCTCCTTAAAACCTTAGTTATGCTTGTAATTGGGCTTACAAACATTTTCTTAAAACTATTTAAGCGGTAGTTCTCTTTTTTTTTAAATAGACATACTTTTTAGAGCAGTTTTAAGTTCACAGTGAAGTTGAGCTGAAAGCACAGATTCCTCCATTGTATGTTTCCACACTTGCACAACCTCCCCTACTAACTTCCATCGCCGGAGTGGCGCCTTCACTAAACCCAGTGAACCTGCATTCACAGTTACCATCCAGACTCCATGGTTTACCTTGGGGCTTCCCTTGGTGTTGTGCATTTTGGGGTCTTAAGGAATGTACAGTGACATGCACCCACCATTGGTGTCGTGCTGAGTCCCACTGCCCTAAACCTTCTCTGCCCTCTGCTTCTACCTTCCCACCTGACCCCTCCTTTTTCCTGTCTCTGTAGTTCTGCTTTGTCCGGAATGTCATGCAGCTGTAACCCTAGTACACTTTCACTTGGTAATGTGCATCGAAGATTCCTCCATGTCCTTTTTTGATGTTTGTTTGTTGGAATCCCAGGATAGTAAACATACAGTGTTCTGTTGGTTTCAGGGGTACAACCTGGGGCTCATCCATGATGAGCATGCTCTTAATCCCAGTCACCTGCTTCAGCCTTCCCCCTATCAGCCTCCCCTCTCAGCTGTCACTTTGTTCTCTGTAGTTAAAAATGTGTTTTTGGTCAGTCTCTTTATTTTTCCTTTGTTTTGTTTCTTAAATTCCACATATGAGTGAAATCATATGGTATTTGTCTTTCTCTTACTTCACTTAGCATAATACTCTCACCTCTATCCATGTTGTTGCAAATGACAAGATTTCATTCTTTTCTATGGCTGAATAATTTACATTGTATATATACACACCATATTTTCTTTATCTATATATCTTTTGGGCTGCTTCCAAAATCTGCCTGTTGTAAATAATGCTATGTAAACATAGTAGTCCTTCATGTCTTAATGGCTTGATAGCTCATTTCTTTTTAACACTCAGTAGTATTCCATTGTCTGGATATACCACAGTTTATCTGTTCAAGTTCATTCTTTTTCAAGCAAATTATTATTATTATTATTATTATTTACTTTATTTTTTTAGAGAGAGAATCTTAAGCAGAATTAAGCAGATTAAGAGAATCTTAAGCATGGAGCCCAACACTGGGCTTGATCATGACCTGAGCCAGAATCAAGAGTTAGATGCTCAACCAACTGAACCACCTAGGCACCTCTTTTTAAGTGAATTCTGAATCACTTTATTTTAATTGAACATTCTTATAAGTAATTTAGTAGCTTTTTCACTAAAAATTATTTTGGCAACACCTAACAGAAACTCCACAAACAAACAGTAGGTAACACATGTAAAGTGTTTATTGTTTATAAAACAGGAAGTCCCGGGGTAGGTAGCCTTGGGCAGGAATACCCACTCTTCCCCTCTCCTCCTTCTTCACCACACTTAGGGTGTGACTTGGATCTTCCTGCCTGCACAACAGTTACTCCAATTTCAGGATCAATATTCTAAGCAGAAAGTAAGGTAAATTTAAGACGAGAGGCAAAAACAGACCAAAAGGGCATGTGTGTGGTGAGTCTGCAAGTGTTGGCGGCCTTTACTGAAAGCCGAACCCAACTAGTAACCTTTGTGAATGTCCTGGGCAAACCAAGTGAGTTGTTTACCTTCCCAACAAGATAGTTTTTTGTTGTTGTTTTTTTTTTATGGAGCCAAGAAGGCCTTTATTGGGATCTGCAATTCCCGGGCAAGGTTCTGTGACTCTGGAGTGGGGAGTCAGGAAGGTCGCGCCTGGTACTGGAGGGGCCAGGTATTTTATGGGTGAAAGACTTCCAGTCCGGTCCTAGGAGGGCAGACCACCAAATAAGGGCATTTCAGGGACGTGGGGGGGATGGGATAGGTAGCCTCCTCTGTCAGTGTGATGGGAAGCTGAGGCTTCATAATTGGCTGTTTTCAAACTGGCACAGGACCTTCCTGGTCTACAGATAAGGGGTGGGGGTCGTTGGTGCACGGTGTTTTTCTCCAACCCACAGCAAAATGGCCGCTCGGTCACCATCTTAAGGTAACTCTTAACATTCCGACCTTTTTGGTGTTATGGGGCAGCGTCAGGTCTCTGGCTACTTCCTGCTGAGATGGGGGCTGCATGATGATCTGGGTTTGTGGTTGGAATGAGAGAGTACCAGTGAACCAGCAGCAGGTGGGTAGTGGCACGGTTGGTAAATCTGGATACCAGTTCCTGTAAAAAGTTGGAAAAACAGCGGAGCGGACACAGCCCCAGTAGTGCTATGAGGAGTAATGAGATCCTGGGTTGGGCCAAATATTGGAATTCCTTAATGTATTGTGAGGGGTCTGAGGAGAATGACCCCCAAGCGCTTTTCTATGGCCAACAGATCTTCTAGGGAAAGCGTACATGAACTCTAACAAGCCCCTCCATGCCTGCCACTTCCCTGAAAGGTGAGATGGCCGATGTGGGGGCATTTTAAGACTGTTGGTAAGTGCTGGTAAGAGAGGTAATAGGAGGTGTGGGAGGGGCAGACGTGGCCAGAAGGGCGGGGCTTGGAGGAGGAGGAGATGCTGTAGGAGCGGGTGGTGGGGGAAAGAGAGCGAGCACCAGAGTTATAGGGAGGTTATATGGTTATAGGAAGGAGGGGCAGCGTCATCTAGGGGTTGTAGACAGGAGAGGGGGATGGGAGGAGGTTGTGGGTCTCGAGCTAAGAACAAAGGTCAGGGCGTGAGCGCAGATCCCAAAAAGCCTAACATATAGCATCCCATTCAATTTTCCCTGCCTCCGACAGAAATTATCTAAATCGGTAAGAATTTGGAAATCGAGTGGCCCTTCTGGGGGCCATTGGGATTGGTGATCCAGCTTGTAGAAGGGCCGTACAACCGTACAGAGGCATATTAGGCGGTTGCAGCAAAGGTCACCAGCGTAACCAAAAAGCCAGAAATTCTTTAGAAGGCATTGTAAGGGGTGAGCACACATTTTGCGAGTTCTGGCATAAATTGGGAAGTTCCCATAATATCCGGCCTAAAGTCTCGGGACTGAAGTAGGCTTCCCTGTGTTCAGGCTCGAGACTCGGAACGGAGGGTTGGCTCGTCCTAGGGTCAGGGACATCTCCCTAACCCAGGAGGTCAGAACGGATATAGCCCCTGGGACTGTACACTACCGGAGTAGCCCCTGGGGCTACGGCGGAGGGGTTGTCGATGGGGCCACGATTTCGGACAGGATCCCCGGTGGAGGCTCCGATAATTGGAGAACTTACCCAATTAGTTGGTGGGTTAGAGTTCGGATCCTGGACCAGAGGCTCCACAGCAGCTTCCCGGCCTCCAGTGCAGTGTCCGTTTCGGCACCAAGGCAAGATTCCCGGATCGGGAAGGAGAGAGCTCAGCTAGAAGCCAGCTGCTGAGCTGCTATCTCCTCCTGGGTTTCGGCACCAAATGTAAGATTTAATAGATGGAGGCAGAGATGAGAGGAAAGAAAAGCCCAACAAGATAGTTTAAAAATATTTTCTGGGAGCGCATGGGTGGCTCAGTCGGTTAAGCGTCCAACTTCAGCTCAGGTCATGATCTCAAGAGTTTGTGGGTTTGAGCCCCGCGTCCACCTCTGTGCTGCCAGCTCAGAGCCTGGAGCCTGCTTCGGATTCTGTGTCTCCCTCTCTCTCTCTGCCCCACGTCTGCTCACGCTCTGGCTCTCTCTGTCTCAAAAATAAACATTAAAAAATTTTTAAAAATTATATTTTCTGGGGGCGCCTGGGTGGCTCAGTCGGTTGAGTGGCCGACATCTGCTCAGGTCATGATCTCACAGTTTGTGGGTTCGAGCCCCAAGTCGGTCTTTGTGCTGCCAGCTCAGAGCCTGGAGCCTGCTTCAGATTCTGTGTCTCCCTCTCCCTCTGCCCCTCCCCTCCTCATGCTCTGTCTCTCTGTCTCACAAAAGTAAACACTAAAAAAAATTTTAAAAATATTTTTTCAGAATTAGCAATGATCATTTCATTTGCTTTCTAAACTAAGTACTATAACAAGGTGTGGGGGAGCAGTTTTCGAATTTATTAATAGAATTTTCATTTTCATTAGACAAATAAGTATTGAGTGCTGTGTGCCAGGACTGGGAAGATGGAGACAGCAGTGAGGGGGAATGATTTGCTCTTAGAGCCTAAATTTCCATGTGACAGCACAGACAGGAAGGCAGATACATAGTGTGTCAGATGCCGAGTGATAAAAGTGCAGTGAGGGAAGGATGAGTACGAAGTTCCTTTCTGTTGTTTTAAAAGTTGATTTGGGAAGGCCTCACCAGTATTCAACAGTTTGATGATAATGACTCATGGTTATTTTCTACATGAATATTAACAACTCTGTTCTTTTTTATTAGACTTTCAAGAGTAGCAGAAGAAACAATAAGGGATTACTTTGAAGCCCGTCTTGCTCTCCTAGAACCAATTTTCCCAATAGCATGTCATCGTCTCTGCGAGGGGCCAGATTTTTCAACAGATTTCAATTACAAACCCCCACAGAACATTCCAGAAGGTGAGTCTGTGTTTTCTCTCAGTTTGAAAAGTGACACTTTAACTGATTTTTAAACAGACTTCTTTCTGTGAACATAACTTTAACAGAGTCCCAGGGTGTATAATAATTACGTAAAACAGCTAACAACAGAGCCACTCTGGCAGAAAGAGACCCAATTGAAACCTACAATACCTACCATCCTCCTAGGTGACTTTGAAGGATCTACAGAGCACTGCATTAGCACTTGTTTAAACAGTATGGAAGTTGGGGCAGCTCTTTCTGCCCATAGGTCCTGTCCCTGTACTTTAGTAAAACCGCCATTTTTTATAAACCCCCCCCACAAAAAAATATATATATGGAAGTTGAGTCTTAATTGCACTTGTTTAGTTTTTTTGTTGTTGTTTTTTAATGTTTGTTGATTTTGAGAGTGCGTATGCATACAAGTAGGGGAGAGGTGGTATGGGGAGAATCCCAAACAGGCTCCCCTCTGGCAGCGTGGATCCCAATGTGGCCTTGAACCCAGGAACTGAACCAAAGTGAAGTCAGACACTTAACCAACTGAAACACCCAGGCCCTGTAGTTGTACTAGTTTTTTTAATTGAGTTTTATTTAAAAATTTATTTTAATTTTTTATTTTTTA
The DNA here is from genome assembly GCF_006229205.1 of Suricata suricatta. Taxonomy (NCBI): domain Eukaryota; kingdom Metazoa; phylum Chordata; class Mammalia; order Carnivora; family Herpestidae; genus Suricata; species Suricata suricatta. The sequence continues at coordinate 77,890,876 of NC_043703.1, read as the reverse complement.
TTTAATTTCTTATGTCTTTTTATTTATTTTTGAGAGACAGAGAGAGGCAGCGTGAGCAGGGGAGGGTCAGAGAGAGAGAGGGAGACACAGAATCTAAAGCAGGCTCCAGGCTCTGAGCTAGCTGTCAGCACAGAGCCTGACGTGGGACTCGAACCACGAACCGCAAGATCATGACCTGAGCCGAAGCCAGACGCCTAAACGACTGAGCCACCCAGGCGCCCCTAAAATTTTTTTTAAATAATAAGTCATATGGATTCCGTAATGAAAATTTAATTAAAATATAGCCATGAAAATGTAATACCATGAAATTTTAATTGAAGAGTTAGTGACCTGGACACCGAAGAATCATTTGTGGTTTTGAGTGCCAAAATGGTTAGTTTGTATTGCTGGGTGGCAAGCACAGGGTTGGGGGTTGGAGTGCAGGGGTGAGTCCAGCTGGGCCAGTCCCCCAGCTCACACAACTCCTGGGCTTCAGGCCCCTGGACTGCCTTCAGGTTGAGGGATTTTTCTGCACATGCACAATGTGTGCAGGCACCAGAAATCCTCTCTACTTCTGGAGTCTTCCCAAAGATGCCTTGTCATCCAGAGGCATAAGATCCCTGATCTGTTTTCCCGACCCTTAGCATGGTCTGGGCCTGCGGCGGGGCTTGTTAGAGTGCAGACTCTCAGTCAGCATCTTGGGAAGGTCTCAGGCCATTTATGAGCTTACTCAGCTCTGAGGAACTCTGACCTTGGTCTCTTGAGGAGATTGTGATTGGGTCTTAACACCTAGTTTGGCTGGAGAAAATGTTTATATTGATACCATGAAACAACTGCCGGCAAACTGATAGGGTCCCTTGTGTCATTTTATATCTGTGAAATTCAAGTATTTGTCAGAGTAGAGCTAATGAATACACCTCTCTTAGATCTATCTCGATTTGGTTAGAATAAACAGACCTGAATTAAATATCTTCAAACAGAATTTTCACTGTAGACATTCCTCCCCATTTGGGCCATTTTGCAGAGTTCACTGCCACCCTCCTCCTCCTCTGTGCAGACAGTAACAAGTACTCCGCTCTGATCGCGGAGCAGAGGGGAAAAGACAAAGAAGGGACTGTCTCTGCACTATGGGCCTTTTCTTCTTTTGAACTTCAGGGTAGTGGGGTTGCATTTTAAAGCTAGAGAGCAAAACCTGTGTGTTGTCCTTTGCCTGGGATCAGAACAAATGGTTCCTTGGGGTCTCTTTTATGAAGTCTTCTCGTGTTTATAATTGTCCTGGATCAGTTTTTCCATCCTAAAAGTGGCTTACCAGAAGGGTCATGGAGTTCATATACCTATTTTCTGTTATATTGAAAAGTATGGTTTATGTTCAAAGAAATGAATCATGTAGTACATTGGGATATTCAGTGAAAGTGTCAAACCTCATGATTCCTCCCAAAATAAATTTTGGTATTAATTAGAAACTTTGGAAAAGGCTAAATACTATGTGGAAGAAAATGGAGTCATTCAAACCACACCAAAGACAGGCACCACAGAGGTTTGCTTCATGGACACTTGCATTCCATGGACATGAATATGTAGTCAGCAGCAAATTTTAAATACCACTATATTTTTAGACCAAAAACTGGTATGTAGAAAAGCATATTTCTAGAAATTTGACTTATGAGCTCTAAGTAGAGATTAGACAGAAAATAAAGGGGTCCATGGCTTGAAAAGTGCTGGGGAGGAGAGGGGTAGGTCAGTTAAGCATCTGATTTTTGGTTTCCGCTCAGGTCATGATCTCGTGGTCCAGGAGTTTGAGTCTGAGTTGGGCACAGAGCCTTTGGAAATTCTCTCTCTCCCCCTCCCCTGCTCACTCTGTAAACTTAAAAAAAATTTTTTTTAATGCCAAGTTTTGAAGACTGAGACTCTTCGATATGAATGGGCACTGGTGCCGCTCCTCCCAGGCTCATTCTGGGGACACGTCCAACCAACCCTCTGAGCAGAGAGGTGGCCAAGTTGGGACTTGTATTGAAATCTGTGTTTCCGTCTCCCTCATTCAGGCTCTGGCATCCTGCTGTTTATATTCCATGCAAACTTTTTGGGTAAAGAAGTTATTGCTCGGCTTTGTGGACCGTGTAGTGTACAAGCTGTAGTTTTAAATGATAAATTTCAACTTCCGGTTTTTCTGGTAAGATTTTCTGTAGCTCATTACTGAAAAGTACATTCTCCTGATTCAGAAGCACAGATTATTTTAAATTGCTATTTTAACAAAATGTTGATTTTAATTGAGTAAATCATTTGGAAATGAGGCAATAACCCATAATCATAATTATCCCACATTTTGTCAGTAAAGTGTGGATTTCTAAATGTTTGATATACATGACTTATGTTACATTTACCATGTCATCTTTGAAATTCTGGATATAAATTCTTAAGGTATAAGAAACATACTATCTAATTTTTTAAATATTCTGCCTTTTCCCACCATAATTACAAACATCCAGTTAAAGAAAATTTTGGAAATTTTAAAAGTATACCCATTCTGTTCTTCAAATACTCGGAAACACAACCCCTAGTATGACACAGGTGGACTTAGGCTTAGTTTTAATGTGTATAGCTTTCGGCAACCACCATACTGGAATTTTGCTTTATAATAACAAATCTATTAGTGAGTGTACACTTTTTTAACATAAAAAAACGGTCGTGAAGAATCTTTGTGTATGTTTCTTTTTCTACATGTAGAATTCTTTCCTTATGCTGAATTAAGCAAAATTAACTCGTTATGAAGATTTCTAACACTCAGGCTCTATAGGATGGATACATGCTAATTCTAAATATTTATCTGAGTATTGTTTTTTGCAGATAAATCTTACAAGCTTTTTTGTCATTTGTATCATTTTAAGAAATCACAGCAAATTGCTTTATGTAAATTAAAATACAAAATTGGTACTCTCTTACATGTCATTGAGGGTCTGAAAGGTTTTTGTTCTCTTAAGCTACATGATACTTGTATGAGGAAACACTGACTGTGGTCTTTCTCCCTAGGACAGTCACTTTGTTTACTCGTTCAGCCCCGCCGCAGGCCTCAATAAACTCTTCATCAGGTTGACGGAAGCGCCTTCTGCCAAGGTGACGATCCTTTCCTCATGTGTAGTGCAACTACTCATGTTGCTATTCCAGATTACTGTATTTTCACCAGAGAGAAACTCCAGAAATGCTGCGTTTCTCGAGTGCCTGTCCCGGAGACACACGCTCCCTGGGGTAGCGGTGCATGTGTCAGAGTCTGCAGTGTGTTAGGGGTGCCTGGGTGGGTCAGTCGGTTAAGCATCCAACTTTTTTTTAATGTTTGTTTTTGAGAGAGAACATAAGCAGGGGAAGGACAGAGGATCCAAAGCAGGCTCTGCACTGACAGAAGCAAGCCCATTGTGGGAGTCAAACTCAGGAACTGTGCAATCATGACCTGAGCCAAAGTAGGATACTCAACCCACCAGGCTACCCAGGCGCCCCTAAGCATCCGACTCTTGATCTCAGGGTCGTGAGTTCACAAGCCCCACGCTGGGCTCCACGTTGGGTGTGAAGCCTACTTAAGGAAAAAGCAAACAAAAAAGAACCTACAATATGTTAGACATGATTGTGTGTAAAGCTGAGAAGAAGGCATCTCTCCAGGAACGAGCAGTCTGAGTTGTATTGTAGGCTGTTATTTAGTGGCCGTATGTCTGTCTCCATAGGCTGGTCACTAAACCTTTGTTTGTGAAATGAAGATGGACCAAAGTATGTAATAAGTAGTATTTATTTACTATAGTAACTTAAAAAACAAATACCCTGAATTGATCATCAGTTTGAGAACACTGCCAAATAAGAGAAGTCTTGGCCGTGTGCACGCATGCGCGTGCACGCTTTTCCTCGTCTAAGAAGGGGTAGTTGGGCAGAGAGGTCTATACTGATGCGTGTGCCTATTTTCCCTCAACAGGTGAAGTTGCTGATTGGTGCATACAGAGTGCAGCTGCAGTGACGCGGCAGGCCGTTGGGATGGGGTCTCACGGCCCCGGTGTAGGATCGGGCACAGCTGACACCTGCACATGGGGAGTTTCAGCTGTAACCCTCATTCAGGCCAGGTGTCTGTAGGACGGGACTTGGGGGTTCTGACAGATTCTAAAATACAGCGGTATTTGTGCCAGTCTTCTGAAATCCCGATGTGGCCTCCACACCACACACTTCAGTTTTTCCACAATGTGGAATGGTATATATTCGATTATTTCAGAAAATTAGAAGTCTTTTTTCTAACTTGAAATTTTCTACTAGCCCTGCTGAATTTCTGGCATTGAAAACAAGTCAGTGTGTATGTGTTACTCAAGTTACCCACGCACTGTTTAGGTGTGGATTTGCTGCCCTTGCAGGGGGACTTCTCTAACTAGGTAGGCGGGTTCAAGGGAGGTCTGGTCTCTTTGGAATCCCCAGTTGCCACAGATCCTGAATTGGAGGTGACAACTTCGAATCTGTACTTATCCTTTATTCTGGGAAGAGGGAAGTAAATCAGAATGTAAGATATAGCAAAAGGAAAAAAAACAACAACCAGGAGACCATGGGGCCTAAAAGGAGGTATTACTTGTGAACTAACTTTTATACTTGTTCTGAAATCCATCAAGTAGGTTTTAAAAGAGGCAGATCCTGTGCCCTCATTATGAATGCTGGGAAGGCCAGCCGAGGTGTTTGCCACACTGTGTCCTGTGTGAAGAGTTGTTTCTAGATTCCCCACAGGTCTCTCATATATTTTTAAGAAATATTTGGCAAACTAGTAAGTCAAACTCGAGAGATGTATAAAATTTAGTTCCTGATTGGTTTTATAACTGAGTTAAAGTTTTAATGAAAAGTTTTCAGAAGGTCACAGATTCGACCACATCTATTGTACAGACATTACCATATAAAACTACCTTTCCTATGGGTTTCTCAATAAAACCCCATGATGTCGGTCTGTTGTCTGTGTACCTCACAGGACTGTGTCAGTCCCAGGACTTCAGGGCAGGTGCTGCTGTGTAAAATGTTTTAGCGAAATGACAGCTGGGATTGGAATTCTCTCACCTTACTGAATCCTGCAGTAGTATTGTATCTGACATCACAGCGTTCTAGGAAAAACCACAGTTAGCAGGGACAGCAAAGGAGACACTGCCTTCATCTAATGCACACTAAGACAAATGGATTTTTAAAGAAAATTTGTTCTCTCAAAATCATGCTGAAGATCTCAATTGTCAGCTTTATAAGCACACATTAAAAGGTGATGTACTGTTGACCCAAGAGGCAGCACGAGGAAAGAAACCAACTAGAATGTCTAACGAAGAATTCCTTTAGTAGTTTAGGCTCAGAAGTATGAAAGCTGTTAGCAGTCAGCAAGGATTTAAAAAAAAAACGATCTTTAATAGATGAACTGTTAATTATGGGGGAAATGGGCACATTATCCTGACAGAAGCAGGGTCTGGGAAGGACGCAAGTTTGAGATGACTTGGGGTAACCCACCTTTGAGCTGTCCGTCTCATCTTCCAGCAGTTTGTGCCAGATGTGCTAGTAAATTCTGTAAATGGTTGCGTCTACCAGGAATAGAAGGTAAAGCCACACAGTTTAATATATTTTGCTCTAAACTATAGCGCGCTCTCTCTCCCTCTCTCTTTTTTTGGCTATTTGAGAGAGAAGGAGGGGCAGAGTGATGGAGGGACACTCTCAGGCAGGCTCTGCGCTGACAAATACGGGGCTCAAACTCACAAACGCTGAGATCAAGAGTTGGACGTTTAACTAACTGAGCCATACAGGCACCCTGGCTGTCTCTTCCTTACAGCCCAATGAAAAGCGCACTCATCCACTCTGGTTTCTTAAGGATGAAGAAGACTTGAATCATCTGGAGCTCGCGCTTGAGTGTGTGGGGTCTTGCTGGTTCTGTGATGAGGCAGCTAGTAATTCCATCAGAAACTAATAAAGCTGCTTTTATTACTTAAATAAAGTATGTACAAAGTGTGGGCCACAGTTTCTCTGAAAAACAAAGCCATGCTGAGCATCATAAACAAAAGGTTTATAGATCTGCTTAGTACCACAGGTCAACACCAGAGCAACCTTCTTGGAAACTCTATACAATACAGAATACATAACCACGCTCTACCATCTAGGCCGTGGGGGCTTCCTCATTAATCAGATCATCACTGAAAAGCAAACAGTTACACAGGTTTACTTCAATTTTATCTTAGAAAAAGCAATCGCCCCTCATCCATTACCCGGTGCATATGGCAGTAGTAACAACCTAATCGGATAATTCAGTTAATTTCACTTATAGATCATTCAGACCTGGCCCACTCTTCATGGGCACGGCTGTAGTGGGAAACACATTACACAGGCTTCTCCCTGTGATGCCCAAGAGAAGCCTCTGACCCCTAATACTCCACAAGTGCTGGACTACAGTTAGTTTGCTTTCTCTCTGAGAACAGGTCATTTTCATACTCTTCCCAAGTCGTCTTCTTTAGGGAAATGATGGGCGGGTGCAGGTCAGGTGCTTTTAGAAACCGACTCTGTATTAATATTGACAGCTTTCAAAGTAATGTTTCAGTGCTGGCAAGGCTTAGCACCAGAAGGTTAACAGTGAAAGGACCTGATGAAGCATTTATTATGCAAGCCTGTAGTGTTTTTAAAGCAAGGAGGAGGATTGATTAGCAAAGACCAAGGAAAAGGAGGCTTTATAGGCCAGAATCATCGAAAAGGGACTTGTGAAATAATTTCGAAAGTGTTAACATTTAATGCAGTTAATATTTCATAGCCTAATACTATATAACTCCTAATATTGTTTTAAAATTTTAAAGCTTTATTGGCTTAGTAAATACAGAACCATTCATAGGGTCCACACTGCTTTCCTCTGTTCTGTGCAGACTTGCAGATAATGCTCCTTTCAGACCAAATCTGGGATTCCTAGGCCTCACATCTACCTCCAAGTATAGAAGAGCACATTTCTAATACTAGCTAGACCTAATTACAATGAGCAGTCACAAATAAGGACCAAATTAAAATCAGGAAATAGTCCTCTGCCAATATCCAGAGCCCCAAGGACCCCAGCTGGAATCTAACCCTAAAGTTGGGTATCAGTTTAACTTGAAAGAAATTAATTTTCTATTACTCTACAACACACTCCTATGCTTTGCGTTCTTTGGGCTTAAATATATATATGGCTTTAGTAAAATGAACTTTGTCACAACAATACCAGATTTCATGTGTAGCTCCTTATCTTGCGGGCTGACCCCAAACTACAGGCTATGTGGGATGGTAAAAAAAAAAAAAAGAAAAAGGATTCCCCTTTATAGGCAGTTGAAAGGAGAGCTGGTCTGTCCTGTATCTGTGGGCTACTACCACACTGCTTTCAACACGGACCAGCCAGACTGTATCTTAACGCCAACACCTGAATGAAAATGGAAGTTGACACTATTCCAGATATTTTAACCACAGTGGCATGTCAAGCGTTAATATTTCAGAAGTTGTTTGGGGTAATAAATTCACAATGAAACAAGATTTGTTTTCTGGCTTCTGTATTTAAAAGCATTTCTCCTACAAGAGGGCTTAAAAAACCAAAAGGCAAACTGTCTATTAGCAAACAGGAATTCAGGTCTGTGATGTATTTTCCATCAGAGTCCCACACCAGCGCAATTCCAGCTGTTAGAGATGAAACTCTCCGGCCTCACAGGCAACAGGGTCTGCTCTCCCACAGGTCTCCAGAGGGTTCTGCTGTACCTTGAGAACACAAGACCCACCATTTCTAAGGATAACCTGAAGAATTTTTAGTGAGATTTCTGCATTTTATTAAGTTCCATAAACTTAATATATCTTCCTGAAATGAACCACTCGTTTTGCTGACTAGAAAATCTAATGAAAAGCAGATACTGTAAATAAAAACCCTATTCATCTCTTAGCAAAATTGACTTCAAAATCCTCAAGTTCCAATGACCAATCCACTTGTCAAGCTTGTAAGCTCTCTCCCCACTAGCCACATAATGCTACGGCTTTGACCTGTGGCATGGTCAGCCCATGTAATTGAATTTTTTCCCCTTAGCCATACACTCTGAGGTTATTTCGTCAAATCTTATTTAAGTAAAGGACCTACAAATAAAGAAGTCTGAAAATGTACCAACAAAAGGTCTAAAGAACGTTTCGAAAGTAATTCTCTAATTTCAAAAGGCAATTCTAATTCAGTAAATAGAAGAAACCACAATTTACTTGAACAGCTCTTATCTCCCTGCCCCCCCCCACCCCCACCCCAGTGATCTATACCCAACACGGGCACAGATCAAAAGTTGCGTGGTCTACTGACTGAGCTGGCCGGGCACCCCTACCTGCAAAGCTCTTAAAAATAATGTTGCATTGCAGGATCCCACCGAAGTTTACACATGCAGTAGGTGGGCCGGAGAATATGCATCCTTAAGATGCCAGATGAGGACACTCGTCTAAAGGACCAGATTGGAGAATTACTAACCAAAGTTAATTTCCTGGAGCTGGATAAAAACACCAACCAGGCTCTCACATTTCCATGCTGCGTGGCCGTCAGACACTTTAAAGGGAGGAAGCTCCTTCAGGTTTCCTTAGATGTCGGTGCCTCTCACACAACGTGTGCTCGGATCTCCTGGGACCTTGTTAACAACAGGCAGTCGGGTTGACTTGGTCAGCTATGCTTCTGAGATTCTGTGCTGCCAAGAAGCCCTTAAGGGCCTGCTGCTGGTCCCTGGGACAACCCTTGAAGCAAAACCAGAGACTGCTGAGCACCAGATAAAGTGGTGAGAAAAGAACCTTAAAATACTTTCTGGAGGTATTAGGACATTTTACCATCACTGGAATTCTGGCATAAGAAGTCACAATGTAGGGGCACCTGGGTGGCTTGGTCAGTTAAATGTCGAACTCTCGATCTCAGCTCAGGTCATAATTTCGCAATTTATGGGATCGAGCCCTGAGGCAGGCTCTGCGTGGATACGATGGGCCCTGCTTGGGATTCTCTCTCTCCCTTTTGGTCACAATGTAAATGTTTCTATAAAATTTTACATTTAACTTAAAATAATAGAAAATTTGTTGCCTTTACAAAAGGGTAGAAAGAGCAAGGGAGATATGGAGCTGGTACCCCTAGTACGAATCTGAATTGATATTAAACCGTTTCTCATTTCTAAGATTACACACTTTCCAGGGTGCCTGGGTGGCTCAGTCAGTTGAGTGTCTGATTCTTGATATTGGCTCAGGTCATGATCAGGATCAGGTTGTGGGACTGAGCCCTGAAACTGGCTGCATGCTCAGCATCCTGAGATATATAGATATATTTTCTCTCTCTGCCCCTCTCTCACTCACTCTCTCCCTCTGCCCCCACCCTACGTGTACTCTCTCTCAAGAATAAAATAAAATAGGTTTTTAACAAAGATTTACACACTTTACAAGGAACATAAGACTAAAATCTAGACTTTGGAACACTAAAACCCAGGAGGGAATTTTTTTTTTTCCTAGTAAATAAGACCTGTTTCTTATCTCTACTCTCAGTTCAGTTTTACCTAAGGACAAATCAGTATACCAACCAGTGAGGAAAGACAAGGGCAATTTGGAGCTAAAAATAGCCTCCAACTTTGCTCAGAGAAAAGGGTGGTGACCTTGGGGATCCAAAGACAGGCAGAGAACCAGAAGTTTCAGCTTCTACTACAAATTATTCATAACACGATGTTCCTGAGGTCTGCAGAGTCAGTGTCAGGAGGCAGGACTAAGGAAACTAAGAAGGAAGGAGCCTTGTTTTAACGGACATTGACTGACCTGGAAGTAAATATGACACCAGCATTCCTAGTCTCTGAACTCCATTCATGCCAGAAGCCGATATTCAGGCAGCTTCATCCATGTGTTCTTTCACCCTCCTAGAAACAATCAAATTTGGCCAGTTTCAATGATCAATAAAAAGAACTGTTAAATCATTTTCTTAAAGTTCTTAACAGTAATCAATTTCCATTTAGTAAAGATTTTCCTTTGAATTCACCTCCTTGAAGAACATCAACAGACTTAAAATTCAACTCAATTTTATGTTTTGGCATTAATCACCACTAAATCCTAAACCTTGAGTTTCCAAGTCTGCTAATAATCTTAAAATACTAAGAGCCTATTTTGCTAAATCCTTCCTTTTTATTTCTGTAGGCAGGCCCTCTTGGTTGCATGGTTGATCCCTCAGCACACAACTGCCTGAAATCTTACAATAAAAAGTCCTACATAGGATACTGATTCCTACTCTAATTTGCCACATTTTCTTCTGCTTGTACTAGGGCAAGGCACACAAAATGCATCTGTCTCACTCCATCAGAAAAACTTACCTATCCTAATAACCCCTAGGACCAATGTACTCCAAAGACAGAGAGCATCAACCCCAGAGTTTTCACTGGAATAGTTTTAGATATATTATCTCATCCTTATAAAATGTATTTTATAACATACCTGAAATGTTATAAATAATGCACTATCACAGCTTAAAAATAAATACACAAATTTGCACTCAATTTTTTTTTAACTGTTAGCGTACATGACCCCCAAATACTGGAAATAACCACCCTAAATTAGTATTGTTTTCAAAACCCATTTGGGTCTCAAATTCACCTGAAAATTGGATGGAATATGAAACTTCCCTCCCAAAATTTGCATGTAAAAAATGTGTACACAAAATTCTGCATGTAATTTAAGGGGATTCCAAATGATCCAACAAGACCCATGGTCCCAGTTATAAAACCTTAAATATTTCTTCAAACAACTGATGCCACAAATCAACAAAAAATTACCTTTTTATATTTCCACTTGCAAGAAGCATTCTACTATGCATGATCCTTGTTAGGTAACTGTAAAGTCATTAAGCATTCTTAAATTGGTTTGGTATATATATGTACTTCTATCATTGTATTATTGCCTTGGTAAAATTAAGGCTGACAAGAAGAATGGAACCATAAACCAAACTGTACAACTGGACTACTAATTTTTTAAAAATTTTATTTATTTTTGGAAGAAAGCATGAGCAGGGGAGGGGCAGAGAGAGAGAGAGAGACAGACAGACAGACAAACACTGAATCTGAAGCAGGCTCCAGGTTCTGAGCTGTTAGCACAGTGCCTAAAGCAGGGCTAGAACTCACAAACTGCAAGATCATGACCTGAGCCGAAGTTGGATGCTAAACCGACTGAGCCACTCAGGCGCCCCTGGATGACTAATTCTATGACACACAGACTGCTAAAAATACTGTCTTCTCAACTTCTCAAAAATATGAACCTGCGATTTACAAAGCATTCATTATATATGTTGAAACCTGGAAAGATAATCTCTAGAATTATCCAGGTTTAGTTGCCAATATCCAGTCTTTAAAAAGATGGGTTAGAGGCGTCCGGGTGGGTCAGTCAGTGGAGCATCCAATTCGTGGTTTGGGCTCAGGTCATGATCACAATTCATGGGTTTGAGTCCCACCTTCAGGCTCTGTACTGATAATGCAGACCCTAGCTTGAGATGCCTTCTCTCTCTTCCCCTCCCCTGCTCACACACTGTATCTCAAAATGAATAAACGTTAAAATATAAAATAAAATGGTGACTTAATATCTGAATTCAATATTCAAAATCACTATCATTCTGTTTAAAGTGACCAGGTTTATTGTACACTGGATTATAATCAACATCAATAAAAGAATTACAGTGAACTACTGCATGTGTACATCCCCTCTATGATACAGATAATTTGGATTTAACATCTGTAAAGTCCTAGAAAGTTGATACACAAACAGCTGACACACATATTTTCTCATATTGAGAAATAGCTGTCTATATCAGAGTGATACTGTCAAATATTGAAGGGAGTAACCAACCAAAAACTACATTAAAAGAAAAGGTCTCCTATCACTGAAATCTTAAAGCATAGCTGTAACATGACACCACTTTGGATGAAAGTGGTCTGTTTTTAGTTTTAGGATAAAACTGGGTCAATAAGAACTGCATACAAGTTCATGTTTAATTTCACCCTCCCATGCCAAAACAGGAATTAAGAGTGAAAAATGGCTCCTCTGACCACACCCTAGTATCTTTCATAGTCAGAAATGTAAGCATCCCATAATATCACATATGCTTTTCTGATGATTTTTTTAAAGAATAAAACATTAAAGATATATGGAAGGCACATTTTTTTATAGTTTAAAAAAAGTTTATTTAATAGTTTGTCAAATTGGTTTCCATATAACACCAGTGCTTCTCCCCACAAGTGCCCCCCACCATGACCATCACCCCCTTCCCTTCAATAGTTTCTCATGATTTGCAACCCTCACTCTCCCCAGCTCTTCCCCTCTTCCCCTCCCCCTGGTCCTCCATTAGGTTTCTCCTGTTAGACCTCTAAGTGCAAACATATGGTTTCTGTCGGAAGGCCCATTCTTAACCGTCGGCTAGGTAACAATGACTCTCCCCTCTTTGAGTGGGAGAAGGTACACAGGTCTACTATCATCCACACAGTACACATTGTCTTATTTAATCTATACGCTACAAAGAAGTACATTCTAAGAAAGGAAGGTTTAAAATATAGATACTTCACCAAGCACAGAGGCTAAGCTGTTGAAACTACAACAAATTGTAAATGCCCAAGAAACAGGATTTTAGTAATGCCTCGTGTTAAAAAACACCTTGCCAGAAACCAACCTAGAAGGCATGATTTTCTTCTGGCGTAGACTCCCCGGCGTCAGCCCATGAAGGAGCCACATTCTCTCCTCACAGCCTGGCGCCAGAGGTTCTCTCCTAAGGAGTGCATGTTCTGGAGTTAGCAGGGAGAGGGGGACACCCATGTTACCAAACATCAGCATCAGAGAGAGCTTGTACGGAGAAGTGCGCACCATTGGATCTGAGCCTTTGCCTTCATGACAAAGACAAAGAGCACAATACCCGTTACTGAGGCAATAAATAAATAACTGCAGGCAGTTCACAACAGTGAAAAGATGTAGCATACTCTTAACTGAAGTAATTTTATTTCAATGTTAAGAGATTCTCTTTAAGCAACAAAGAGTCTATCTTCCAAAAGTAAAGGGAAATAGTGTGTGATTAAGTGAATAATACATCAAGATTAGGCAAAAATTCAAAAGCCATCCCCTCCCAAGGAAATGTGAGAAAATGCCCACGAGAACAGCAAATTTCTAAAACAATGCTTATACATTCACTCTTTCTGATGTAAAAAAACAATTTCAACTGACGAACAAATGATGTAACTGAATAGTTTCAGTTAACTGAAAAATTAATGGGAAGTGAGAATGACAAAAAGTTTCTCAACATTTTAGGAGCACCTGGGCATCCAACTCTTGATCTCAACTCAAGTCATGATCTCACAATTCATGAGACTGAGCCCCACATCAGGTTCTGTGCTGAGAGCATGGAGCCTGCTTGGAGTCTCTCTGTGCCTCTCCCCCTTCCCCCCCGCCCCCAAATAAGTAAATAAACTTTTTAAAAAGCTACTCAACATTTTAAATTCTCATCTCTTGAGTTGAAAATTGGCAATAAAACACAGCAAGCTGGGCTTTTTTTTTTTTAAATCAAACCCTCTTTTGCCCAAGGTGGCAGCTGATGTCATGATAAAAGCTCAATCATATAACTTTCTTCCAACTGGTATTTTACAAAAAGTAAAAATCCCTAATATGAACATTCAATTCGGGATTCTCAACATCATCTGGCTCTCCAGAATTCTAATTAAGACCCCCATGTTTTTTTACATTGAGGAGTTTTACAACAGATAGTGATGAAACCACACAACCTTGTTACATGAGACCCCCTTTACCCAGTTTCAGTTACCCACAGTCAATAGTTGTCAAGAAGCAGACGATCCTTTCCTAATGTTCTGTCAGAAAGTCAACAGTAGCCTAATCCTACTTTCCCAGGCCTATTTTGTTCACCACACTTCATCTCCTCACAAAGGCACGTCACATCAAGAGAAGGGTAATGGTACAGCAGGACACTTTGAGAAACACCACACTTTTACTGTATAGTTATACTTGTTCTATTTTATTATTAGTTACTGCTATTAATCTCCTACTGTGCCTAATTTGTAAATTAAACTTTATCATAGTTATGTATATTAGGAAAAAACATAAGGATTTGTAAGGTTTGGTGGTATCCAGAGCTTCAGGCACCCACCAGGGCTCTTCAAAGTGACCCCTCAGGGAAGGAGGGGGAGGGGGCTACTGTATAAACAGCAATAAGGGTATGACACACAAAAAAGTATCCGAATGACCAAAAAATTCGTGAAGTTACTCAACACCATAGGTTACTAGGAAAATGTAAATTAAAACTATACTCATATACATCTACACACTCTCTTTCTGGCCAACACTACCATGACTTGACAATACTGAGTGCTGGCAAGGGTGCAGAGCAGAACAGAAGTCATGTGCACTGACGTAGGACAGACATAACGGAAAATGAGCAGTTTCTAAGAAACATACATATCCACAATACTTAGCAATCCCACTCCCAGATATTTTTCCCAGGAAAAATGAAAAGTGTGGATCACTTGAACAAGAATGTTCACAGCAGCTTTATTCATCACAACCCCAAAACTGGACTTTAACCAAAGAATAGATCAATAGCAGACTGGACAAACAAAAGGTGACATATTCCCTTAATAGAAGAGGACCAACTGCTGATCCATGCAACAATTCAGATGAATCTCAAAAACCCTATGTTGAATGAAAGAAGCCAAAGAGTATATATTCCATTTAAATGAAGTTCAAAAACAGGCAATAGTAGTCTATGGTGACCAAAATAAAACAGTGACTGCCTGTGGTGGTGTGAGACGCGCTGACTGGAAAGGAGCGCCTACGACATGGGGTTTGTGAGAATCAAGGCCGGCAAACCAAATGAAATTTAAGTGATAGGCTATTCCAAATCTTTAAAAAGCATGACTTTTAAGTTTTTATCACTAAAATTTTATTTTCATAAGTAATCACTACACCCAACGTGGGGTGAAAAATCACAACTCTGAGATCAACAGTCACACACTTCACCGACTGATCTAGCCAGGTGCCCCAGGATTGTAAATGTTTTTAAATTAAAGAATCAGAAAAAAATTATCTTAAAATTCATGTAACAACTCAAAATTAAGAAATAAGGGTGACTGGCTGGCTTAGCTGGTTAAGAATCAGACTCCTGATTTCAGCTCGAGTCATGAATTCATGGTTCATGGGTTTGAACCCCACTGACCGTGTGAAGCCTGCTTGGGATGCCCCTACTTCACTCACATTTGCTCTTTCTTTCTCAAAATTAATTAAAAAAAAAAAAAAAGAAAATAAGTACATAAAATAAGGTCTTATTTGAGTAGGTAAGAATCATTTATAAATACTAAATAATACTGAAATCTAGAGAATATTAAAGGAAAAATATTTACAAAATAAAGATTTTTTTCAGCTTTATTGAGGACAACTAGATATTTCAGGAAAATAATTTTATACACAGACACACACAATCTTTTTCTCCAATGGTCATAACATTTACAGTAGTTATCAAAGAAATGTAAAATTCAGCTGACAACTGAAATCTAATCAAGTACAAACTGATGACTTTTAGGGGTGCCTGGGTGACTTATTATTTAAGTGGCAGATTCTTGATTTCAGCTCAGGTCATGACCTCACGGTTCCTGGGCTCCAGCCCTGTGTTGGACTCTGGACAGACAGCAGTGGGCCTGCTTGGGGTTCTGTCTGCCTCTCTCTCTCTGCCTCTCCCCTGCTCATACATGCATTCTACCTTCGTCTCTCAAAAATACTCTAAAAAAAAAAAAAAGTGAAAACTGTGATGACTTTATCATACATAATTCATGACTCCTAAGGTAAGTCATATCTAGCTCAATCTTGAGGCCCCAGACCCAATAATATTTGCAAGGCACTTGTCATGAGGTCAATGATGGCCTGTAACTGAAAAATACCACTGAAAATTCCCCAAATTAATTTTGTTCACAAATTCATACGAAGACATTTCAATCAAAGAAGAAGGAAGGGAAGAGGAAGAAGAGGAGGAGGAAGAGGAGGAGGAGCAGCAGCAGCAGCATGCAGCTGGGGAAGAGGGCCCCTGTGTGGCTCAGTTGTTTTAGAGACCAACTTCGGCTCAGGTTGTGATCTTGCGGTTTGTGGGTTCAAGCCCTGCATAGGGCTCTGCTGCTGACAGCTCAGTCTGGAACCTGCTTCAGATCCAGTCTCCCTCTTTCTCTGTCCCTCCCCCAGTCGCACTCTCTCTCTTAAAAATAAGCATGTAAAAAATTTTTAAATTAATATAAACCAAAACATAAAAAACTTAACCCTGATTATGCAATGATTTGAGAAATCTCAGGTGATGACAAGAGGATAATACTTTTTTAAAGTAATCTCTACACCCAACATGGGGCTGGATCTTACAACCCTGAGATCAGGAGTCGAATGCTTTATAGACTGAGCCAGCCAGGCAACCCCAGGGATAAGTTTTTAAAAACAAGTTGGAGTACAGTAATAACCTGTATTTTTAGCTCAGGATGGTTGTTATGAACGTAATGGCTTCTTAGTTCTTTAAAATTTCAATATTTCAAGTAAATTACTTCCACATCAAAGAGCCTCAGTTACATAATGTATCAACCATGTTCATTTATAACAAAAACGCACTGGAAAAGAATTATCAAATGATATTCGAGTTTCTATTTTTCACCATATACTATAACCACATAAAATAACATCTACTCTTACGTACTCTGAAGTTAACATGCAAGTGACACCAGAGTAACTCAGTTGGTTAAGAATCCAACTTCAGCTCAGATCATGATCTTGCAGTTCCAAAGTTCAAGTCCCACATCAAGCTCTGCACTGACAGCATAGGGCATGCTCTGTCTCCCTCTCTCCTTCCCTCCCCAACTCGTGTGTGCACATGCACTCTCTCTCTCTCTCAAAAATAAAACGGTATGTTCGCATGCAGTGGATAATATTGTAATGTTATACTGGGGAGAATGTTAAACATCAAGAAAGCATAATCTGCACTGTTATGTTTGATTATCTATTTAAATTTATTTAAATACAGGATAGAAAACGGGTGCTAAACTAAACCAGTGGTGCAGCAAGATGACCAACATCACTCAGTTTCTATTTTCATCTTAGGGCTGGAATGGAATATACAAAATATGGGGGGTACATTCCTACCAAGAAAAATAGAAAGTTGAAATAAATCTAGTTTTGCCCAGTCTAAATTGTGTGTGTGACCATCCAATTATATAAGAATAACTGAGAAACAAACTCCAAATGATCACATGGTCAAAAATCAGACGAGTTTTGGGGCACCTGGGAGATCCAACTTCAGCTCAGGTCGTGATCTCAAGGTTCATGAGTTCAAGCGCCACGTCGTCAGAGCCTGGAGCCCTGCTTCAGATTCTGTCTTCCTCTCTGCCCTCCCACCCTCTCAAAAATAAACATGAAAAAAATTTTATTTAGACAAGTTTCTCCTATCCCAAGGCCCATTTCCTTCCTTCATTTCAGTGGGTTCTACAGGCAACCTCCCTGTGTCTCAGAGGGCGTTGTCCTATCAACATCATATGTGAACATACTTTATGACCACTAATGCTACATCCACTGATTCTCCCTCCTCTTCCTTCTCTCTCTATAGTATCAATAATCTTTGGGGCACTTGGGTAGCTTAGTCAGTTAGATGTTCAACTCCTATTTCAGCTCAGATCCCAATCTCACAGGTCATAGGCTCAGACCCTGCATCTGGCTCTGGGCTGATAGTGCAGGGCTGCTTGGGGTTCTCTATCCCTCTCTCTGACCTCTCCCTTCGATCTCTCTCTCTCAAAATAGTAAACTAAAAAAAAAAAAAAAAAAAGAACCAAAAAAGTCTCTGTAGACCAAGCCATTACTTTTCACTTGCTGGTTTAATTTGCCTGCCTGCTTTATTCTGGCTCTCCTTCAGTTAAGTCTTCATGAAGAGCTAAAATCATTTTCTAAAACATAAACTAGATCATGTCACTACTTGACCCAAACCTTCATAATTATCTCTTGTCAAGAAAAAAACTCAAGGGGCACCTGGCTAACTCAGTCAGCAAAGCACATAACTCCTGATTTCAGGATTTTGAGTTTGAGCCCCATGATGGTTGTAGAGATTACTTAAAAATAAAATCATTCCTTGCTGTAAATGATAATCCCCTCAACTTGAATTGGGTTCGCCTTCAACACCTCCAACTTCCCAAGTCCCTCTTTTGATCATTCAGGTATCAGTGGTCTCCTCAGAGAAGCTTCCTCTGACCATCCTGGCTAAAATGGACAAGCATGTCACCACCCCCCTAGCTGTATCCAGTATTTATTAGGAGTCAGTCAGAAAAGTCCCTAGTACTGCTATAGTATATGCTCAATAAATATTTCTTAGAAAACCTAGTAACTACATGATGTGGTGAAACAAGACAATGTTTATTTTCCATCCATACTTTAGAGAGAAAATACTTCAAAATTATGATGGATATTGAATAACCAAGATTTGTTTTGGAAATGGCAAACTGCTCATTCAAGTCCTGGGGTGTACGTACGTACACACACACAAGTTTATAGTTACTACCTGAAGATACCATTTTTTTAATTAAAAAAATAATTTTGGGGCTCCAGGCTGGCTCAGTTGGTAGAGCATGCAACTCTTGATCTTTGGATTGAGTTCGAGCCCATGTTTGGTTGCAGAGCTTACTTAAAAAAATATAGCACACACACAAAAAATCACTTCATTTTGCTATGAAGTTTCCAAACGTACAATTCACTGAATAACAAACCACAATTCTTTAGAAATATACACAAATGCCTTATAATTTTATTAATTCTAAGCAGAGGTAATCTAAAATACAGTTTAGAGCCTCCATCCTTTTTGGTTTGTAAATGAAATATCTACCTCCCTCCAGTATTTCCAAATCAATATAAGATATGAAATTCATAGTGAAATTGTAATATGAACATCACAGATAGGAATTCTAGAATTTATGGTTCTTCCTATAACTAATATTTAAGAAATGAAATTTAAGTTAGCTATCTGGGCACAGTAATCCCTATTTTCCCATCACTGGAGAACTGTAGAAATTTTTTAAATCAAAGACTTCAATTTGAATTGAAGTCTAATGCCCTCCTTTTCTCTACCACAATAAAATAACCCATTATTAAATTCACTGTTAACATCTCTCATAAGGCACACTGTTAATTTTCACCAAGTCTTTTAAAAATCTAACAATACTGATAACTCTCTTGAAAACATTAATAGCTTATTTAATTAAACAGGCATCGACTTAATGTTACCTAACTTGTAATGCACAAGACTTTAAGTCCCTAATTACTGGACTTCTAATAAGCCAACTTTAAACTTCAAAGCTCTCCCAACTTCAATTACATAATTTCTATTCCAAAACTCCCATTATTACCTACAATAATCCCATCTGGTTTTATTAACATTTGATCTTTACTGACTTTATGCATTTGGCTGGGGACTGTAGGGAATAAAGTTGAGTACGGTCTATACATAGAAAGCAACATCTAAAAAAAACTTTATAAAACACAGCATAGGAGAATTTACTTTCACTGCATACCATTTTATATCTTCTTATTTTGTACAACAGATGGATGTTTTTCAAATAATTTAAAAATATATTAACTAATTTATGTAACAGTATTTGAAGGCAAGTTCCAATATATTGGCTGTTAATGCTTTCTAAAATACAATAGCATGATAAGGATTATTTCCAGATCTCAAGTATTTGGATGATGGCTATAATACAGGGCTTACTTTGGTAACTTTCGATATTGACGAATAAGGCAACAGCCATTAATCCACCTCTGGTTTCCACATTTCCTTGTGCTGACCACTAACAAATATGAATAAATTAAGTAAATGTCCATTTCCTTAATAGGCTTCTTTTTGTAACTATGAACACAACAGTAGGGTTTATGGATTAAATGTATTCCAGCAGGAAACTCCAAGTATGAGACATCAAGCCTTTCAAAGTCTACCTCAACAGCTCTATCTATGTACACAGATGGTTAGAAGATATCACAGACCCCCTAATCTATATAAATTTTGTACTGGTGAACTATTTCTCATACTTTCATTTATCACCTACTGCTGACTTCTTTATAAGGATAATTTTTCATGCTGAAATCCCTTCAAGATGTCACAAGTACTTGAAGTCTACCATCTTGACCTTGCTGTTCTATTCTTGGAAGTTGGTAGCACCAAAACTACCCACCATTTGGTTAAAAATTAGTCATACATCCTTGCTTTCCTTCACATAACTGGCCCCATATCGACTTAATCACCAAGCCCTGACAGTTTTATAAATAGTTGAAGTCTTGACTTCTACCCTTCCTCTCCAATCCAAATACCATCAATATAAAAACTGATTTCTCTGATTAGGTTACTACAAACACATCCTTACTACAATGTAGTTAATTTTTGGACATACTAATGGGACCACCATCATTCTCTGGCCAAAAAAAACCTCCCAATATCTGATTAGTTATCTACTCTCATTTTGGATTACTACCAGCTTTAGGCAGTTTCCAGCTCCCAGACTTTATTCATAATGGGCTTTCTCTTATAGCACCTGCTCCCAAAGACCATATGTAACTAATCTTGAAGATGATACTCAGGAACTTTTACCTCCTCAAATCCTTGGACACACTAAGATTTCTCCCCTTTTGTTGTGAATGGTCCTTTAAATGTCCCCCAACCCCTAAGCAACAACATTCTCTCATCCTATGCAAATCTTTCCCAATTGGGTTTATCTTGTACTCTTTTCTCCAAACTCTCTGTCACACTTCATTTTGGACAACAGGTCTCATGTGTATTATGTGAATTCACCCAAAATATACCCAGTACCTCCAATGCCTAAACACGCAGCAAGCTATTTTAATGGGTAATGGGATACGAGACCACCTACTGCATGTGATGCTCTTGGTTAAGCACAACAAAATGCATTTTATATTCATAACAAGAGTCCAAGACTTATTTTATATTCCCATGTGCTTTCCTGGATTTTTGCTTTTCTCTGCCACTCACATCATACTAATGTTATACAAGCCTCAAATCATTAAAAGATGCTACCCTCTACTGATGTTTACCATCCTTTTGTTTCCTCTTAGGACTTTCCTTCATTGCATCATAATTATTGTGCTCTATTCCAACAGAATAGAGAACTATTGCCACTGGAGCTTGGAACTGCTCAACAAGAGAAGCACCTGCATCTACCTAGTCTTAAACAAAGGTACCCACATCAATGGTCTTAGTCTAAAATGTAGCAAACACTTAACGAATGGAGCGGATACCTACTGTAGAATTAGTCATTCATGATCTAGGACTAATGTATACTAACCTAGGCTCTTTCCAAACAGAACAGTGACAGTAATCTTTTACAATTCATGCATGGGCCCTACTCATTTAAAAATCATTTATTTTATTGACTAAATAAATGTTAGCATATATCCAAGTATGGGAGCACCAACACATGTACATTAAATTAGCATTTTAATACCTAAGTTGTTTTTAACGATGTGATAAAATTCTAAAAATCAAAAACTCATGGAAGTACTAGCACCCAGGCTGTTGTGTGTGCTCAAGCTCTATCTAGAATAATTATTAAAGAAACAAACAGGGAAAGAATAGTTACTGCCCTATTCACAAGTGTTCGTTTCATTGTGACCCAGCCAAGAGCACACACAATCCAGAAGAGCACTGAAGTCCCAATGGGTACAATATTGCTGCAGAGTGGAGCAGAGAGAAGCAGGACTCTAGAGGGAAGTCTGGGATGAGGAGGGGAGCTAAATAAAGGTAGGATGATGGGTATGGGAAATTAAAGAAATGGTAAAGATACCGAATGCTGAGGAAAAAATGTATTAAAAAGTTATACAAATTAGTTCAAACAGCTTATTAATGGTCTAAAAATCCATTCTCTTTCCACACTACTGGGCATAAAGATAGAAAATTCAACTATGGCTCAAGTAAATATTAAAATATTTCACATACAACATATTAGCTATATAGAAAAAATTACATTAGTACATTGGCTAACTTGAATTGACTCAACTTATTTGTTTTCCTTGTAGATGTTAGATAATATGTACTACTGTAACATGGATTTAAAGTTGTACATAATGTAACATGGAAATTTTAAAAATTATTCCTAAATATAGCACTCATTTATTTCACAACTTTTCATCAGTTCTGAGGTCAAAGTAAAAAGGACAAAACAGGAAACTATTTTCTTCAGGTTCCCAGACTCAGGAGCATTCCTATTCTTCCCTTTATATTAATTCACATTTACTACAAAATATACGAAAGGTAAAATATATGCAGGAATTCAATAATGTCTACTATACAATTAAGAAAAATGTTAATTTATCTCCTTAGAAATAATAGCTCAAATCATCATTGTAAAAAAGCAATTCAGAAAAGCAAAACAATGCCTCCTTGATAAATAATTTTAAAAATCTGTACAATCCATCCAACTGAATAGTAATGA
Source organism: Suricata suricatta (assembly GCF_006229205.1). NCBI lineage: Eukaryota > Metazoa > Chordata > Mammalia > Carnivora > Herpestidae > Suricata > Suricata suricatta. The sequence goes on along the minus strand of NC_043703.1, from coordinate 77,868,398 downwards.
ATGTTAACTCCAAGACTGTGATAAAGGAAGCAAGCAATGAAAACAGGATGAAGTGGAAGGGAATCGGTGGGCTTTAAGAAAACCTGCACAGTACTGGAACAATTACCACTCTTACACAGGAATAAAAGACCAAGTGAGAAAGTGTCTTCAGATTTTGTATTACATGCCTTTTCCCTCCCAATATTTGTATAAAAGCTCTTCGAGCTCTTGTTGGCACAATGCCCAGGCTATGTGTCAAAACCCCTGGGAGCACCGGAGGTTTTTACTGAATGATTTGTCCGGGCAATCTTAACCACTCCGTCATTTTAAAGCCAATTACTAGAAAATACCACAATCAGATGCTCAGTGTCTGAAGGTGTATCTGGTGATCACAGAGAAAAGTGTATAGGGGATAATCACATCAACAACAAGTAGAAGTTGCTGCACTGTAACAGGAGGCCCTTCCGAGTATGTCCCGAGGAGCTGGCTCTTCGCAGCCAACCTGCCCCACTTTTGCTGCTTCTAATCTTCTCTTCAATGTATACTAAATGTAAGAAAAGGTGCAAGAGAAAGACAAATCTGTAAACTCTTAAAATTAGCCACCTTCATTTTACACTCAATTAGAAAAAAAATGTTCTTTGCCTGGAGAGAAATAGAAATAGCATTTGGACATTTCAGGAAGGCTTTTTGTATTTACTTCCAGTTCCTCTGGTCTCCTTAATGCTTAGGATCTCACCAACGCCAAAACAAACCATGTATTTGGTATACCCGATACACAAAAACTGTGGGGTTTTTGAATTAAAAATCTTTTAAGAACCTTATTGTTTCAATTTTTAAAAAATTTAACATTTGCCTTCTCGCATGCCACCAACCTTGTCCACTCTCCAGCCTGAGGGGGAGGGGTCCCTTACATCGCTCCATTTCAAATTACTCCCTTCACATTTCCTTGCTCCCTCCCTCACTTGGCTCTTACTACTTTCTTTTTAGATATATTTTTATTTAGACGTATGTAAGGGTACATATTTTCCTAAATTCTATTAAAAACTGGGCAATTCGCTCACATCCTCTACTGGTTCTTCTTGCTCTGACTTTCAATGCTCTGACCATCCAACGATGGAATTGTCTAAAAATTTATTATGTCTTCTGATGATTTCTCTTGCTACCCACTAAGTTCAAGCAACTCCAAGAAGGCAAGGGCCTGTTCTATATTTTCACCATTATAAGCCTAGGCTGAGACAAAAATGCTCAATAATTATTTAGGGAGTGAATAAGCGATGTGGGATTCTCACACACACACTTTAAGTACCAAACACTCCACATTACTCCCAGTCTTTCTTCTGGATTTTGCCTCAGACTGGCTCAAGAAATACTGAGTGTCAGCTAGCGAGGATATTCTGGGAATACTAATAGGCACAACAAGCAAATAAATAAGTAAATATCATATACTGACAAAGTGAAAGGAATGTAAATTCTGCTGGGGAAAGGCTCTTTCTTCAGAGACCTACAAAAATATCTGGGGAGACAGAGGAAGAAGTTCAGTATTTAGTACACATGAAGACGGAGAATAGATCTTAGAATCCTGTGGCCTCAGGGAGCCTGGCTGGCTCAGTTGGCAAAATGTGCAACTCTTGATCTTGGGCCCCATGTTGGATGCAGAGATTGTTAAAAACAAACACCTTATGGCCTATAATATAGTTGGGTTTTAATTCAAATGGAAAGCTACTGCATCTGAAAAAGGAGACTGACCATGATCTAACTCACATTCTAAAAGAATGCACTAGATACTATGTGGAAAATAACTTACAAGAGCAAAAGTAAAAGTAGGACAAATGAGACGGCAGTGTAATCGCTTCAGTACAAATGATAGTCCATTGAGAGATAACATATTTACCAGGAGGGTTTTAAAATTCCAGCAATCCACCAATGGTACTCAAAACCAAAATGTTATAAAATCCAATACCTTCTTCTTCCTTAAGCAGCTACTTCCACCCACCCCCAATCCTAAACATACTTACCTTCTGTGTTTCAGTTCATGACCTTATAATTCCAATTAGAAACTACTAGATCACTCTTCATCTCCTCTCCCACCAACACACTGTCAAATTCACTCTACTTCTGAATTGTTCTGGAATCGAACAACCATCACTAACCTTAAAGATTCTTTCAAATATCATGTGAGGGGTGTGGAGTGTGGGAGTGAACCAATCATCTATGTGGTCTCTGCTTTGTTTCTGTTCCAGTAAATCTGTACGTAAAGTAAAGCCAAAGATCCAAACTCCTTAACTTGCATCAATCAGTTTTATATAAACTTTATCTCTTCCCTTCTGTACTCTTACCTCCCTCCCTTAGACAACTCCTTATTAACTGCTCAGGTCTCTGTTCACTTATTAGCCCTTCTGACCATTATCCCACAACCCTCCTTTCCTTTCTTTCCCCTCCAACCACCAAAAACTTGCAAGTACTTACTCACCTGCTCAAAAGTTATCTTAGTGAACTCTTCCCAGTCTTCCCAACCTAAGTGGATACTTGCTTCTAGATTGTCAGAACATTTCCTATTCCCTTCCTCACTACCAAGTGGCCTTACACTTTGCTTACCTATAACCATTAAACTCTAAATCCCAAGAGGGCAAGAACCATATTTTATTCATTTTTATATTCTCATGTAAACACCATGTCTGCCCTATAGCTGGTATCATTCACTCACTAACCAAACATTTCATAAGGACACACTATGAGAATAAAGACACTAAATGATAAGATCCCTACTCTCTTAGAGCTGACATCCTGGAGAGAATGAACTAAACAAATAAATGAACACAAAAACTTCTCATAAAGATTTTAAGAGAAATCTTGTATGACAATCAAAATCTTTTAGGGCTGAAAATTTTATGGGAAGAGTATCAAATAGATAATGAGGCCAAAAAAAAAGTAACAAAAGTAAATGTAAACTTAATGTGTACAATTTATTTCTTGAAAACTGGTACTCAAAACTCCTTTCTTTGGACTCCTGCACAAACACCAAGCAATTATAACTACAGGAAATCAATCTCACTAACACCTAATCAATCTCACTAACACAATGTTTAATACATAAACTCTCAAGTTAAACATCAAATTTTTCATTTAAAAAAACAAAAATAAATGAACTACATAGTAACATCATGTACGGAGATTCTGGGATTATATCCATATAAGGAAAAGAAAAATTTGATGAAGTTACTATTTTAGACCTGCACTGTCCAGAAGAAAAATAATGCACAATGTAAGAAATGTTAAGTTTCTACGAAATACATTAAAGAGAAAAAAGCAACAGATGAAATTAGCTAGACAGTAAATTTTATTTAACTCAACATATCCAAAATATATTTCAACATATGGCCACATTAAAAATTGATATTTTACATTTTCTTCATACCAAGTCTTTGCAATTCTGTACTTTACACATCTAAAGTGGTAAATTTACTCCAATATTTATGCGTATTTAGATTTCATTAGATTCAAGATGTAAAAATTAGATTTGCATACCCAAGCTGTTCCAAATATGCTAAATGCTGTATTGGTAAGCTGAATTTGATTACAACACAATTAGAAATCTTACAATCTTACTAGTCCCGTTCCAAAGATCCAATAGTCCACATATGGCCACCACACTGAACAGCACAGCTCCAAGGGTAGATTTATAGCATCCACTTATTCCATCACAATGTTGTCATTTATCAGCACAGACTAAAACAGAATGTTGTCCCTTTGTCTCCTGAGACAGGCCCTTTCTAGTCCTCTTATCTAAAATAGCTGTCATGTTCTCTACCCTTATGACTACACAAATTATTTCGACTGCTTGGTCTCCCGTGTCCAGAATACCAGTGCCACAGGAGCAGAGGGCTGGTCCCTGTGCAGTGCCTGCAGTGTCTAGACTGTAAGAATCTGCCAGCACAGGAACTGGACAAAACCAGCATGGAGTATTTTAAGTGCTGCTGTATAATTTCACATGTACATCACATTTATGTGATCTATTGGATAGAAGGACTAGAAATGGCTTGTGACAAGTAGTCTTCTTAACTGCAAAAAAACTCAAATGATAAGATCTGTAATTTCAATCAACAAAAAGAAGAGCTCTTCCATTCACAGGTCTAAAAAATCATAATAGAAACCAAATTATACCTTAGTTTGCTTCAGTTCTATTATCTGTAGCCCAAATACTGGGACATACACTAAATTTACTCTTCCTAAAATATAAGCATATTATATAGCAAGGTAGAAATTTAGAATCCAAATACTTATGCTGTCTATAATTATACTTATACCCCCCAAATTTGGAGCATGTCATTTTCCAAAAACTTCTGATCACCTCTAATATTTTAAAGATTTAATGGCTCCAGATAAAGATCAATATACCTAAAGAAATAAAAAATAAGGTCTCTCAAATCTTCCTAATTATCATGCGTAATTCTGAACAGTAGCAACAAATCAAGTACAAAACTAAAGTTCTTATACCTGTCTCGTAGGATAATATGGAGTCATGTGTGCAGAGAGTATAGGAGCCCTCCTTATCTGTGGTTTTGCTTCCCAGTTTCAGGCACCCACCATCTGGAAGCAGACGACGGACACTCCTCTGACTCGAGGTCAGCAGTTTAATGCTGCATCACAAGTCCTGTAGCACTCATCTCACTGTGCCCCATCACACGGGCACTGTATCATCTCCCATCACCACAGACAGGACTACAGTATTCTGAGAGGCCACATTCACATAACTGTAACTATAGAATATTGTTATAACTGTGGTTTTCATTAGTCATTACTGTTAATCTCTTACTGTGATTTGCAAGTTAAGCTTTGTCACAGATACATATGTAAATAGGAAAAACCTTAATATATGTAGGGTTTGGCACTATCTGTGCTCTCAGGCTTTCACTTGGGGGTCTTGAACAATTCCTCCTCAGATAAGGGGATACTACTTTATAGGGAAACTATAGTCTGAATCAGAAATTTGAGTAACATATAGACTAACAGTTTCCATTTTCAAATTTTACTATATTTTTCTGCATTTGTGTACCTAAAAATAAAGGTAAGCATTGACTTCCGTAGAAATATAATTTGCTGTAGTGTCCAAGTACTGCCACAGAAGTTAAAAAAAATTTATTTCCTTACTGGAGAAAATGAGTAATAAATAACTGAACAGGAAAAATAAATTTATAAGAAATCTATTCACATAATATTTTTTAGAAGTAGACGATAAAACAAAGTTTCACTCATTAAACTGCATGAAAACTCAGTTGGAAAACAGGCTAATAAGCTACCTGGGGGAAGAAACCCTGTAGTCTCTTAAGTCCTGGATTCCACAGAGCAAGGAATCTGACTTTTTAATTAAAAAATGAGGGAGGTGTGGGTTGGTAGAAAGTTAACAGGGTAGATAAGCTGTCTTCCTCGATGACATTTAATGTAACCTCTCCAAGTCACACTGCCTCATCACTGCGGATTTCCTGGCAAATCTGAGAACGTGTTATGCCAGGGCAGTGTTTGGGAAGGACGCTGAGGTACCCAGGTGACATCTGAATTACAACTAGAAAGAAGTCCCTGTCCTCTTTTCCTCTACACAGATACTTTTAGCAGACACAACACCACAACGTCTTAGAGACTACCTGCTGAGACTTTTACAAGGCTACAAACAAGGTAATTGTTTCTTTGCACTAAGAGTCAAAAAAATTTTTTTGAAAGAAACTATAATCAACATAGCAACTATACATGCTCTCATTATGGACCAATTTGTTTGAATGTACTGCATAATTCTGAATAGACTTTGAATCATACATATAGGCACCTAAGTCTTTGTAAGGTCTCACAACCCAGGCTGTAACTTTTTACCATAAAATTACTTAACAATTTCCATATATTGAACTCCTTGGCAGCATTATGTTCTAAAATGACTAATGAAAATTGAAGCTGTAAAACAAGAGAAAATCACATTTAATAAATATACTCATGATCTTAGAAAATACATTTATGAAATCTTTATCTTCAATCTACAGAAGCAAAAAACCAGTTCACACAAAAGAAAGGTCAAGCCATCATTTTAATCCATCAAAATGGTGAAAGTCTATTCATATTTACGTAGATGGTAAGCAAAAACCTGGACAGTTCTAGAACTTTCACCGGTCAGGGATATGCATCATCAAATATACTGATACAAAAACCCATTATTACATTGTTTCATTTCTCATATTGGTATAGTAGCTTAAAGTCCGTTGAGAAAAACACCTTTACAAAATTTTCAAATTGTACTTTCCTGTATTCCCTCTTCATTTGAATTAACTAGGCTTGTGACACAAAATACCTCATTCAAAAAATGATAAATACCTATCAAATGTTAAGATTCAGCAATCAATAGCCATGACAGTGACAGTGGATTTAGTGTGGTACTCCTCAACTGGCAGTAGCTGGAAAAGTTTGAGAGTGTGTAGATGGTCTCAATGACTGGCCAGGCATCCTAAACAGCAGGACAATGACCTATGCCACCAACAACAAAAATCAACCAACCAAAAATGTTACTGTGATTCTTCTGAGTGATACTTTAGAGACTCTCCAAGTGGGGTGGGTCCCGAAACCCAACATCAACATTGGGGGACTTGTTACAAATGTACATTACTTAGTCCCACCTGAGACCTGTAGAATGGTAAACTGTGGGGTAGAGCCTCGAAATCTGTTGTAATGAGCCCTCCAGATGACTCTAATGCACACTTAAGTGTGAGAACCACCAATTTGGAGGGTGTTCATGACTTCTGTCCTTTAATTAAGCAAAGGGATTTTGTTTTTCTCCTGTTGTCTCTCTCAGCCTTGGGAACAGGTGCAACAAACAATAGGGCCCTTCAATACATACTGGTACAATTCTGAATGACATGGTTCCCCTACAAATTCCATATGACTGATAAAGTATCATTTTGTAGACACTCTGATTTTCATGTTCACATTGCTGGACTATGGACCCTTAATATTTAAATACTCTAACCAAGTCCATGAACATGTAAATATTCTAACCAATTCTAAGAATCAGCATTATAAACTAAGTAATGATCATTGAGCAAGTTACTACTGCCTCTAACACTTCTAAAAAGATCACAAATTGAAAGAATCACTTAGTGTGAAACTGTTTCCTTTAACCTGACACTACCTCATATACATGTATTTCCTACGTTAAATATCCGAAATGATCCTTTCAGAACTAGAAACAAATTTTGGATATCAGTATCAGTTCCAAAGTCTTCAACACTACCAACAACACACTTACATAGAGCATTTAAGAAACACAAGGTCCATTACATTACTACTCAACTAACATCCATATGTTACTATACATGCAATACAGGGCCCCCATTTTTAATGAATAAAACCCATTTCTTATTGACTATACTTTGTTTTAAAAGGTTGAAAAATTTAAAAACCATGTATTCAAACTAAATACACTTCTTAATCCTACCTAATCCTACTAACGTGTCTTAACGTTGAGATGGAAGTGCCTTACATGAAATTTGTATTCTACTATACAGAGCTGAAATTTTATGTACATGTATATGCAGATTACCATCTTCTAAAATCAACTCTTTAATTCAGAAAGACAAATGGTAAAAATCCTACCTTAGGATTTTTATATAAACATAGTTGGTATTGGTACTAGTGATTCAAGCCATAAAACAATATCCTTGAAAGATAATTTTTTTAAATGTGCACTATGAATTCTTGCTAGCTTACTTTAGGAAATGCAGTACTCTTCATTTACGAAATATAGGCCTCTATTATTAAAGGAAAACTATACATCATAAAGCAAAGTACATACCAGTGATTCCACCAGGTAAATAAAAAAATAATCAAAGAGTAAGTTTCAACCAAAAGGAACCCTTGGAGATATTTATAGCCTAAACATGATTTTTAGAAAAAGGCAAGAAGTCGAGTAATATTTCCAAGATAACAGTGTTCTGGTTGGGCCTTTAAATACTGAGTCTTGTAAGATTCAAATTTCAATCATCGATATTGTTATCCAGTAAACAAAAGAAACTTTTTTTTTTTTAACTTATTTTTGAGAGACAGAGAGAGAAAGAGACAATGCGAGCAGGGGAGGGTCAGAGAGAGAGGGAGGTAGAGAATCCGAAGCAGGCTCCAGACTCTGAGCTAGCTGTCAGCACACAGCCCAACACAGGGCTCGAACTCATGAACCGTGAGATCAAGACCTGAGCTGAAGCCGGACACTTAACTGACTGGCCACCCAGGAGCCCCAAAAAACAAACCTCTCAAAGTGTTGTTTCTATACTTAGAAGACATGCTTTTGACAAATAAAAAAAGCTAATACAGCACACAATGCATAAATACAGATTTTAGTCAGAGTACTACTTTAAAATTTTAAGATTAGATACTATGAAAATAATGAAATTCTTCACTATTTCCCCAGAGTGACATTCTATGAATTACCTGTCCACATTTATTTGGGAAGTGATGCAGCTTCATTTTACACAACTACCAAAGACCATACTAAAATGGTTTCCATTTTTAGGAATTTAGTTTTGAAGGATGTAAAAAAGGAAATAATGCTCTCATAAAGTATTATACTACTCCCAGGGCGCCTGGGTGGCTCCATCAGGTAAGTGACTGGCTCTTGATTTTGGCTCAGGTCATTATCTCAAGGGTTTGTTACTTTGAGTCCTGCATAGGGCTCTGCACTGACATTGCAAAGCCTGCTTGGGATTCTCTTTCTCCTTCTCTCTCTGTCCTTCTGCATCTCTCTCCGTCTCTCTCAAAATTAAGTACACTTCAAAATAAGCAAAACAAAACTTTCAATTTATGTAATCATGCTTTGTTTAGGAGGAAATAAACCCAAATGGGTCTATACAACTTTTTACTTTGGAGTACTTCCCACCTCTCCTCCCTAAGTAAGTCCATGTCTATAAATGTCTCTGAAGCAAGCACAGGAAAACACTTACAACTGTTCAATCTAGGAGTCAGATATGTGGATGTTCACTATATTATTCTTGAAAATATTAAGTCGAACTTTTCAAATGATTATACCCTCTCATATTTCAGGAATTTATCTTAACACAGTCTTAGACATTATAACAACAGCACACACAAAACATTTAAGTACCACAGTATTCTCCAGAAAATTTCCTCTATTTATGCAAAATCATGTGTTCCTTTGACTTCTGACTAGTTCCATTAGACAATAAATCTCAAACCTTTTAAAAAAGCTTAAACATAAATTTTATCACATTCTTTCAGAAGACATTTTCTTTCAATCACACCATGTACCTTTTCTCATTCAGAATCTAGGTTGTAATTATCAACCAAATTCCCAAATATTAATTAGTGATTACTGATCATTCACACTGATGCATAGCAATTACTACAGACTTCAAATATAAACACCAAGTTACTGAAATGTTCAACAAAGTACGCTTTTGATTAAAGTGTAAAGACGTAATTTCAATTAGTATGTGATAAACAAGATCCAACATTTCATTACTGTCCTTATTGATATTTCTATTTCTATTAAATGGCAATTTTGGTGAAAGCAGGTTACTATTTCCCCAATATACTGTTACTGTAGGGTTTAAAACAAATATTTAATCTCTTTCATTGAATGCTCAGTACTCCCAAAAATTCAAGGAAAAACAAGCTGAGCTTTATGGAATATGGGTGAACCAAAAGTTCTTTAAAAACTAGATCTGTCAAGTTTATTTATTTTCAAAACAAACAAAAATGGGGAAATTCTGACAAAATAATTAGGAAAATGGGTTATGTCTTTATTTTGTGCAAATTACATATAAAGAATAGCATATGAAATCTAAATCCTACAGACTTTAAACTGAGTATTTCAAATCATGACACAAAAAAGAAACATAATATTGTGATATTATTATAATTCTAAGATTATTTCAAATTACCTTTTTACGGAAAGAATTACGGCAGCATATGACAGAGTCACATTTTAAAAAGCTAACACTATTATTTATTTTTATATCTACTGCTTTTAAGCAAGTGACATTCATTGCTGGTATGTATACTTATTTACAAGAAAAAATATTGAGCGAACCGGCCACAAAGTTGTTTATACAAAAACACTAAAAACTGAATAACTAGAAGTTCACAGATGCTCCACTTGACTGTCACTCAGTAGCTGACTGTTCCCAGGGTAAACTTGATAAGTACTGGAACAAAGATTTTCTTGATGCAGGGAAAAAGCTGTGTAGAACTCTGATCTTGGAGCCAGAGTTGAGCTGGACACTAGAATGTTCAGAAGATTAGGACATCTCTTTGTGCACTGGCTTTCAAATGTTCTTGAATCAATGTTACAGAATTTCACAACCTTGGCCAAAGACAGCTTGTTATTAACATCAAAGGATCAAACTTTTCATGCTCTCAATTCAGCTTTGAAGCAAATTTCAGGGCAAGAAATCACCTAAGGATTATATGAATAGAAGTACAGGTGATGGGAAAAGTATATTTAGAAGCAAGAGATATCATTAAAAAATTATATTTAATGTTAAAACTCCCTACACTGTATTTAATTAATAAAATAATTCCATTCCCTGCCAACTCATGTACAAGGAAAACGTGATAAGAATAGTCTTTGGCTATTATTTTATAATCTCCAAATCATGTTTTCAAAGATTTGCCAAAAACAAAAGCCTACGAATACCACAATTTTAGAAAATAATTCCATCCATACTGTTGTGTCTAAGAAACAGAATGTGAAATAGCACACCAGAAAATTTTCACTGTTACAAAGACGTGAATCTCAGTTTAGCTTTATACGCAACTGCTTTTGTACAAGATTGTAAGTTAACCAAATTTCTTTCCAAAGAATGCCTTCCAGCATGAACAAACACCATGCAAAACTGAGTTAATATTTACACACTATTCATTTCAAAATAGCACATTATCCTTCATGAAAATGCTAAAAGTATGATACAGTAACACACTGAAATGTTATGTGAGAAATAACTATGTTAGGATCAATGGCTGATGAACTTGATTTGTGGCTTAAGGTGAGTATTAATTCCTTAAATGTAACTTTAAATTAAACACGGCTAACATACAAAATTTTAAAAACAGCAAGGACTTTGTTTTAGAATAATTATAATGTGATAAAATCTGTTTCTCCCTAGTACTGAAAATCAAACAAGGGGATCTAATCCGATTCCGATAACCTTAGGTAGCCATATTCTCAAGTTAATTCCCTATTTTTTCCTCCCCCAATCACCACTTTAACTGTATTCCTTGGAAACGAAACACAACTAGCCTGTCAGACAAGTTTTATTGGAGAGACTTACCCAACTATGGGAAGATATTTACAACACTGAAGAGTTAATACATCTTTAGTACTTCCTTAAAACAACATTCTCAAGAAACGCCTAATTTCTTCTAAATCACACCAAATCCTCATGTAACATCCAACCTAACAGTACTGTTTGATTGTAAGGAAATTTAAAGGGTAAGATCTACATACTGACACCGAGTAACAGCAGATAAGATTAAAAATAGACAAGATTTTATAAGCAAAAGAGATTTGCCTCCAAACAGTTTGTTTTTTCCAAGATTCAAAAGATTTATTTGAAAAAAATCAGCACAGGACAAAGATATCCTTAATATTCCTTCTCAGAATTATTTGATTATTCAGAATCTATAATGAAATGTAGACAGCAACTCTGATTTCACAGAAAGAACATCAATGGTTTGTACAAATGTAAACCCCCATTCCCACCCGCCCCAATATACTATCCTGTCTATCCCTTGTTGACATTAGCGTTCACTAAGCTTCTATCTTCAGTGCTACTTGCACAAACTAAAAAACAGAAAATCATTTTCATTTTTAAATGGCTGGGATCAATTAAGGTAACCAAAGAACTACTGTTACAGCAAAGTTTAGTAAAACTATGAGAGATTACTAATAACATTTGTAAACTATCCAAAATGATTTCTTTATTGATATTAAGTAACTACATAGACTTCACAGTTCTATGGTGTATTTATATTTAGCTAAAGTCACAAACACATTTTAACATTCACAATGATGAGCATCATTACCGTTCTAAACTACAAAGCTTATGTATGAATAAAGAAAAATACAAAAACCTCAAGTTTTACAAAAGAAAAACTTTAAAGTCTACATACATTAACAATAAAACCATTTCTTCCAGGTAACAGGTAAAAGTGTAAAGGCATACCACAGAGGGATTTTTTTTCTCTAAGTAGCCAGGAATGAAAGAATGTTTAATACCTACGACGCTTATTAGGGCCTTCAAAGTTACCCCCTTGGCTTCCTCTACCAAAACCGCCAGGACCACCACTAACAGGACCTACACCACTCATCGGTGCTTGCGGGGTTTCAGAACCCGTTCTATTCCCCATAGGTGATCCCATCTGAGATGGTGGTCCTTGTGGAAATCTATCATTATGCTTTAATACCACATAATAAATATGAAGTCCATTTGGAACACGCCAAATATTAAGTGACAAGAAAAATTGGCAAAATCCCAAGTGGTGGTGTCATGAAGTTCAGCAGAAAGTCCGGCAGAATCAGGATCACACATAGAAGGAAGAAAGGAGCAATTCAATTAGTTACTATGTTAAAAAAAAAAAAATAAATAAAGCATCTGAAGAGTAACATATTACTAATGCTATGCCCCAATTTCATGAAAAAAGAATTCATTTTCAGGGAATGCTATTTTAAACCTAATCAGTATTACAGTATTGGTCTCATTAAAAAAAATAGTTTATATGGCATATAACTGTGCTCTGTAATAAAAAAACATTTTTGAAACTCAAATAAAACTGGGGAGCAGCATCACATTGAAAAGGTACAAACATCCTAAAACTTTCAATAGCAATGCCTTTAGCATAGAAAGTATTAGTACAATCACACAAAGAGTTATATTTTAATACTGAAATTTTTGAGGTGTTTTCCTGAAGACTATTAATGGGAAAATATCGTTTTCTTAAAAACTAACATGTACTACTAATAGCACAATTAAATATCTGGATCCTTTGCTTTGAAACTTTACAATAATAACCACATGTTAATCTCAAAGGTTGAACAGAACTCTCTATATGTAGCAGTAAAACGTAATTGTGAAAAAAAATGAGGGGTGATATTTAAATAAAGGTTACAATTTCAGGGGGAAGGGTGGGAAAACGGGCCAGTTAATATTACTTTAAGTTATTACTGATGATTATATGCTACACAAAAACTTTAACCAAAGCAGTCAGTTTTTACTAGCTTTTTGACATTTTACTATAAAATAAAGCCTCCAGTGAAGGAAACGAATACACTAATCAAGTTATGCGCCATCTGATCATAGTATATTATTATAGCACTGCTTTTTTCTCTAAGCATTCATTAAAATAAAAAACTGTTACCATGTCCATTTTTTCCAAAAATTTTAAAGATTTGCATTTAAAGTAAATAAATTTAAAACTGATGAAACACTGTATCCATCCATTCTAAGTAAGACGCACATTCGCTTTTAGCCTCTCTGAAATCAGTATGGGCTCACAGTCGAAGGCACATCTGAAGCTAACTGGCAGTGCTTTTTCTTTCTTAGCAGCAATGGCGCCTTAACACTTGCTGTGGTAGTTCCAAAACAAAACTGCCTTCCAAAATATACAATCAACCAATTTTCCTTTTCTAAATGTTATTTAGAACAACCATTAACAAAAACCCAAATGAAAAAATGTTTTGCTAATAGAAAGCCTCATTTAAATAGTGACAGATTTTAAAGAATATGAGAAAAGTTATCAGTCTTGCTACTGATACTCAAAATAAGAATACTGAAAAATTTTGCTTTTAAAATTAACCCACACAAAGATATCTTCACACTCTCAAACCAACACATAAAACCATATATTTTAAATTTTATAACAAACAAATGAAATTAGGAATCCTATAATATTGCAAAATGTAAATTTAAAATATATTTTACAACCTTAAAGTATATTATTTCATAGTTATGTTTTCTGAAATTAATCAAGTGATCTTTTTATTAAAAAATATTTACAGAAAACTGTGTTTTCACACATACGGGAGATTTATTCCCCACCAAAAGTAAGGAGTCCACACAAGAAAAGAACACAATCTTAAAATCTTGACCTTTACATAGAATACTGGTAGGAGGAGGATACTAAACTAAAAGCAATATAGAAATAACTATGATTAAAATGTGTATCTGCCATATACATGAATACAAAAGCATACTATGATTGGTATTCCTAATTCTGGTGGTACTTAAAAATTGCCTCTCATAAGTCAACATATAACTCCACAAAATTACTTTTTCTTCAGTGGATATTGACCTTTACCACCAAAATAAATGATGCCAAATTATGTTAAGTGTGAAGTTACCTTTGGGGCAGAAAAGTATATATTATTGAACATAATCAAAATAATGTTTATGATACATTACCACTGCTCCATTATCTGGCATCAATGGAGTTCCCATATTTGCAGCTCCTTCTGGTCCCATGGCAGGACCAGGACCCATTGGTGGGCCAGGTATAGTTCCTCTGTTGTTCATATTCATACCCATCATTGGAGGAGGACCTTGGTTACCAGCAGGTGCTGGGCTAAATGCATCTACGCAAAACAATCTATACTTAGAGCTGTCCTATCTTAGTTTAGTAAACATTAAAAATTTAACAATATTTATGCAAACTATATAGCAAGACTATTATCAAATTCATTTTCCTTCGCTGAGAATGGACACTCAATTATCTACTCTGTAACAGTGCATTACCTACACTATGGGATTTTCATCCCCAAATCAAATGTACATAAAACAAGTGAGACAACTATCAATTATTTTAGGACATTTGAGACTGTCAAAGCTTGAAACTTTTTCTACAAAAATTAGTAGTATTATTTGCGATAGTCTGCTTTTTAGCCAACTACTCCCTTACAATGGTGACTACACTCTACCAGCTTGATTAACAGCAAAGGATTAGCACTTTGGAAACGAAATAAATATATAAAGTTCACTAAAATTAACCTCTTGATTTTTATGTAAGTTACTGAATATATCACAAAATTATAGGACGTACTGCTTAACTTTATGTAAAGTAGGGAATCAAATTTAAAAAAGGCTCATCATGACAAAGCTTATTTTTAAAAGACAACTGCAACCAAATATAGATAAAATATTAATAGAGCTATCTGAATTTTTTCGACACGCTAAAATTCTGGAAATTAGATATACTTCAATTTTTTTAATCAAAGAGACATCCACCCGGCTTCATGTTAATTGCAATAGTGGCTGAGCTGTAATACTCTAATTATAATGGCTTCAAATACATTTTTAGGTATCTTCTTTGAATTTTGTTTCTTTTAAGTACTCATACTTTTTTCATCAAAAATTCATAACAAAGACTGACTGTAACTTAAGAGTTCTCTTCTAGTATTTCATTTACTAAGTCAGTTTTATGACACTCAGAACTCAATTTCTCGAAAACATATTTTAACAGTAGTTGACATTTTCATTCAAATCCACAACTCTACACAGTATCTTAAGGCAGCTGAATTCTACATATGACTAAACCCAGGAACCAACTGAGGGGAAAAAGTCTTACTCCCTACCAGTCCCTGGCAATATGCTACCGACTTTCTCAACCCAATCCCCAGGAACCTAGCCACTTCATAGGGAAGATATTTCCTTAATCCCAAAATGTTCTTGCTGATAAATCTCTAGCTATCCAAGAATATTTCTATTCCCTTGGCATAGCAGAATTCCACATCTCGGGGCATCTGCATCTGACTTCAGCTCAGGTCATAAACTCATAGTGTATGAGTTTGGGCCTCATGTCAGGTTCTGTGCTGAGAGCTCAGAGCCTGGAGTCTGCTTCAGATTCTGTATCTCCCTCTCTCTGCCCTGCTCCTCCCCACACCCTACTCTCTGTCTCTGCAAAATGAATGAACCTTAAAAAAAGTTTTTAGTAAAATAAAATTAAATTAAAAAGATTTCCACAATATCTCTCACATGAAACTGAGGAAGAATGGAGTCATTATCTATAAAGAATCTTAACTTTCCCTAAAAAAAACAGATCGAGGATTAGGTTTACTTCACTTTTAAGTAAAATGTAATTGTTACACTTAATTTGTAAGATTCAAATACAGCTATACTACTATGGGTACAAAAAAATAAAAAATAACATTTCCAACTATCAGTAGAGTGTTCTTTATAGTAATTAAGCTTCCTATTACACAGCTATAATTAAATTAAATTTAAAGATCTAAGAAACGTTAGAATTATCTGGTTCCCTGAGAAGCAGTTTTATAATCTAGGATTCTCTTGGTAGATACACTGGTCATACACCAGAAAGTCTACTTCCACAATCCATTAACGTAACTTGACAGAACATGACAATGTATTGATTCAACAGTGCCATTCAACTGCATGATAATGATTCATAACTTAAGCAAACCTTAAAAGTCTCAGATTGAATAACCATAAAGTCTCAGACTGAATAAAATGTAAAATGGAGAAAATTAAATGGACTGGATTTTAGGAGAGTTAAGAAAGTACTCAATTGTAATATGGTTCACTGGTAAAATAAAATGCCCTAAAGAAATTTACTTCTCTTAAATTCTTAATAAGGATTCTAAAAATATATTCTCATTATTCTTCTGATAGAGTTGCTAATTAAGCAATCAGAATGTTTTCAAAGTCTCTGCACATCAGAAATAATTCATTTGTTTCTGATGTTAATGGCAATTTAATAATTAAAATGGCATTTCAAGGTACCTACAATAAATAATCTCACACTTATAACCCTTAAAACCACCTGGATTATATTATACATCTTCTATGGTTAACTTTGTTAATTTTTATTTTTTTTGAGAGAGAGAGAGAGACAGAGACTGAGTGGGAAAGGAGCAGAGAGAGAGGGAGACATAGAATCGGAAGCAGGCTCCAGGCTCGGAGCTGTCAGCAAAGAGCCTAATGCGGGGCTCAAACCCACGAATGTGAGATCATGACCTGAGCCGAAGTCGGAGGCTTAACCGACTGAGCCACCCAGGTGCCCCTATGGTTAACTTTGAAAAAGACTTAAAATTGAACTTCTTGTACATTACTATACACTCAACTGTGCCTCCAGAACTTATGTACTAGAACTAAGCCTGAAGAACTTCTTCTGTATTCTCTGTTCACTAATTATTTTATGCATCCATCATAGCTAACTTCACAATAAAGATCTTTATGAGTAAGGGCCATGTTTCATGCTTCCTTTGTTTACCAGAAATGCTCAGTAACTTCTTACTGGCAGGTAAGAAAAGTGACCACATAAACAGCAATAAACAATTTTAGATGATCTGATTGCAAGTAGCAAAGAAACAGGCATGAGAAGTGGGGGGGGGAAAAGGTTGATGACAGAAAAAACTCATTCCAAGTATCAGATGCTGTAAGATTTTTCACTCTCTACACCACATATTATAAGTACAGTCTGGACTTTCTCAGTGGGTGTGTGTGTTATGCATAATAGAATGCTACAGTAATATCATTTTCTCATTACATTATATAAAGACTTTAATTTCATGACAGCTTCTGTGGGACAATATGAAATGAATATATAAAAAATTTATCTAATTTTTAAGTTATGACAAATTTAAAAAGGCCTACTACAAAACATCCCACACTTATTTCCCTTCACTTTAGTCACTTGATACAGTACCCCTCACTAGTCAAGATGTTAAGGTAGGCACTTTCTTAAAATCTTTATGTCAACTCTAAAGATATGAGTTAGCCTAAATGTGTACGACACGTCATTTCCTAGACATGTCACAGATACCTCCAAACAATGTACTTCTGTGCACAATATGGCAAAATAAGTTAAACATTGAGTAAAATGAATAAAACTCCAAAGTTATGCAAAAGGTAACCTTACCAATAGAAATTTATAAAATACTCTCAAAAAGTTTAAAGACACTACAAACTCAGAAACTATCCATTTCTAAGGTAAAAAAGCCAATCTGAAAGCATGAAATTTGATTTTTAGAAAATACAACAACAACAAAGGTGCATTACACCATGCAATGACTGAACAAGTTTCAGCCCTGTATCAAAACCTGGTTACAGGTTTCTTTCATTATTATCTACTAAAATATAATATACCTTTTAGACAACAAGTAAACAAAATTAAAATGGTCTTCTTAGGCATATTATTTTTAATGTGCTTTTTTTTTCCAAATTGCTAAATATATGAGATTTCACCATGACAAATGGTAGTTCCAAATTTTAGATTGTCACTGATCTGTAGATACCACAAACAGCATGTACAGTTCCCCCAAAGAATTACAAGTTACAAAAGGCTTTTGCTTCAAATCCCTACCTCCCATGTTTATTGCTCCACGGGGACCCATATCACCCATTCTCATTTCCTGTTCTCTCTGTAAGTAAGCATAGTTGTCACAGTCAACCTATTGATCTTACGACTTTACATTTCCCATCTAAAATCAGAAAGAAAAGAATAAATTGGGACATCACTTTCCATTAAAAAATTTAAAATTTCCAACATCATTTACTTAATAACACTGAAAACAAACTTTTGTCTCCCAAGTTCGATATGCCTCAGTGCTTAGAGCACTGTTTATACTGATAGGTTATACTGTCAGATTACAGAAATTCCACCACAGATGCTTTTAATGTTCTTATTTCAATAGCTCAAAGACACATGGCTAGATTCCAAAAAAAAAAAAAAAAGACCTAAGCATTAATAACTACCAAAGCCCATTATTTTTCCTCCCATGTCACTAAAATCTTAAAACAGAAATGATCATTACCCCTTTTATATTAAACTGTATTCAAACATCCAACACAAACAGCTGAGGACACTAAACTTAAATTTAAGTTATAGACAATCTTCATTTTAGAAATACTGTAATACACACCTGCATTTCTATTCAAATACTCAAGCATTGTTTCACCCAAGATATGACCTATAGATAGGCTATGAAAGGCTCCCCAATACACAATTAATAAAAATTCAACACAGCACTGCTTCCTTTAATTGGAAATCTAAATAAAAGTGTTATTACACAGATACAGATAGGCTATGAAAGGCTCCCCAATACACAATTAATAAAAATTCAACACAGCACTGCTTCCTTTAATTGGAAATCTAAATAAAAGTGTTATTACACAGTGGCCAAGTTCTGAAACAAAATGCTAAGGTTAATAGTGATGCAAAAGATAATGCAAATGACAAAATGTTTTAAATTTCAGTAAAATTCAACTGCGTCTAAAAAACTTCATTTACTAACAGTAGTTATATAGAATTAACGTCAATGAACTCTCTGGGTGAAATTACTCAACATACTGTGACTGAAATTTGCACTGGTATTTAATGATCTTTTTCATCACCAAATCACTGTTAAATGCAGCAATCATAAAACACATTCTGAGACAATTGTAGCAATGTCTGAATCTTTAAATAGCATATTTTTCCTGACTTTAAAGCAATTTTATTAAAATGTGCTTAAAATTCCACTTAGTAATACAAAATACCAGTGAAAGCACCTATAAAAGCTAGAAGCAAGGAAAAGCGTGTGGTGGATAAATGCTGTTAAGCAGCAAATCAACAGCTCAGATCTAAACTAACAGACATGTCTCAAAAAGTAACTTTGAATGAAGCTATGTTACAAGAAAAACATCACTTACACAGCATCATGAAGAAACGTTTTATCGTGTTAGTTAGAAAATGTAAATCCCAAATCAGTCTCAAAGCTATTTTTTTTTAAACTTTCCAAAAAACAAGTTTGTCTCTTCTCATAAAACTTTTGGCTAGTGATGGATACTATTGAATAGCAAAAGACCTAGACTATTTTATAGAATGGATTTCTGATGAAGTTCTATGGAAGATACTATTCAATGATCACATGTATTACTATCAATAAACCAAACTAAGTTGTCATTTCCTCATGCTCAGCCCTGATAAAATGTGGACTGCTGCAGCATGCCCAAACTCTTCCAGGTGATCATGACATTTTTTGGGAATGAGGGCTTAATTTGTATTTTTACTTTTGGGTTTGCCTTAATTATTAAAGATGAGGAATGCAACACCTAACCACTAACATGGTAATTCTGATAGTCTTACTGTTTGAGATTTCAATTTTCAAATCTGCCTTATGAATTCTGACATGATAACTGGATGTCTGTAATTCACTGGTGGGAACAAGGAGGGAGACAACTTTTTTATTATCTCCTTACAATTTCAGCTTTACCAATCACTTTCAAAATTAACCATATTTAGCGTTATTAGTCACAAAGTACTTTTTAAAAACACTTTTCCTGGGGCACCTGGGTAGCTCAGTCGGTTGACTTTGGCTCAGGTCATAATCTCACAGTTCATGGGTTCTGTGCTGACAGCTCAGAGCCTGGAGCCTGCTTCAGATTCTGTGTCTCCTTCTCTCTCTGTCCCTCCCCTGTTAACGGTCTCTCTCTCAAAAATAAATAAATGCAAAAAAAATTTTTTTAATAAAATAAAAAAATTGTTCTTAAATTATTCTATTCCATTTCCTTCATAAACAGAATTCTGGAGAGATTAATATACTAGAGACTTATGGATTTTCAAAAAAAGCTTTTATTAATTTATTAACTATTCTCTAAACCCAGTTTGGGACTCGAATCATGACCACAAGATCAAGAGTCACATGCTCTACTGACTGAGCCACGCAGGCACCCCTAGATTTATGATTTTAAGTCAATAATTCAACAGTAGCCATTAATATTCCCTTTCTGATGCTCTATTTGAAACTGGTTCCAGTTCTATATCTTTCTTTAAAGAATCAGATAATCAGAATGTCTTACAATAATTTATGCTAATGTAGCCTATCACTATGCTAAAACACCAATATATATTATAGCATTTTTCATTAAATATATGCTCCTACTTAGTACTGTTGACATTTCCTTAAAGAAACGTACTATTTTATACACCGTCATACATAAGATTAAGAAAACGAGATGGTATAATTAGATGACAGATTATTTTTTAACTATTTCAGGAGTAAAAGAACTTTTCAGCTTCCAATAGGGTTACTGTTATTTTCTAAAAACCCACTGCTACTTATTTCTAGTAAAATGCAGGAGTCATATTACAGGTAAGGATAGGTTAAGCAATGAAAATTAAGACAGTACTTCTCAATATAACTTGATTTACCAAATATCAGTAATGGGAAACACTTGAAATCCATTATAACTATGTACCCATCCAAAAAAGAATATACAACACCCTCACTTCTATGAATTCTAATATTCGAAATTAGAACTAGTGCATAATATATATGACATTTTTGGAATAGAGATTTTAATGCTTTATCACTTTACCAAAAATTAAGCCAGTATAACAAGAAACAACTCATATGTAAACTAAATTCTGAAAGACTGCACTGCAATAAGATAATAAAGCCACAATAAAAATTTGGTTTAATTAACTCAATTACTCTTCATAGCCATCCTATAAAAGAGCTCTACTGTCATCCGATTTTAAGAGATCATGAAAGTGAGGCACAGCACTCTTAAATAACTTACTCAAGCTTGAACTGACCTATGAAATTCTGCCAAAACAGAGTTCATAAAGTTTTTGCCTTCACAAAGCACCTTCATTTTTTTCAAGGATTCCAAAACGACTAACGAAAGGCAAGGTTTTTATTTATTTATTCTATGTTCACAAGAAGTTGTGCATTTTCATTAAAAGCAGCATATGTCTGTATTCCTGAGCCTGTCGCTGAACTATGCTTGAATTCAAAGGAGACCAAAAAAGTAAGTAAAATATAACTGATTTCCAGAACCACATATCAAAGGAGCATTCCATTAAACCAGAGGTTTTCAAAGTGTGGTTAATGGGAGTACTGAGTCCGCAAGACTTTTTCATATCTTACCTAACACTAGAACATATATGCTAACTTGGATATATATTTAAAAATAAAAGTAAATAATAAAAAGTAATAATAATAAATTAACACTAGAACATGGCTATAAGACTATGATCTAATTGGTCTTTGCAACTATTGTGTGGATAATGCAAAAGCCAAGGACAGGCAAAAATGTTGAGATTTTAGCACAAATTGGGGCACTTACATTCAATTTACTAGTAACTCTGTACTCTTCAATACAAACTCCAGTTTTACATTTTAAACTATGAATACCTGGATGAAGCAATTAAAATTATTATTAAATTGCTGCATGCCTTAACAATCTATGCAACAAAACAGGATACATACATAAAGCATATCTGCTTGCATTCTGAAACAGGGTGGTTCTTCAAAAAAAAACCATTCTCATAAGTGGGCTACAAACTAAATAAGATGTCATCTGACAAACTACCATTACTGACTTGGGTACAGGTATTCCTCGCTTTTTGAAAGTGTGCATTATGCCACTTAGCTTTTATGAAAGACCTACTTTTGTAGTGTTTTTGTTAGCCAAACAGCATCCACAGATTTTTCACTTTTATGGAGAAAGGCAAAAGATGAAACTAAAGTTCAGTGTGTTTTGCAGCAAACAACTTCAGAGGCAGCACAGACATAGAGGAGCAAGACTGGCACAACCAAGCTCCTTCCCTAAGAACTAGACTCCGCATCTCAGCACCAAGCTGCCCTAGCTTTGACCTCTATCTGTGAACATCCATGCATTAGCGTGATTTATTCTGTGCATGAGTTAGTAAGATGTGTCCTAAGGTATCAGAGAAGCCTAAGAGATTATCTTTTGGGTCTGAAAACCTTCAAACCATTTTTCATATAAATATTAATGGTAACTGCTTCTTCCTTTATATGCCATTTTGGCTTATAAAAACTGTCACAGGAGTGCTATACTTTAGGACAGTCTGGTAGGCATTTTCTGATAAGTGACTGATATTTTAAAAATGTGACTGGTTTTTAATTTTGTATAATAAAATACATTAAAATTTGGAAGATTTGCATAACTTGATAGATTAGTATTTTTCTAATGTTTGGTATATGACATTACAAAAGCATGCATGGGTAAAAGATCCATTCGAAGGTCAAGGGAGCCCAATGGACTATAACACAAGGAATATAGCCAAGTTTTACTATAATATAAAACCAAATATCCACAATGATCTGTAAAGGTTAAAATATACTCATCTCCATTTACTAATTTATCTAAGTGAAGCCATATTTTCTTCATGCACTTTAACCAAAAGAGCATTTTGCAACAGATGGAATGCAAAAGCAAATATGGGAAGCCAGCCATTTCCTCTAAGGCCAAACATTAAATAAATGTATAAAACAGTAAAACAATACCACTCTTTCCACTACATTAAAATGGAACTTCAAAGAGATCTGCAAAAATGTAATATAAGGCAAGTGTTCCCACTACAATCCACTTTCTTTCAAGTTTCTCTCTTAATTTCTAATATGGTAAAAACTGACATAACCTAAACAAAAGCTCTTAGGGGTCTTCAATAATTTTTACTAGTGTAAAAAGATATCAGAACCAAAAAGTTTACGAACCACTGCTTCTAAGTTCCAGCTAGTATTTATTTGTTCATGAAAATTTACGAAGCACAATAAACTAAACATTATTTTATGTAAAATAGGATATTTTCCTTTAGTACTTAAAACTCAAAGATATCAATCTATGAAATTTAAAGATACTGTAGTTTACTTTTTTTAGATAACCAAATTTAATAAAGGTCACACAGTACAAAAATAAGGCTAAAATAAATTATAATATATGCCAAAGGTTTAGAAAACAGTGAGCAACGTATGTCCAACAAAGTATCAACTGAAACAACACTTCGAGCTGATAAAATGTATTCATCTAACACTCATTATTCCAACTCCTTCTTAGAATGACAAAGATCATTATTCTTTAATCTGTAAAGATCTTTCATGTACATTTCTGAAGAAACTTCTAGGGACTGACAAGGGATCACCATGTAGCACTTAGGCTCAATATCTTAATAAAGAAAATGCTAAAATTCTTGATGTAAAAATACTGATACAGAACATTTAAATCTACAAAATGATATATAATTCTAGAGAAAATTATAAGTTTTGGGAAGTAACAAGATCCAATCATTTTATCATTCAACATTCCTAAATATAAATTATATTTAGGACTTGGAAATCTATCTCTTCCTTCATTGGAGAAGTTACATAAAAGAATAGTATGATTATTAGATAGCCAGTCAAACTTTTAGGGAGAAATAAACAGAAACCATTAGTATCTGAAATACTATGTAACAAACAAAACATATTTGGAAATAAAAACGAACAAAAATCAATTACATGAAATATTAAGAAAATAGGTATAAAGGGAAAAGATTACAAAAATAACCACTAGGCCTCTTTGCCAAGAAATTATTCACTCATTTAAAAAGTGTTATAATACTGTTAATAAAAATAATTTTAAACTAAAAAGAGAAATAAGGCATGTTTCCACTGATATAAGTAAAAGCATGCAAACTTTCCAACATAACCAACAAAGAATGCTTAGAAGACTTAAAGTTTCTACTTCAAATAATTAAAAATAATAATTTTCCATACTCACTACTTACTACTAGATAAGGAAGGGGGGATGTTTTTAAGTAACATAAGACAGTCTTTTAATAAATACAACTTATGGTGATCTTTTTTACCCTCAATTTGAATACATGTATTCCATGATATCTGCACCCATGAACACTGGAGAAATGTTCTTCAGTTATGCAATTGTTAAAATGAAATTTTATACCATGTATCATTAGGGAATTGCAAATTAAGACAACAATGAGACACCACATCAATTAGACTGGCCCAAATACTAAATACTGACAACACAAAGCACTGACAAGGATGTAGAAAAGTAGAAATTCTGGTTTATTGCTGATCGGGATTATAAATGGCATATTTACTTTAGAAGACAATTTAACAGTTTCTTACACAACTAAAATACTTTTATATACATATAATCCAGCAACCATACTCCTTCATATTTACACAAAGATGAAAACTTATGACCACACAAAAACCTGCACATGGAAGTTAATAGCAACTAAATTTATTCATAAGTGCAAAAACTTGGAAGCAACCAAGATGTCCTTAGTAGGTGAATGGATCAACAAACTGT
This sequence comes from Suricata suricatta, assembly GCF_006229205.1. Taxonomy (NCBI): domain Eukaryota; kingdom Metazoa; phylum Chordata; class Mammalia; order Carnivora; family Herpestidae; genus Suricata; species Suricata suricatta. The sequence continues at coordinate 77,843,319 of NC_043703.1, read as the reverse complement.
GGTGCATCCAGACAATGAAACATTACTTAGCACTGAAAATAAACGAGCTATCAAGCCATGGGAAAACAGAGTAACCGAAAATGCTCATTACCAAAAAGCCAACATGGAAAGTCTATTACAATTCCAACTACATGACATTTTGGAAAAGGCAAAACTATAAAAGCAGTAACAAAATCAGTGGTTGCCCAGAAATCTAGTAGGATCGAGGAATGAATAGGCAGAAGACAGGATTTTTTAGGTGGTGACACTACTCTGGGTACTGTCAACAATGAGTACATGTCATATTTGCCAAAGGCCACAGAATGTTCAACATCAAGAATAAACCCTATGGTCTTTGGGTGATGAGGATGTGTCTATTTGATAGTGAAGGAGTCTGTATGGAAGTTGCAGAAAGGAGGTACATGGGAAATTTCTAACTTTGGCTCAATTCTGCAATGAATTTAAAACTCTAAAAAATAGTCTCTTTGGGGCGCTGGGGTAACTGAGTCGGTTAAACATCCAACTCTTGATTTCAGCTCAGGTTGTGATCTCACAGTTCAAAGGATCAAGCCGTGCATCAGGCTCGGTACTGAAGCACAGAGCCTGCTTGGGAATTCTCTCTCTCCTTCTGCCTGTCTCCCCTACTCGTTCTCTCTCTAAATAAATATTTCAAAACTAATAAAATTAAAAGATTTTAAAAATTTAATGTTTCTTTTTGAATAATCAATCACATATATAAATTTATACTGCAAATTTTAGTCAAGAAATAATAAAAATTTGTTACCTGTTAAATTTCAAATCAGGAATAAAATGAAACAACAAATACAAAAGGGAGGACTTACTCTTAGCTCATTGCATTCATTAACCTCAAGACATACTTCTGAATCTATATTCAGTCCATGTATTTTTAAAGCCTGGTTCAGGTACCTTAAAAGATTATTCAGGTGTCACTGTCATATTCAAAACTTAATCACTGCTTTTAAATAAATAGAGTGATTTTCTAACTGAAGATTCATTAAATATAATTACATGTAACTCACCATATATCAAAAGACAGAAGAGAATAAATTTATATTTAAACAAATTTATATTCAGCAGAGAATTTTTAATCATATCTAAGGGATACTTTCAGAATTATCATTCTCATCATCTGTTTTCAATTGTCATAGCAAACTCTAAAGAGAGGGTTTTAAAAACGGAAATTGATGAGGAATATCTATTCTTCAAATTTAGTTATTTTATCTTGAAGTCATCCATGATGGTGTCAGCTCCAACACACCGTATTTTTAGTAATATCCTATCAAAGCTCACACAAAACTGGCAATTGGTTTACATTTCTTCACTCATAACCTCTTAACCAGAAAAAAGCCGTGGAAGGAGCAAAAAACAAAGCACAAGTGTTGCAATGTATAAAGTATTAAGTATGTATTTCCTGGGGAATCGTTTTGTGATAATAGGTATTAAACAAAGTATCTTAGTAGTATACCACAAGCTGTAAAATTTTAACATACAGTTTTCTTAAGTAGATAAAGCAAAGCAACAGGTTCAATTATAGTAATCTCTTAAATATTTAACTGGTAACTAAGTAAAATTCAGATATTTAAAATACAGATTTATAAGAGAAACTACTATAATAAGCATATCACTTGTTTAAAAGCAGAATTTAGAAAAACCCGTACGTAATAGGCCAAATGAAGAAGTTACCTTGTGAGAAACATGGTAAGTTTACAACCAGAAAATAAAGGTTTTGAAACATGGTGTACAATACAGTGCAGGCTATCATAAGACAAAGTACAGGCAAACTTACCCGTATTCTTTTCAACTACTTGAAATTTTAAACAGAAATAAATGCATTTCATCAGCAGAGAATGCTATAAACCCAAGTTCCCTCTCACTAACAGTGAGGTAATAACCACACACAGATATTCACATTTATTTAGTCTGATTTGGTATAAAACTCTGATATTTCAGAGGATACCACAGAGCTTCATTTCCTCAATACAAAGAAGACCAGATTGAGACTTACCTAAAAAAAATTTTTTTAAATCATCTTGTAGAACTTAAAGGGGGTTCTAAGCATTCCATTAAGAAGTCACAAAGCAGAATAACATGTTAAATTTTTGTCTTCATAGAATCTTTTTAATTCAAATTATTTAATATGTAAAAATTCTTACTATTTTTAATTATACATACTTGACATCTCAAAAAGTGTTTACTTTAGTTGAACACCTCTATTTATCAATCTTGACTTTTCTTTTCTCCTACCCCACAAGAAAGGTAAACATTAAGCCAAAAGATCTTACCATTCTGAACCAACTAAGATTCAAATAACTTACCATGTCAAATGAAAAGACATGAGGTATACCTACAACACAGTGAAACAATAAACCAATCATATCAGTTTAAAAAGAATAAAAACACAAAACACCCAAGGGACACCTAGGTGGCTCAGCTGGTTGAACATCTGACTTTGGCTCAGGTCATGATCTCATAGTTCATGGGTTCAAGTCCTACATCGAACACGCTATCAGCACAGAGCCCAATTCGGAACCTCTGTCTTCCCATCCCACCCGCTTCCCCACTCCTGCTCACTCGCTGAATAATAAATTTTAAAAGAATATTTTAAAAAATACACCCCAAATAAGTTCCACAACAGTGCTGATGCTACTAAATGCACTCCTGATACTCCCTTTGCAATCTTTTCTAAACTCTCAAAACATTGTTTTAATATTTATCTGAGAGACAGAGCAAGCGCTCACGCACACTCAGAGACACAGAGGAGAAGGGCAGAGAGAGAAGAGAGGAAGAGAATCCAAAGTAGACTCTGCGTGGTCAATATGGAGCCCGACATGGGGCTTGAATCCACAAACCATGAGATCATGACTTGAACCGAAATCAAAAGTTAGATACTTAACCAACTGAAGCCACCCAGGTGCTCCTAGACACTCAAAACTTTTTAGATTTATCTCTGTATATTCTATACAGATACTTTGCACCTACAATACTCTAAAAGTCTTCTATGAAGACACTCAAAGACGTGGGGCGCCTGGGTGGCTCTGTTGGTTGAATGTCCGACTTCGGCTCAGGTCATGATCTCACAGTTCTTGAGTTCAAGCCCCACATAGGCCTCTGTGCTGACAGCTCAGAGCCTGGAGCCTGTTTCAGATTGTGTCTCCCTCTCTGTCTCTGTCCTCTCCCTCGCTCATGCTCTCTCTCTCTCTCTCAAAAATAAGTAAAACATTAAAAAAATTTTTTTAATAAAAAAATACTCAAAGTCATGACCCTAAGCTTGATTGTCTGTTGTATCCTATATGGTACTCAGCACTCTGAACACAGTAAAAACAGTGAACACATTTTCTTACATGTTAAACAGAAACATCTAAATCTTTCTGTAAGTCTAATACTCTGATGGGATATTCAAATGAGACTGAATATTAAATAGTGAGGTGTACTGAAAACTAAACATCAAAAATCGTTATTTGAATGTTTTTTAAAAATTTACTCATTATGGGATTCCATTATTAAGTCTACAAAAATACATCCATAGTCAGTCTTAATACCAATTGTTTCAAAACTACAGATGTTTAACATCTGAGACATTAGTATTCAATAAATACCAAAGTATGGTGACCCATAAAGAACACTGAAAACCATATGACTGAGCTGCACTGATATCTGAAAATTAAGATACCAAACAACTATTTAATTCTGTTTACATCTACGTAACCAAAATATGACAAATACAACACTCTCAAACTCAAAAAATTCAATGAGATCAATTAGTGGACAACAAAGTCAGAAAATAATTAGAATGCAATGTGGTAAGTACTAAAAAACATTCATATTAAAAATGATAGAGCTGGGGCACCTGGGTGGCTCAGTCGGTTAAACCTCCGACTTCGGCTCAGGTCAGATCTCACATTCGTGGGTTTGAGCCCCACGTCAGGTTCTGTGCTGACAGCTAGTTCAGAGCCTAGAGCCTGCTTCCAGTTTTGTGTCTCCTTCTCTCTCTGCCCCTCCCCCTCTCATGCTCTGTCTCTCTCTGTATCAAAAATAAATAAAAACATTAAAAAAAAATGATAGAGCTGAGAGGAGTAGTGAAAGGAGGTAATGCATGCACTGAGTGTATGCAGACATTCTCTAGGAGAAAAGAGATAGAGAAAATTTTCCGGATTATAAGCCTCTCTGAAACTCTAAAGGAAGATTAAGGAAAAAAAAAGACACCAGTCATCTAATATGACATAGAAATAATGGCGGACAATAAAGTATCCTCTAGTATATGTATAGAGTTTAAGGGAGAATCAGTAAGCATTTCCCTTTGGAATCATTTGGAAAACTTAAATATGAATGACAAAAACAGAAGAAGAAAAAACATTATTTGTAATCATAACATATGATTAGGATAACCATGCATCCTGGTTTGCATGAGACCGCTCATTTTATGCCTGCTGGAAAAAAAAAAGAAAAAAGAAAAAAGTAAATAGTACCTATATTCAGTTGTCCCAGTTTGGTTGAAAGTTCTTGAGGTTTTCCTCTACAAACAGTTAGATATTACTAAAACTGTTAAAAAATGGTTTTGGGAAGTGATCAAAGATTTCAACAGCTGTTTAAATTGATACATATCTTCAACCCAAATTCCCCCCAATCGTCAAAATCCTAACGATCACTTCCAAAGTGTATGTAAACATAACAAACACAAACATATATTGATTTTTGCTTTCACTGGACTACAAAATCTAACTCTAGTTCCAATTATGTGCCATCCCAAATATTCAGAAAAGTTGTCTCACTGTAAGAAACACATTAAGAATTTTAGTAAGTAAATAAAAACATTAACAATAAAAAACTGGTCGCAACTAGAACATTATATGGAGACTACTGCAATCTAAATGCTATGTTTAATTTTGACCATCATCATTATGTCCAAACCACTGGAACTGAGCTGCCCCGGAGGTCACACCTAAATCTGATACCAAGTTCTACAGTAATTAATTCTTTAGTTATTTCCATAGAATAGTGAAAATGCTACAAAAATCCCTTGTGAAATATGTCCTTTGTTTGAATGCTTCAGGTGTTTAGACTTCCAAAAAATAATATGCTGCTGCAATATAATCAAATCACTTGTTAGGGCTAAATAATTTCCAGAAAGAGGAGTAATAGCCAAATGAAAACAACAAAATGGCAACGTCTACTCTCAAAAATTCACAAATCACTTCAGAGAATGCTTTGTACCTACTCATTAGTCATTAATGATTAGCACCAGTTCTCTCTGCCAGCACCTATTAATGAAATTTTATTACTGGCTAGAGTTTCTGTTTTGAGTTTTGTACATGGCACATCAGAGAAAGCTGGGTTGTAATTAAATCAGTTAAGAGAAACAACACCCACTCAAGCAGGAAAAAAGACTGACATAAAGAACTGGCTAATTAAATAGGCCAAATTTAGCAATGCTGATCAAGAGAAGGTAACATCTGAAAGAACAACGCATTATGTTTCTACTGAGAAAAGATCTGAAAACTCTTCAAGATATCAGTTGTGGGGCAGTGATGCTTTACCAAACAACTCCTCTAATAACTTTGATCTGATTTATAACCATGACTACCAATAAACCTTAAGGTCACTGATTTGGATTCTTCAGGGACTTTGATTCTAGGCTAGGAGGCGCTCTGTTCAAGGAGCCTTCTAAACACACTGGAAAAAAAACAATAAATAAATTTACTTTTAATTAACAAACTCTTTGAGTTTGGTTAACATGAGTCACTTTTTATAGTTTCCTCCCAACTCTCAGATGGGACCCAGACCATAAGTTGGGAAACTTTTATGGAAAAGGGCCAGAAAAGTATATATTTCAGGCTTTGCAGGCCTGATATACAACTCTGTTGATCTAGTCTCATCCAGTGTGTCACAACTAGTCAACTCTATCATTTTTGGACAAAGCAGCTATAAGCAAAGCATAAACACAACTGACAATGTTCAGATGTGGCCAGGCTTACCCGGGTCTGTCAAGTCCCAGTCTAGATGAAATACTTAAAAAACTAAAAGTTAATATATGACTTGAGACAATACCTATAGGTACTGTCCATATATGTGGCTGAAAGCTCAACTAAAAGTTGTCACACTAAAATTCCACAGATTTTTCATGTAGAATGTTGTGCTACTTACACTGTTAAGTGTAAGAATCCTATTCCCCATGCTGTTTGATTTTGAGCCCTCCTCTCAAACTCCCCAGGTCTCATAAAAAATTCAACTATTACTATTCTTATTTTAACCATTTCAACATATGGCCAAAGGTCTATTTTTGCTAATGACAATTAGTGAGCTTGAAGAGCTTCTTCAGATGCAGACACAATGGATCCAGCCCAGAGCCACTGTATCAGAAACATATAGTGGATTGAAATGCAGGCATTTTTCTTTTTTAAGTTCCACAGATGTGCTGCAAAGGTTGAAAACTACAGAATTTAGCAAAAACTGTGATCAATGGAGAATGCATCAGTTTGTACTATAATCATAAAATGATTCAATCTGTAGGCTGAAGACCCAAGATAAAAACCTACATTTTAAATTTTTTTTTTTTTTTTTTTGAGAGACAGAGACAGCGTGAGCAGTGGAGGGCCAGAGAGAGGGAGACATAGAATCTGAAGCAGGCTCCGGGCTCCAAGCTAGCCGTCAGCACAGAGACCGACATGGGGCTCAAACTCACGGAACCATGAGATCATGACCTGAGCCGAAGCCAGATGCTTAACAGACTGAGCCACCCAGGCGCCCCACCTACATTTTTAAAAAAGTTCACTGAGTGTTTATTATGTACTATTTGAAAAACAATACCATGGAAGAGGCATTATACCTTTAGCCTCTGGCTACATCTCTTTAATGCTCTTGGCATCACTACATAATACACCGGGTAGCTACAATGGAACAATTCTAACAGACACATTTCTGGATGAAATTAATGCCTTAGCATGTAATGTACATTTATTTGCAGGTTTATTATCACATATGTTTAAATATACAAGGCTATTCCCACCTACTCAAACAAAAACAAAAATTCATCAATATTCTTCAGCATGTCTTCAAAAAGCTGAAGGGCTATTCTTTTAATCACTAAAAACCAAGTATTAATATTTACCACACCAAAAAAGAAACTCTAATAAAAAACAAAAAACATCTAAAGTTTTAAATCAAACACTGCCCCAATTTACCTAAACAAAGTGGTTGATAACTACTTGATACAACTCCCAAAGCCACAATAGCATGTACATGTTATAATATTATCATTTTCTCAAGAAAACAAAGTTTACTCTAGGAAACTGCATTAAAATATATTCTAACTAAAATCTCCACTTTACTCCAATACAAACTGAATACACAAAAAAAGACTGGTACGCTGTAGTATTTAAAGGTTTAAACTACTCAATCTAGGGGCACCTGGGTGGCTCAGTCAGTTAAGCAACTGACTTCAGCTCAGGTCATGATCTCAAGGTTCTTGAGTTCCAGATCTCAAGGTTCTGCTGTCGCAAAGAGCCAGTTTTGCCTCCTTTGTCTCTCTCTCTGCCCCACTCTTCATCCATACTTTCTCACATATTCTCTCTCTCAAAAAAATTTAAAACAAAATAAATAAATAAATAAATGACTTAATCTATAGTAAGTGGCATACCCTAACATAAAAACAATCTTAAGACAATCATAACAGACAATCTCATACATTTTTACTGTTAACTGAGTTACTTCTTGTGTTGTGTCCAAATGCTATAAAACTGTTGTAAGCAGAAAATTTCAACCTAGTAAGTACTACTTAGAAAATGGTTCAAATACACTATGATAAAAAAGAACCTAAATGTACTTAAGGCACAGCACAAAAATATATACATTGTTATGGTAGTCAAAAATACATAATGCTACAGGAATGAAAATTAACAGGTTTAATTTCTAATTACCAAAGCTATTATCAAAGAGCTTGACTTCTTCTAAGAAACAAGGTATGAAATAAAAATGGCAACTACTAGTAGATGAAGTTGTGACATATCGTTGAAACCCTTAAAAATATGTTCGTGTCATAAAATTATGATAAAGTTGAAGCTAACAAAGAAAAACATGACCATACACGACTGTGTGTTTTCCCTGTTTTATATTACATTAAACAAATTATTATTCAAGACACAAAATACGGAAATCAGATTTTATACTTCAAAACCCATATTATTATTTGTGTTGGAATATTTCTAACAGGATTAGAAAGAGATTAGTGGTGGCATCTTAAATCAAGTACATCTACATTATACTTTACTCTTACTACTTGGGCAAGCTGAACACTTACCATTTGATTCCTCCCTTTAAACTGAATAGTGAAAAAAGAGAAAGCACATAAGAGGGCCTAATTTCAAAGCTTTTAAAAACAAAAACGAACATTAAATTTAACAACTTTTCCCAAAGACAGTTTTCAAAGTAAATGAATAACTGATACAATTCAATATTTTTTCTATTAACATAGAGTCGTCAAGACCAATATAGAGCTTTTGTTAACATTGTAGTGTCTGATTAGCTTATATTAACAAGCATTATGAAGCTAGGAACCAAATAAAACTGATACCAAAATGATGAAAAACTTGTTATCTATCTATAATTTCTAATCTCAAAAAAATCCAAAAATCCGATAACTATATTTTCCCCAAAATATTTAATTCCATTGTTACATACTATATTAAATACAGTTTCTCTTCAAAAAATTAAGAATCTAGTAATACTATACCCTAAGAAGAATATTAATTAAAAACAGAAACATAAAACAAGCCAAAAACAAAAAAAACAAAACAAAACAAAAAAAATCCAGCACCAACTCTCCAGCCCAAGCTAACTTTTTCTGTAAAGGGCCAAAGAGTATCCCAGGTTTTGTAAGTCACAAATACTTTCTAACATTCTTTTATTTTTCTTACCCACCAACTCCTTAAAATGTAAACACCATTCTTAGCTCTGTGGTAGAGTGGTATGAAACTCAGCAGTGGTCCTAAGCTATAGTATGCTGACTTCTACTCTAGCCAAATTAATCTCATAATGCTCCAAATATGCAATATATATGCTTTAAGTAACTACTTGAAAACAAAGATAATCTTAATGCTAAAATAGATCATCTACATTTTCTAACAGCATAATCTTGTGAAACAATAATCTATTTTTGAAATGCCAATAAACCCATCGTATTTTAAATATGTAATTCGTTTCTTCTCAAAGATCATTGGATACTTGTAAAATTTTATCGACCATTAAAATGAATTTTAAACATAACATGTTTTCAAGAATTTTCATATTCCAATTTTAAATTGTAGCAACCTTTCCAAATAATTTTTGAATACGTAAGTAAAATTAAAATCTGCCCTTCACTAATAATACCTATGTTAAATGCCACTGAACATATATTAAAAACTGACAAGCATTTTGAAAATTGTGAAATAATTTCAAAGAAGAAAAAAGTCTGCAATAGAAGGTTGTGATATAGCTAACTTAAAGCTTAACAGACTGCATTATACTTATTACCTCCTAAAGTATCCTAAATGAATTATGTATATGATGTCATTATAAATACACGTTTTCTAAGAATTTAAAGTTTATGCCAGAAAAATGTTAAGATAACTTTAACTATAAGCACGCACATTACAAAAAGAAATGTTCAGGTATATAAAAGGACAAGGAAGAATTTCCTACTCCTCAATGTTACCAATTAGTTTCCCTAAGAAATGTATCATATGTGGTTTACATATTGATAATATTTGAAAATAAAAACATATAATCACTAGTATCCAAAATATGGGCCTGCAAAATTTTAATTCCAGAGACTCTCATGACATCATAAAATATCCTCACATTGATAAGTCCAACCGATTTATGTTCTCATGTAACAACCAAAAGACCAAAGGCCACATTATAAGATATATCATAAGCAAACACTATGAATCCAAGAAGGAAAAAGATAATTGCAAAATAAAGCTAGAAATTACTCAAAAGAAAATTTATAATGCATAAAAATCTCAACTAATTTGGTAATGGAATTTAGATATTAAACCTTCAGTATGATGTATAAATAATAAGAAACTTTTCTAACTGAATTTAAATGCCACATAAATTTTAGTCAAAGGATATTTACTTGATGCAAGCTAAGATAAAAATTTTTTACACGAGTTAGGATGTATTTGTATTTGTGTGTGTATGTGTGTGTGTGTGTGTGTGTGTGTGTGTATTCTTTTTAATGAAAAAAGTTAAAAATTTTTCTAGGGACAGAAGAATGGCGACAGAGAAGGTCAGCAAAAAGAGTCATGACTTAATAAAAAGGAACTGTGGCTTTTGAACAGTTAGAGGAAAAAACACTAGGAAATAGTTTTCAGAATAATGACTGTTAAAATGGCGTTTATCTAAGGTGAAGAATAAGACTCTTCATTAGTTAATATTAAGAACATGTGGATTTAAACATATTTGAAGTATTCGTGTCTGCCCTACCGTTTTTGCCTATCCAAAACAAAAACCTGAGTCGGACCAAATCTTTCGATCTGTTTATAAGAAATTCAGGAATAAAGAAATTTGTTAAACATCACTGCAAGAATAAATCCAACAAACTCTAGGAAGTAAAATTCTCTATACAACAAGGATCTATTTATTCAAAAAATTTGAAAAAATTTAAAGGGGAAAGAGAAAACCTACAGACTAAAACCATTGGATTTATCAGCCAATTTGAAGAAACCAATTGTAAAACAAAATTAACCAGTTTTTTAATAAAAAACCTTTATAAAACCTGGGAAATTTTGGGCTTTTATTATTAAAGTGACAAGTTTTAACATATAATAAAGATATTTTTATTGATTTTTTAAATGTTTTTATTTTTGAGAGACAGAGAAAGACAAAGCATGAGTGTGGGAGGGGCAGAGAGAGAGGGAGACACAGAATCCGAAGCAGGCTCCAGGCTCTGAAGTGTCAGCACAGAGCCCAATGCAGGACTTGAATTCATGAGCCTGAGGTGAAGTTGGACGCTTAACCAACTGAGCCAGCCACCCAAGCACCCCAATAAAGATATTTTTAAAAAGCGTCCTGGGGTACCTGTGTAGCTCAGATGGTTAAGTGTCTGGCTCTTCATTTTGGCTCAGGTCATGATTCTCATGGTTCATGAGAATGAGTCCCACATCAGGCCCCATGCTGACAGTGCAGAGCCTGCTTCAGATTCTCTCTCTGTCCCTCCCCTGCTCCCACACATACTTTTCCCCTTTCTCAAAATAAACAAACATTTAAAAAATAATAATAATTCAGGAAAGTGGGTATAAAGATGAAAAAAACACTGTGTGGTGATTAACTGTCATCACTGGTTAATAAGCCCACACTACTGTACATTTGAATGTACTATTATTCTACATTTGTATATATCTAAAATCTTCTAATATAAAGAATTTTTAATATCAGTATATGATGAAATCAATAGAGATTATAGATTTATCAAAAGTTCTAATTTAGTAGCAGATATTTTAAAAAAACCTAAATTTTAACATCCTTTTCATAAAACTTTAATAGTATCTTCAGAAACTACTTTTAAGTTATTACCTGTAAGAAGTTAAGAAAATTATTAGTTTATCATAAACAAACATGAGAAATACAGAAAGATTAAATAACATATAAACCAATATCCAAAGAATTAAATATACACTGTCCACCCAACAATGTAAGATAATTTTAGTTAACTAGTACTTTACTTACATTCTCCATATAGTTTGGCTTGAAGCCCTCTTGCTGTCGCCTTAGTTCCTCCTGTTCTCTGTGTCGGATCATTTCTTCCTCCCGGCGACGATGCTCTTCCTCATGTCTGAAAGATTTTTAAATAAAAATTGCAACAGGTAAGCCATTACCAGGAATTTTATTTCAAGTAAAACAAAATCACTTATACAACTAACTTATGCAAAATTTGTGAATAATGGCCGATATACTAGATGTACCTTCCTTCTTCTAGTTTGCTCTAAGTCTTTATTAATTAATCAAATAACTCAAAGATATAAAATACCTAGGTTAAATTAAAAAAAACAGAGTAATAATATGTAACTAAAAGAGTTATGTGCTTACAGTAAAGAAATCAAAAGCTCAAACATGTACTCAATTACTATACAAAGAGAAAAGGGTGGGAAAATATATATTGCTGACATAGGAAGAGTTCTTAAAGGCACTCAGAACCAATCCCAATATAAGCCACTGCAAAGAACTACACTGACTAGTCAAAAAATCTATTATTAATTTAAGGAATCCTTAACAAACCCTCTCTCCATTTTATCAACCCCCTGGGGAAAACACAGAAACAGATGTCAGGCTACCATCAGTTTTTTTAAGTCAAGTTTTAAAAGACAATCTTTTTTTTTTTTTTAATATATATTTATTTTTGAGGGACAGAGAGGCAGAGCATGAATGGGGGAGAGGCACAGAGAGAAAGAGACACAGAATCCTAGGCAGGCTCCAGGCTCTGAGCAAGTGTTCAGCACAGAGCCCGACACAGGGCTCAAACCCACAAACCATGGATCATGACCTGAGCCGAAGTTGGACGCTCAACCGACTGAGCCACCCAGGCACCCCAACAATCATTTGTTTAATGTCTATTTCTACCACTGGGTCAGAACAGTGCTGAGTAGTTGAGGCAGAGATGATATGACTTGCAAAGCCTAAAATATTTACCATTTAGCCCTTAGCCTTTTTCCAAGAAAAGGTTTGCCAATCACAGCCCTAGAGGTATATTTTAAGCACGTGAGAGAAAAAAATATTAAACTACATATGAGTGCAGAATTACTACCAAATCAGTAATCACGTATTACAAGAAAAAAACCTACAAAATACTACTGAACAGATTCACATTATATTGGCTTTTATCTCAATGCAAATTCAAGTTTATACGCCTCTACCCAAAAACTAAAAAATAACTTAAATAGTGAAGACTATGTAATACTGATCTCCTCTGATTAAGTTGTATTTTCTACATTGCTCATGTAAGTATCTTACTACACTAAGTTTAACAATCAAATTTCAATATACTCTATTGTCTGCTGTATGTTTCCTCTAAACACAAGTCCATAAACTAAAAGAAATATTTGCCACAGACAGCAGAAAAACCACTGAGAGAGGAATTTGTGTCAGATCACAGGCAAGTAACAAGACAACATTCTTAAGAAATGTTAAGCAAAGTCCAGACTATTTTGAGATTTTTGTCTAAGTCTCTAATATACATTTCCATTGTAAATTGAGTATTGAAGTAAAATGGTTAATCTACTTCTTGGACATTAACACACTCATAAATCTTACAATAAAGAAAAAACATTCATATTCATTCACATAACTGAAAATATACACAGGTACAGGTAAAAATTTCCTATTCAATGGGGTGCTTGAGTGGTTTAGTCAGTTAAGCATCTGACTTTGGCTGAGGTCATGATCTCATGGTTCATGAGTTTGAGCCCCACACTGGGCTCTGTGTTGACAGCTCAGAACCTGGAGCCTGCTTCAGATCCTGTGTCTCCCTCTGCCCCACCGCTACGTACGCTCTGTCTCTCAAAAATAAATTAAAGTAAAAAAAATTTTTTTAATTTCCTATTCAAAAATTCTAATACTATATACATATGCTTTGAAATTTAGTTTTCCTGATTTCAAAAAAGGTTCATACATTGTTATTATGTCACTAGCAGGATCTGGGACAGGACCCAATAATCAACCACACTGGTAATTCTGCGTAATATGAACACTCACTGTGGTGAAAATAGTAAAGGTCTGATATGACCACAAACATAAATACAGGTCAGGTTTTGTCATCAAATAGGCTCCTATCAGATGCTGCCACAAAATGATAGTTTGTTTTTCAAAGGTCTTTCGTCTTCAGAATTGCAATAAAGACCTTGTTCAGGGATAATTTATAACATGTGACAGATTTTTAAAGATGCAAGTCTGTTTCCAGTAAACTAAAAAATATATGCACAAACGTGCAAGGATGTATGTACACACAGACATATACTGTGGCATTAAAAGCAAAAGGTTGAAGACACAATCAATTATAAACAAAAAACAAATATGGCCCATTGATGGCAAAGAACACAAAACAACTGTTACAAAGGGAGATTTGCATTTGCTGACACAAAAGAATGTCTAAAGTAGAGCTGTCAGGAGAAAAACAAGTAAAAAAAATAGCATTCCTATTACTGCTTTTAAAAATTATTTGTATGAGAACAGAAGAGGGTATAAAAAGTTTGTCAGAGTGGGAATAATCTAGAGAACAGGACTATTAACTATTTTATTTCATACATGAAATGTATCACTGAGTTTTGATTTTGTTTAACTTTTTTTTGAGAGATAGAAAGAGACTGAGTACAAGCAGGGGAGGGGCAGAGAGAGAGAGATGGAGACACAGAATCTGAAGCAGGCTCCAGTCTCTGAGTGGTCAGAACAGAGCCTGATGCAGGTCTCGAACTCACAAACCACAAGATCATGACCTAAGGGGAAATCGGGTGCTTAAATGAGTGAGCCACCTAAGCACCTCTGCTGTAACATTTAAAATTAAGACCAAATACAGTATTTAAAAAAAAACATGTTAATATACTTCTCATTATTAAAGCAACTTTTTTATGATAAAATGTGAAAACATATTTATAAATCAGTTAGAAAACTAAGGTAAAATCCCTTTCAATGGTTAATTTTTCTATTCCTTTGTCTATAAATTCAAGAAGTTCTATTTAATTATGAAATAAGTTCTGATGGTACACTATTTTTTTTTAATGTTTTATTTATTTTTAATACAGAGAGACAGAGCATGAGAGGGGGAGGGGCAGAGAGAGAAGGAGACACAGAACCGGAAGCAGGCTCCAGGCTCTGAGCTAGCTGTCAGCACAGAGCATGACACGGGGCTCGAACCCACGAATGTGAGATCTGACCTGAGCCGAAGCCGGAAGCCCAACTGACTGAGCCACCCAGGCGCCCCTACACTATTTCAAATCTGAACACACAGACAATATTCAGAAATATTCCCTATTGTACACATGACCCTTTTAATTTTTTCTATTCCCCAACATCCTTTAATGAGTATATTATATGTATATTTAATGTCTTTTCAGGTGAAGGATAAGTTCCTAGGCTACATTTACAAATGGAACTAATAAGTTAAAAAAAAAGTGACAAATTTTAACATGTTATTTAATTGCAAACTGATAACACCTGAATTTCACAATTTAATTAGAACCCACTATTTTCATATATTTTTGTTGACCTTTGAAAAATAGAGGATCTAGAAACTAAGCAATGATATAAATAATGGATAAAAATGTCCTGCTACTACTTTGTTCCTGTGTAGCACGTTCCCTCCACATTTACTGAAGTACTGAGTAAGATCTTTGTGTCGAAATGACATAAAAAAAGGGAAATAGGCAGATGGATAGAAGAGTGAGCAGAAGGGTGGTAAGAGAAGGAATGAAGAAATAAATGAATAAATGAACTACTAAGTAATCAAGTCACAGTTTGAATAAACTCAACAACCCTTGTCCTAGTCTTTCTTCTTCACTGCCAGTCTCTGAAGAATTACATGATCCATAAGAAACTTAATTTATTTGTTGCACTAAAAGGAAATGAGAAAATTGTATACTCTGAATAAATTATTTAATTTCTCTCAAAATATACTTTCATAGACCATTTTGTCAACCTTCTAGCTAATGTGAAACAAAAAAGCAGAATCCAAATTATCTGGCTTACTAACAATTAAAGCTGTCTTATCTGGCAGTAACTCAATCAGATGTACTTCTGTAGTTTAAGTGCTATATTATTTGCTTTATCGTGAAAGAATAGGATTTTTTAACAATTATTAGTATAAGTTCCAACACAAATTTTCCCCCTTTCCTTTATATATGCTGCAAAACTACTCAATTTTCAGACAAGTTGTTCACATTTCCTTTTTTTAAGAATTATTTTGAAAGCACATGGGCGGGGGTTGGGAGGGTGGATGAAGGTAGTGAGGGAGAGGGGGAGGGAGAGAAAATACCTCAAGCATGCCCCACCCTGCATGGAGCCACATTCTGAACCCTGGGATCTTGACCTGAGCCAAAACCAAGAGTTGGACTGAGCTACCCAGGCACCCACCTCTGTTCACATTTCTTAAATTAAGATTCTTATAGTTTATTTCCAAAGAAACTTCCTAGTCAAAACATTTAAAAAAGTCTTCCTAGTTGGCATAGGGTAATAAGATTGTTAACAGATTTATCACTGCCTGCTTCTCCTACAGTATAGCTAAGTATAAAAACTACCCATCAGATTATCACCTGTTGAATTACTTTTGCTGACAGTACACAACTATCTGAATTTCAAATTGAATCTGATATACTCATATATTTTACATAAGATTAATAAGGGGCACCTGGCTGGCAAAGTCAAAAGAACATGCAACTCTTGATCTCCAGGATGTGGATTTTAAACCTACAATGGGTACAGATTACTAAAATGATAAACTTTCTAAAAGATTAATGAAAAAACATTCAATCACAAATTACCACAAACACAGAACAAGCATCACATCACATCAAGCAACCAATATTTCACCTAATGTGCAAACAGGTATCCTTTTAAAAACTACTGGGGCGCCTGGGTGGCTCAGTCCGTTAAGCGTCCGACTTCGGCTTAGGTCAAATCTCACGTTTGTGCGTTCGAGCCCTGCATCAGGCTCTGTGCTGACAGCTAGCTCAGAGCCTGGAGCCTGCTTCTGGTTCTGTGTCTCCTTCTCTCTCTGCCCTTCCCCCTCTCATGCTCTCTCTCTGTATCAAAAATAATTAAAACATTTTAAAAAATTAAAAAAAAATTACTAAGTACTCCTTACTTTCTGTGCACTTCACTTTAATAATCTGACAATTCCAACTATCAGCCTCCCTCCTATACTACTATGAATTCCAAAGACGTAAAACTTTACTTACTTCTTTTATTCCCCAGTGTATCCCTAACACCTACAGTACTTTTTAAAAATACTTATTTCTAATTTAAAAAGCTGTCATCATCAAGACAGTATGATATTGGCACAGAAATAGACACATAGAGCAATGGAACAGAATAGAGAACCCAGAACTGGGCCCACAAATGTATGGCCAATTCATCTTTGACAAAGCAGGAAAGAGTATCCAGTGGAAAAAAGACAGCCTCTTTTTTTTTTTAATGTTTTTTAAATGTTTACTTATTATTGAGAATCAGAGAAATACAGAGCATGAGCTTGGGGGGGGGGGGAGAGAGAGGGAGAGACACAGAATCTGATGCAAGCTCCAGGCTCTTAGCTGTCAGCACAGAGCCCGATGCGGGACCTGAATCCACAAACCACTGGATTATGACCTGAGCTGAAGTTGGGTGCCTAACCAACTAAGCCACCCAGGCGCCCCAAGACAGCCTCTTTAACAGGTGGTGCTGGGAGAACTGGACAGCAACATGCAGAAGAATGAAACTAGACCACTTTCTTACACCATACACAAAAATAAACTCGAAAATGGATGAAGGACCTGAATGTGAGACAGGAAACCATCAAAACCCTAGAGGAGAAAGTAGAAAACAGCCTCCTCGACCTCAACCACAGCAATTTCCTACTCACACACCCCCAAAGGCAAGGGAATCAAGAACAAAAATGAACTATTGGGACCTCATCAAGATAAAAAGCTTCTGCACTGCAAAGGAAACAATCAAGAAAACTAATAGGCAAACGACAGAATGGGAAAAGATAGTTGCAAATGACTTATCAGATAAAGGGCTAGTTGCCAAAATCTACAAGGAACTCACCAAACTCCACACCCAAAAAACAAAAAATCAGTAAAGAAATGGGCAGAAGACATGAACAGACACTTCTCCAAAGAGGACATCCAGATGGCCAACAGACACATGAAACGATGCTCAGCAGCACTCATCATCAGGGAAACACAAGTCAAAACCACACTGAGATACCACCTCACACCGGTCAGAGTGGCTAAAATGAACACATCAAGAGACTATAGATGTTGGCGAGGGTGTGGAGAGACGGGCACCCTCCTACACTGTTGGTGGGAATGTAAACTGGTGCAGCCTCTTTGGAAAACAGTGTGGAGGTTCCTCAAAAAACTATCAATAGAACTCCCCTATGACCCAGCAATAGCACTGCTAGAGATTTACCTAAGGGTTACAGAAGTGCTGATGCATAGGAGCACATGCACTCCAATGTTCATAGCGGTACTTTCTACAATAGCCAAAACATGGAAAGGGCCTAAATGTCCATCGCCTGATGAATGGATCATAAGACATGGTTTATATATACAATGGAGTATTACATGACAATAAGAAAGAATGAAATCTGGCCATTTGTAGCAGAGTGGATGGACCTTGAGGGTGTCATGCTAAGCGAAATAAGTCAGGTGGAGAAGGACAGATATCATATGTTTGCACTCATAGGTCTAACAGGAGAACAGGAGAAACCTAACAGAAGACCATGGGGAGGGAAAGGGCGAAAAAGAGTTGGGGAGAGAGGACGCAAATTATGAGACTATTGAATACTGAAAATGAACCAAGGGCTGAAGGTGGAGGGGGAGGGGAGGAGGAGTGATGGTCATGGAGGACACTTGTGGGGAGGAGCACTGCGTGTTACATGGAAAACAATTTGACAATAAACTATTTAAAAAAAAAGAACTTAACAAAAAGTTGCAAAAACAGTACAGAATGTCTACCTCTCATGCAGCATCCCCTGACATTTTAACACACAGTAAAACCATTAAAAACAGAAATTCACATTAGTTTATTACAATTAAACTACAGATTTTATTCAAATTTCATCAGTTTCCCTATTAATGTCCTTCTTCTGTTCTAGGATTCTATTTAGAATCCATTACATTGCATTTAATTATTATTTGTCTTTAGTTTACTTTACTCTCAGCCTTTCCTGGTATTTTATGAACTTGGCATTTTTTTTCTCTTCCAGTTGCATGTAGGTTTCACTGTCTGGGGCCTAGGACTGGGGCAGGGTGAGGAGGGCGTGGAGAGGAGGGTTCTGGCTATGCTGGGTAGCTAGTAAGCACAAAGTCTAATTTTTCTGTCGGTTGCATATGCAGGTGCAGCAGGAAGCGTTTCTTGCTGGTTACACCTGCAAAAGCAACAGGGAGGTAAGAAGTCCAAATGCTGGATGCTTGGGGCACAGGGAGGAAGAAGTCAGAGAAGCCAATCTGGTAGCTACCACAATCACCTGCTTTTGTAAGTATAGGGCACCACAGGGCTGGGGGCTATCTGTATGGTCTGAGGGTGGCAGGCACAGCACAGGGCTAGAACTGTGGTGGAGACACGCGCTACACTTCAGGAAATGCTGAAAGTGCTGAGCTGTGGACTAGGACTATAGGCCAGCATCACAGGTCCAAAATGACGTGGGGCTGAGCAGTCCCACAGGTGCTCATGAACTGCCTTGAAGCTGCCTGTGCCCCAGTAATCTGCTGCCTCTGCAAAAGCAACTGCTGAACCCATGTAGTGCTGGGTTGTAAGCACTGGGAGCCCGCAAATCTGTTTGCTTATCAACTGCCAAGAGGATGCCTGGGTGCTTCTGTGCTCTAGGGTTCCTCCCCACCCCACATGCTGAAGAGGTGAGCTCCTGGATAAAAAGTCAGACTCTGCTAGTGTGCAGGTGATGTCAGAGTGGTCAAGTCCTCTGCTCCTCCGTCTCCTGCATGTATTTTCATGTAAAACTTTTCTTGAGCTGTAGGAAAAGCTACTGCCTCTTCATGTGAAGTCACGAGCGTCTCCTGCAACTTCAGGATGTGTTCTGTGGCTCTGTCTACTTTTTTCCCTTCTCTCCTGCTCTTCTTTCAACTTCCACTTCATCAACTTACACACCTTCCCCTCCCACTGCTAACCACACTCCTAGCTCCATCATGATATGACAGTGCAATGCCCAGGACACATAATACAAAGCTTGGTTTGTAGAAACTTCCAGGAACGCAGGAATGGCGTTGCTGGGGGCACTTGAGCCATGGGAGCCCTGATCTGTCACTGACTGCCAGAACCTGGACTGGACACCTGGGGAAGAAGGTCCTCAGGGGGTCCCATTCCCAGCTGAGGCAAAAGCCCACCTCCCTGCTGACACAGTCAGGTGTGCAGCACTTGCTGCACTGCCCTGCCAGCCTGGCAGCCAGGTGTCTACCATGTGCACAGGCCAGGATCTTCGGACTGAGCACTCAGCACACTTTCTTCCCCACCAGCCTCAAGGTGAATTTGAAACTTCAAAACACCTGGTTACTTTGTACAAGGTCCTTCAAGCTGGGTTCATGTTGTATTTCCTCATGGAAATGTTATAAATGTTTGGTAAAAAACAAAAAACGAACAAAAAAAAAATAAAAAATGACAATGTATCCTTCTGAGTATATCATATCAAGGAGTACCTGGTGTCAATGTCTCATTACAGGTGACATGAACCTTAACGCTTGTTGCTTCTCCACCTTAAATTAACTATTTTTCAATTTGTACTTAATACAAATGGGTATGTAAATTGTGTTTCTCAAGTTTGGGCAAAAATTTAAAAACACTCATTAGTAAATCCTATCTTTAACAGTTATTACTACACTGCTCAACGGTGATTTTCTCTCCCATTCCTTCCACACTGAATAACTGGTGTTCTACTATAAGGAAGAGTTGTCCATTCTCTTCCATTTATTTATTCATTCAATTATTTACTTTTATCAGCGTAAGCTTCTGTATATCTACTTTATTAAGCAGTTTAAAATTTAATACTATCAAGGCTCCTGGGTGACTCAGTTTGTTGAGCGTCTGACTTCAGCTCAAGTCATCATCTCACAGTTTTTGAGTACAAGCCCCACATCAAGCTCACTGCTCAGTGCAGAGACCACTTCAGATCCGCTGTCCCCGCTCATCTCCTCATCTGCTTGCACTTTCTCAAAAATAAATAAAACATTTAAAAAAATTTCTATGAGAAAAAATAAAATCTAATACTATCAGATTTTATTTTATTATTGAAATTTTTCCAAGTTTGGCCATTTAGGAGCACCTTCATTGTGGCTCCTATGAATTATTTTTTAAAGGTCTACTGCATTTTATTGGGCTTTGCTTTACTGCACATATGGTATTTTATATGAGGCGTGTGTGTGTGTGTGTGTGTCTGTGTGTGTGTGTATGTATGCACATTTTTTTAAAACAAACTGACGTTTGTGGCAACTGTGCAGTCTATTGGTGTCATTGTTCCAAAAGTACTTGCTCACTTTGTGTCTGTCATATTTTGGTAGGTAATTATCAAATATTTCATTATTATATTTGTAAGGGTGATGTGTGATGATCTTTGATGCTGCTTCCTACTGTAATTTTTCTGAGGCACCACAAACCACACCCACATCCAGATAGCAAACGTGATCAATAAACACTGCATCATCTAACTGCTCCATCAACGAGCCACTCCCCCTTCTCTCCCCCTCTCATCTCTTTCTCCTTGGGCCTCCCTATTCCTTGAGACACACAATACTGATATTAGGCTAATGCCTAGTCCTGCAATGATTAAGTATTCAATTGAAAGGAAGAGTTTCAGGTCTCTTACTTTAGATCAAAAGTTAGAAAAAAATGATTAAGCTTAATGAGGAAGGCATGGTGAAAGCCAAAATAGGCCAAAAGCTAGGCTACTTGCATGAAACAATTAGTTGTGAATGCAAAGTTCTTCAAGGAAATAAATCAGAAGTCCTACTCCACAGGCACTGTGGTGGCTCAGTTGGTTGAGTGTCTGACTCGCTTTTGGCTCAGGACACATGGCTTTGTGGGTTCACGCCCCACACTGGGCTCTGCACTGACAGTGTGGAGCCAGCCTGGTATTCGCTCTCCACCTCTCTCTCTGCTCCTCCCTCACTCATGCTGTCTCTGAATCTTTTAAAGAAATAAAGAAGCAAACAAGTGCTACTCCAGTGAACATACAAATGATAAGAAAACAAAACACCCTTGTTGCAGGAATGGAGGACTTTAAGTACTCGGCACAGAAGATCAAACCAACCACAAGGTAAGAGAAGACTTAATCCAGAACAAGGCCCTAATGCTATTTAATTCTATGCAGGTTGAAAAGGTGAAGAAGCTACAGGAAAAAATGTTATGAAGCTAGCAGAGATGTAGAAGCTGCCATCAAGTTATCTCGAAGATTTAGCTTAGGTAATTAATGAAGGTGGCTACACTACACAACAGATTTTCCATGTAGACTAAACACCTTATACTGGAAGAATGTGTAATCTAGAACTTTGATGGCTATAGAAGAGAATTCAGTGTCTGCATTCAAAGTACAGGCTGACTTTCCTGATAGGGGCTAAACCAGCTGGTGACTTAAAGTTGAAGTCAATGGTCACTGACCATTATGAAAATTCTAGGGCCCTTAAGAATTATGCTCAATCCACTGTGCTCTATACATTGCCCAACAAAGCCTAGATTATAACACATCTTTTTAAAATGTGGTTTACTGAATATTTTAAGCCCACTGCTGAGATCTTCTGCTCTGAAAAAAAGATTCCTTTCAAAATACTGCTGCTCACTGACAATGCACCTGGTCACCCAAGAGCTCTGGTGGCCACATACGTTAATGTTTTCAAGCCTGCGAACAACATCCATTCTGCAGCCCACAGAGCAGGAGCAATTTTGATTTTCAAGTCTTATTTTTTTTAAATACATTTCATAAGGCTACAGCTGCCTTAGACAGTGATTCTTCTTATGGATCTGAACAAAGTAAAATGAAAAACTCCTAGAAATGATTTCACCACTGTAGGTGCCACTAAGAACATCTGTGCTTTATGGGAAAAGGTCTAACTACAAATATTAACAAGAGTTTAGAAGAAGTTGATTCCAACCCAACCCTCATGGTTGACTTTGAGTTGAGGGGTTCAAGACATTCATTAGAGAAGTAACTGCAGTTGTAGTGGAAATAGGAAATGAACTAGAATTACAAGTGGAACCTAATGTTGTAACTGAACTGCTGCAATCGCAGGACAAAACTTTAACAAATGAGAAGCTGCTTCTATGGATATGGAAAGAAACTGCTTTCCTGATGAAGATTCTGTGAAGACTGTTGAAATGACAAAGAATTTGGCATATGACATAAATGAACCTGAAGAAGCATCAGCAGGGTTTGAGAGGACTGGCTCCAATTTTGAGGGAAGTTCTACTGTGGGTAAAACGCCAGCAAACAGCATTGCATACTACAGAGAAATCATTTGGAAGAGTCAAAACAATTGCCAGAGCCTCCCAAACATTCAGCAACCCCCTGATCAGTTAGTAGTCCTCAACTTCAAGAAAATATCTTACACCAACAAAAAGATTACAATTCGTTGAAACTTCAACGATAGTTAGCACTTTCTTGTTAACTTTTTTAAAGTTTATTTTAAGAAAGAGCAAGCACAAGTAAAGGAGGGGCAGAGAGGGAGAGAGAGAATTCCAAGCAGGCTCCGCCCCATCAGCACAAAGCCCTGAGTGAGGCTCAAACCCATGAAACATGAGATCATGACCTGAGCCAGAATGAGGAGTTGGGACACTCAACCTGAGCCTCCCAGTGGTCTCCACTTTTTAATCAATGTTTTTTCATTAAGGTGTGCACATTGTTTCAGAAATAATGCTCTTGGCACACTTTATATAGACAGTATAGTATAGTGTAAATGTTCACTTTTATATGTACTGAGAAACCAAAAAATTAATATTTTATTGCAATATTCATTTTATTCCAGTGGTCTGATACCAAACCTGAAATATCTCAAAGATACACCTAAACTTTCTTATTCTCTGGCACAACATTCCAGGCTCATCTTGCACTTCCCAGTCCAGTAACCAACCACTTCTCCACAAAGCCTTGGTTCCATTTATTACAGAATGGTGTTTAGAGACAAAAATCTGGCCACTATGTTTATCATTACTGAGGCTTCACTGCTTCTAGGTGGAAAAGGGTTATGAAATACATGTATGTATGTGAACCCACACATATATACACGTCTATATTTTTCTATATCAAATACCACTGAATTCATACCAATACCTCTGATCCAAGTTCAACACCACAGGATTCATTTTAGTTTCAGGCTTTCTCTTTCTTTCTCCAACAATGAGAAAACCTACATTTCATTATCTGTATCTGCTAACATGTTTACTAAAAAATATATAGGGGGACCTGGGTGGCTCAGTCAGTTAAGCATCTGACTTCAGCTCAGGTCATGATCTCATGGTTCCTGGGTTCCAGCTCCATGTCAAGCTCTGTGCTGGCTAGCTCAGAGCCTGGAGCCTGTCTTTGGATTCTGTGTCTCCCTCTCTGTGACCCTCCCCAGCTCATGCTCTCTCTCTCTCTCTCTTTCAAAAAGTTAAAATATTAAAAAAAAATTTTTTAATACACACACACACACACAATATTCTTTCTATTAAAGACCTAATCAGGAGAGCCTGGGTGGCTCAGTCGGTTAAATGTCCAACTCTTGATTTCAGCTCAGGTCATAATCTCACAGGTCATGGGTTCAAGCCCTATATCAGGCTCTGCATTAATAGCAGGGAGCCTGCTTAGGATTCTCTCTCCTTTTCTATCTCTCTCAAAATAAATAAACATTAAAAAAAATTTTTAAGGTAGTCTCAGAATTGCTAGCCCATACCATTGTGAGAAACAATAACTAGATTAAAATTTTTATGTATTGTTTTTCCTTCCATTGGCTTATACTTTCTAGTTAAGATGGTATTGCCAAAGTCATCTAGGTTCCTTACTTTCTTCCTCATCCCCTTTCAGAGTGAAAATGTTATTCACTTACAACTATGTTCATTTAAGACTTTTTTTTAAGTAATCTCTATACCCAACATGAGGCTTGAACTTATAACCCCAAGATCAAGAGTTGCATGCTCCACTGAGCCAGGATCCCATTTGTTTTTCTTTGTTAAGCCCTCCTTTGGGTTCTCCCACATTGTTTGGTTAAATTATTTATTTTTTTTAACAAATGAAGGATAGAGTAC
This sequence comes from Suricata suricatta, assembly GCF_006229205.1. NCBI lineage: Eukaryota > Metazoa > Chordata > Mammalia > Carnivora > Herpestidae > Suricata > Suricata suricatta. The sequence continues at coordinate 77,818,371 of NC_043703.1, read as the reverse complement.
TCATTCTGAAAACCTAGCTGTAAAGAATAAACATAAGGGAAAGATGGAGTCATAGTTTTATGTATGGGAGGGGAGGTTTCCTCTTCTTGTAATAGTAGAAGAGACTTTTTTACATAAAAATAAAAAGTTAAGAAGCAACAAGGAAGAAGTTGGCAAAAGGAGACCATGCAGGGAGTTTTATAAAATAGTGGTTCTCAAACTTTATGATGCATTAGAATCACCTGGAAGATTTATTAAATACAGTTGGCTGGTCTCCACTCCTATGGTTTCTGATTCACCAGTAGGGGAGATAGAGACTTGAAAATAGAATGTTGGGCACCTGGGTGGCTCAGTTGGTGGAGTGTCTGACTCTTGGTTTCAGTTTGGGTCATGATCTCTCAGTTTGTGGTATCAAGCCAAGATTGGGCTCCGTGCTGATGACGCAGAGCCTGCCTGGCACTCTCTCTCTCTCTCTCTCTCTCTTCCTCTGCTACTCCTTCACTCCTTCTCTCTCAAAATAGACATTTAAAAAAAAGAATGCTAATGCTGCCTGTTAAATTCTATAATTTGAGAATAAGTAGGTTAGAGTGAAATCATAGTAGTTCCAAGACAGAAACACATATACATTGCTTTAATAAAGCACAAATTTAGAAAAAAAATACATTAATATATACTGAGTACTATCTCCAGACCATACTTGACATTTATTCAAGGTTTTTCACTTTGTCTTTTATTTTTTATTTCCCGTGATTATGTTACTTTCTACCATAAGCACTTAATACCTTTATATCACTTATAAAAACAAACGTTAAATGTGGTTTTTTTTAACTTTTTTATGTTTATTTTTTAGAAAAAGACTGTGAGTGGGAAAGGGGCAGAGAGAGAGAGAGGGGGAGACACAGAATCAAAAGGAGGCTCCAGGCTGTGAGCCGTGAGCACAGAGTCTGATGCAGGGCTCGAACTCATGAGCTGTGAGATCATGACCTGAGCCGAAGTCAGACGCTTAACTAACTGAGCCACTCAGGCACCCCACGTTAACTGTGCTTTAATAATAGTTCATAGCTTTATTTATAATGTTTCCTAATTATATGAGTTTTAACAACTTTTTTTTTAAATTTTTTTTTAACATTTATTTTTATTTTTGAGAGACAGAGAGAGACAGATCATGAGCAGGCTCCAGGCTCTGAGCTGTCAGCTCAGAGCCCGATGTGGGGCTCGAACCCACAAACTGTGAGATCATGACCTGAGCCGAAGTCGGATGCTTAACCAACTGAGCCACCCAGGCACCTGGAATTTTAACAACTTTTAAGAGTAAAATTTATCTCATTATATATTACAATTAAATATTCTCTTGTAAGAAAAGCTGTTAATTTTTATTTATACATCTTGGATCAACCACTCTCCCAAACATCCTTATTTAATCTAAAAGATTTTAAGTTGGGGGTGACTGGGTAGCTCAGTCAGTTGAGCATCCAGCTTCGGCTCAGGTCATGATCTCATGGTTCATGGGTTTGAGCCCCACATCAGGCTCTGTGCTGACCGCTAGCTCAGAGCCTGGAGCCTGCTTCAGATTCTGTGCCTCTTTCTCTCTCTGCCCCTCCCCTGTTCACGCTCTGTCTCTGTCTCTCAAAAATAAACAAATGTAAAAAAAATTTTTTTAAATAAAAGATTTTAGGTTGACCATCACATTTGTCTATTGTATACTGAGATTTTAAATACCCATAACCCTTTTTAATCATGTATCCCACTTCCATAACTCGTTTTTATGCAAATTATTAGAAGCACAAAGAAAGAAAAACTAAAACTAAGAGCAGTTCAAATATATCCATCTCTAGGAAAAATGATTCAGTAACTCATAATACATTCTTACAAATTATATGTAGTACCTAAGTCCCTTATGTCAGTTCACAGTGAATGCAATCAATGTGTCCATAACTAGCAAAAAAAAAAAACAACAACAACAACAAAAAAACACCTAAGGATAACACAGAATTTTGCTAGTTTATAGAGTAGTTCCAAAGTATAGTCAAAACGAACAATTTTGTTATTTTTCTGTATTTACCAACGTGTAGATCTTGTTGATAATAGGCAGTAGGGAATTCTATCCGTAACACGCACAAGGAAAACGAGTTATGCTCACATATTACAGTGATGTTTTTTACCTCAGTTGTATTTGCTTCCGTTTTTGCAACTCTTGATTTCTGAGTTCTTCCAAGCGTCTGAGTTCTTCTTGACGCCTCATTAGATCTATAAAATATTGACTACACATTAATATTTTTACCTTCCCTTTCTGTATTTTAAAATCAATAAACATAGAGTCTCTATTACTGGCAATATAGTTAATAACTTATTCGTATTCATGCACCTAGCTTCCCTTTGGTCTACTCCATCACCTTATCATGAAAAATTGTAAGCTGTATAATTAATCAAATCACTAACTTTTCTGCACCTGTTTCTCCACAGTACGACAGTAATAAAACCCGCCCTTATGTTAACAAACTAAAACAGGCGCAACTGTTTTCACATAAGGCCTGAAACATACTAAAAATGGAAGAGATGGTACACATATTTTCATGTACATTCTTTGAAACAAATTAAAATGCTTTCAGCAGCAAATATGAGGCAGAAAAAATGCCTTGGGAGACATGAGCAGAGGGCACATAAGAGCAGAACAGATGGGGGCATGGGGGCAAAAAAAAAAAAAAAGAGTAGAACAAACAGAATAAGGAGATAAGATACTGCTTAAAACCCACAGAATATCCCTCCCAAGATACAATTAGCATAAGATTCCTCCTATGCAAAGTCAATTTCCTATAAAAACAAGCAACGAGAGAATTCTTGTAAGGTGAATACAGGCTGAACTCTGATAAACAAGATCATTTTAAACAAGATGAGCATTCCCACTGTCCTGAATCCTTGCTGTATCATCAAGAACGGGGGTTCCAGAGTAGTAGAAGATGAGAAAAAGTTCACTTGTTTTGCCCAAGTGCTAAAAATCTTTGTAATATCTTGCCAAATTATGTGTGCATGCACACATGGGTTTAAAAATATTAAAATACTCTGGGACAATTACCAGTTGCTTTAATTTCCCTTTTCCCTCATCATGTTATCTGAAATTTCTAATGTGAACATAAATTGTCTCGATTAAATGTTCCCTAATAAATCACTACATTAAGAACGTAACAGGGGCGCCTGGGTGGCTAACTAAGTTGGTTAAGCGTCTGACTCTTAGTTTTGGTTCAGATCATGATCTCATGGTTTGTTGAGTGCAACCCCCAAATCAGGCTTTGTGCTGACTGTATGGAGCTTGCTTGGGATTCTCTCTCCCTCTCCTGCATGCATCTCTCTCAAAATAAATAAGTACGTAAACTTAAAAAAGAAACCAAAAAAGTAACAGTTACCATTAACATTCTGTGAGCCAATTACCCTAACATCATAACCATAACAACGTAGGCACCATTAACCCTAACAAGGTAATTATCTTTCCCATTTTATAGACTGAAAACAGATCAAATTACGTATTATGTCAATGAAAAAAGATTCAAACAGATGAGCCTGGTTGGCTCAGTCAGATCATGCAACTCTTGATCTCAGGATCATGAGTTTGAGCCCCTTGTGGCGTGCAGAGATTACTTAAATAAAACTTTAATAAAGAAAAAACACATTCAGACTGATTATAAATGTACTGTAGCCACACAGGTAGGAGGAGGGACCAGGTGATTCTGACAACATGCCAACTGAGAGAACACTTAGCTATCTTAAAAACCATCAAGCACTACAATGATTTTGAACACTCAGACCATTTGTGGTCAACCTACGTGCTCATCGGAACTCCTTTAGTACCTTTTAAAGACAAAATCTCCTGGGAGGTGGATATCAGTTTGGTTTTGTTTTTTTTTTTAACTCCTTAGTTGGACCCCACTGTACAACCACTGAGAACCAAACAACTATCATGTAATTACTTTACCGGAGAAACCTAGCAAACACCAAAAATATGTACCTACTTTGATAAGCCAGATTGTGAAGTGTCCTATAATCACCCTTTATCAAAGAAAGTCTATCCAGTATAAAAATTTTAACATGGTTTTCTAGGTTCGCTGCTCTTAAACCACATACAAATTACCACACACAACAAATGTAAAAATACACATTTTCTTCCACATAAAGGACTAAGACATTTGTTTTCCAACTAGATTTTCTACTTTTAAGCTATGCCGATTGAGAAAACTGCTTTAACCTCTCAGATAATATTTCCTCATCTGCAACACTGGTAAAATAATTAGCTCAAAGAATCCAACAGTAAAGTTCCTGAAATTTCACCAAACCTTATATATTTGTACACTGCCACAGTAATATCCTTCTGGGGAAGTAAATTATAAAAAATATATATAGCGCCAATGTTTTTAATCCTTTGATCCAGTAAAACACAGTCACAGGCATTTTTGTCCAAAAAAATATCCAGGGCACCCAACTCATATACGTGTCCAACTCTTCATTTTGGCTCAGCTCATGATCTCACAAGCATGAGATTGAGCCCTGCATTAGGCTCTATGCTGACAGTTCCGAGCTGCTTGAGAGTCTCTGCCTCCCTTTCTCTCTGCCACTGCTCTGCTCATGCTTCTCTCTCTCTAAATAAATAGATCAACATTAAAAAAATAATAATCCAAAGGCATCCATACACATAAAGACATCAGCTGCAACACTAATTTATTTTTAATGTTTCTATTTATTTTTGAGAGAGAGCGAGCAAGTGCGTGCATGCACACACTGTATAGAAGCAGAGAGAGAGGGGAGACAGAGGGGGAAAAGCGGACTCTGAGAGCTCTTTGCTCTTTGCTGAGAGCAAAGAGTGCAATGCGGGGCTCAAGGTCATGAGCCATGAGATCATGACCTAAACTGATATGATAAAGGTGATAAAATTACATCTATAATTTTAACATACCAAATATATGGAAATATAAAGGAATAAAGGAGAATACACACAAATTTAATGTTTGATTTACTAGACTGCAAAAATGTTTCTCAATATCCTTCAAGTCATGAAAACTGAAAGTATACTCTCCGATCTAAGAAGTCTATTTTCTAGAAATATAAGCATGGAGTCTACAGATTGTAAAGGCATATTTAGTCCCAAGGAAAAGATGAAACACTATACTGTACAACCAGATGCACCTTGAATACAAGAATGACCAGAAATAGGGTGTAGTAAAATGTTAATAACAGAATCTAAGTAGCAAACACTTTAAAATTCCTTCAACTTTATGTAAATTTTCTTATAACAAATTGGGGGATGGGGGAACATATCATGGATTAGTTACTGAACTTTACTTAAGAAGAAAGAATCAAGATCAAGTCACTTACAACAGGATGGGAAAAAATTTAGGCTTACCTCAGACTTCCCCACAAAAACATTCAATGCTAGAAGACAACGAAACATGCTATCAAGTACTTAAGAAAGGAAGACAGAAAAAGATCCATGAATTCCAAGCACTAGTTTAAAATGTTACGGATCACAGACAGTATTTTAGAACATGCAAGAACACAAGGAATGTTGTTTCTATGAACCCTTCTTAAATCATGAGGATACACCTCAAATGATGAAAAGTCATGACTCATCTATTTAAAACAGGGTTAAGATTAAAACACTGAAAATTATCAATTAAAGAACATTAAGTTGAAATGAAAACACAGTACTGAAGACATATGTGACTCTGTGTTCACTGCAACACGTGCACAAAAGCCACGGATCTATCAATGAATGAATGGATAAAGATGTGATGTAAACACAATACACATCTATATACATACACACAACACACACACACAAACTGGAATATTATTTCAGCCACAAGAAAATGAAACCCTACATTTCCAAGAATACAGATGGACTATGAGGGCATTAATAAGCTCAGTGAAATTTGCCAAATGAAGACAAATACCGCATGGTAGAACTTATCTGTGGACTTTAAAAAAAAAAAATCAAACTCTTAAACGCAAACAAATAGTAAAGTGGCTTTCAGGGGCTGGAAAGTAGAGTAAATAGGAAAAATCTGGTAAAAGGATAAAAACGTTCTGCTGTAAGAATGATAAAGCCTGAGGATTTAATGTGTAACATAGTGGCTACAGTTGATAATTACTGTATAATTGAAAACTACTGAGAGAGTAAACCTTGAATGTTCTAGAACACAAGAAAAATAAACAAAATCAGCTTTTATACTGAAAAAGAAAAAAATGAGTTAAATAAATCCAAACAATTCAGATGCAAAATAAAAAAAAGCTGAGAGGAAAAGAGAATGAAAGAGGAATAAAATATGTCTATTTCCATGGTATTCTTTTCGTTCAGTTATCAGGAGTTAAGATATTTAAAGACAATATACTTCTAATACTTGATTTACCAGTTCAATAGCATACATAAAGAATGAAAATATAATCATAAAAACCCACTGGTAGAAGAGGAGAGAGAATAACAAAATGCATTCAGAGTTAATTTCATCTATTGAAAGTTTATAACTACAGGAACAAAGATAACACGAAAATAACCATGAAGAAAATTCAGGAACTGTCTCCTATTGCTGATGATCATAAATAAATGGAGAAGGAAAAAAAACAAAAACAAAAAACCTGAAGTATAATGGGATTTGGATCTAGAAAACATTACATAAACGTTATTAAAGTACCAAAGTACAATTATTAAAATATATTGGAGTATCCAAGAAGAATTAAGATTCACAAAACTGAGGCACCTCAGTGGCTCAGTTGGTTAAGCATCCGACTTTAGCTCAGGTCATGATCTCATAATTCCTGAGTTCAAGTCCTGTGCCAGGCTCTGCTGACAGCTCAGAGCCTGCAGCCTGCTTCAGATTCTTTGTCTTGCTCTCTTTGTGACACTCTCCCCTGCTTGCCCTGTCTCTCTCCCTCTCTCAAAAATAAACAAACACTTAAAAAAAAGATTCATAAAGTTTTGCTAAGGTATATATACATAAACATTCACTGAAGCACTGCTTTTACCAACAACCTGGAAAGAGAACTAGATATCAAACAGAGGATGAGCTAAACTAATTATATTCATTTAACAGAGTATCATGCAGCCATTTAAAAACTGAGACCAGGGCACCTGAATGGCTCAGTTGGTTAGGCACCTGATTCTGGATTTTCGCTCAAGTCATGATCTCATGGTTCAGATCAAGCCCCATGCCGGGGTCTAAGCTAACAGCTCTGAGCCTGCATGGGATTCTCTCTCTGTCCCTACCCAGCTCATGCAGAAGTGTGCTTTCCTTCTCTCAAAATAAACTGAAAAACAGTATATTAAAAAGAAATAAAAAACACCTGAGATCTATAAGTATGTTCTTCTGTAGAAATTATAATAGCAAGGTACAGAGATAAATAGGGAAATTTTTGTTTATAAATAAATACACATACATCTCTACTGACTCTGCTCAAGTTTTCTTTTCATTAAGGGATATACAAAAGAAACTTAAAATACAGAAGAAACCTGTGATTCCTACAAGAAAGCAGAAGGGAGCACAGAGTAGGAGACATATTTTCTGTACTGACTCAGTTTCTATTTCCATGACAGGTCAACCAGAGATCCCTGTTTCTGTTTCTGCACAGCCACAGAACACAGATTACCTAAAGTCTCTCTACCACCCTAACACATCCTTGGAAATGCTGTATGAAATATAAAATTGTAGGACAAAAGAAAACTATAAAGTAAAAATAATTTTGACTAACTGACACTGAAACAAACACTGTAACAAATTACCGGCAGATGTCTGCTGAAATAAATACAAGATGTACTTCAGCAAAAGTAAAAATGCAGAAGGAGTAATATAGACTAATGTGTTTTTCTAATATTATAAACCAAAAATATTGATAAAGGGATTATAAAGAAACATAAAAAAAAGCAATGAAAAAAATAAAAGTTCAGGGGAAATAACTCTGCAAAATTACTCTGCTTCAGAAGTCAAAATGGGGGTGCCTGGGTGGCTTAGTTACAAATCCAACTTCGGCTCAGGTCATGATCTCACAGCTGAGTCTGAGCCCCACATCAGGCTCTGTGCTGGCAGCTCAGGGCCTGGAGCCTGCTTTGGATTCTGTGTCTCCCTCTCTCTCTGTCCCTCCTCTGCTCACACTGTCCCCCCCACCCTCTAAAACATAAACATTAAAATAAATAAAAACATAAATGTCTTTCAGGATGAGGTAAATCTTCTATAAGCTAAGAGCTTTATGAGGCCTAAAAAAATGTTGCTCTTTGTCAACATTATATCCTCAAATACCTCAGTGTCTTCAAATATCTTAGAGTAGTATAAATGCTTCATATGTAATCAATGTTATGGCCTAAAACTATGGCATGGACAGTGGCAGAGTGCCCGGCAGGCTATGCGCAGATAACTATCCATATTGGAGAGAAGTACTAGAGCAATTATGGGGCCCAAGAAACTAAATTTTAAAAAATTTCCAAGATGATTCTGATGTGTAACCAAACTTTAAAACCATAAAACCACCAGACTAGATAAAACTGAAGACCTTTCTCCCAGCTCTAGGCAGCAAATGATCCTGCAACCACATAATACAAAACAATTACAAATTTCCTGTGAGATAAGAGAGACTTAATCTTTAAACATACTACATGATATAAATAAGTTCAATTTCCTTAGAAGAGTAAACTTACAGATCTGCTAAATTCAGAATCGAAATGAAACCAGAAACACCTGACTAGTTTCTATAGTTGTTGAGCTGGATTTTGTTTATTAACTTATTTAATTAGCATCAACAGTCAGTGACTTGACCATAAATGTTCAAAAAACTTTTACTGGACAGAAAAAACAAACAACCCCGGACTTTTAGGAACCGAGACTCTTCAAAAGGATTTAAAGATGAATGATGATCACATTTTCACCTCTTAAAGAAATAATAGCTCTAGTATAAAAAATACTTTAGAGAAGACAAAGATCAAATAAGTCCAATAAGAAGGCAGAAATCTAGGTTGGCATCTACGATGCCTTGATCTCTGTGGGTAGCCAAAAGAAGGTAGATAAATGTTTACTAAAAAGAAGGTAGATAAATGTTTACTAAATGCTGAATTTAAAAAACAAAAACAAGTTAACAGCAAAATAGCAATCAGAGATTTCTAAGAAATATAAAACTATAGGGCACATGGGTGGCTCAGTGTCCAACTTCAGGTCAGATCATGATCTCACAGTTGGTGAGTTCATGCTCTCTGCTGCCAGCACAGAGCCTGCTTCGGATCCTGTCTCCCTAGCTCTTTGCCTCTTTGCCCCTCTTCCCCCAACTCGCTCATGGAAAGGGAAGGGAAGGGGCAGAGAAGGGAAAGGGGAGGGTAAAAGGAGGAACAGGACGGGAAACAAATTATGGATAGTTGAAAAAATGGCAGGAATTACTAGAAATTATGTGGAGAACTAAAGAAAAGAAGGGGAAAGATAAACAGTAAAGATAGGAATAAAAAGAAACTTAGCAAGCGGAAAGGAAAGAAGTGAGCTTCTACAAATATTTAAGCAGCTTGTCTTGTGGCTCAGTATTTGACCAGTGACTACAAAAATAAATTCTCACTCACTATGACTGGTCTTAAAACTTCCGTTAGCCCCAGGGGCGCCCGGGTGGCTCAGTCAGCCAAACACTCAACTCGTGATCTAGGCTCAAGTTCTTATTTCATGGTTGGTGAGACGAAGCCTGGAGTCAGACTTTGAACTGTCAGTGTGAAGCCTGCTTGGAATTCTTTCCTCTCTCTCTGCCCCTACCCTGCTCATGCTTTCTCACTCTCAAAATAAATTTAAAAATATAAAAGTAAAGTTTTGGTTTTAGGGGAGCATCATTAGAGCAGTTGGTTAAGCATCCAAGGGCTCTGGATTTGAGATCATGATCTCACAGTTCGGGGGATCAAGCCCTACAATGGGCTCTGCACTAACAGCATGAAGCCTGCTTGGTATTCTCTCTCTCCCTCTCACTCTGCCCCTCCAGTGCTTATGCACATGTGTGAATGCTCTCCCTTTCTCTCTCAAAATAAATGAACTTCTAAAAATTTTTAATTCCACTTAGTTAACATAGTGTTATATTAGTGTCAGGTGTACAACACTTGATATATGTATGACTTATGCCAAATCTACATACCAAGAATTACCCACTGTGCTTCTCTTTTTGGCAGAATATAGATAAAACTTATTTTAATAGGTTCTGTGGTTTGGTTTTTTTTTTTAATGAAGTTCTCGTGGAAAAGGAAGATTTTGTTCAAATACAACAATGAGTCCCAGCTATATCTTCTAACTCCTAAATGGCAACTTAAATAGTAATAGATATCACTGCAAAATATAACAAGTCTTAAGGAAAGAAAAACCATACTGTATCTATATGAAAACCCATTTTTACCTTGCCTCATTAGCATTAGTTGGTGTTCATGCCTAGCTGCTTCCATTTCTGCTTCCAGTTTCTCTTTGGCTTCTCTGATGTTTCTATCAACCTGCTCACGCTGCTGCTTTTCCATTTCGTCAAGAGCCTTCCATCGAGATGCATACTCAAATTCAAATGTCCCAGGTTGAGCAAAACGGGGTGGCTGTTCTCTTTCCCTAAGTTTACATTTGAAAACATACAGAAATCTATGTTTAAAAGGCAAAACAACACATAAGAATAGCAAGGACTACCATTTAACATGCAGTTACAATGTTCATAGCACTGTACTGGGCAAGTACTCTACATGAATTATCTCACGATAATACGGTAATTCATGTTTTAACAAGCCTGAGTTTAAGAAACTGCCCAAGGATGCCCAAGTAGTAAGAACAGAACCAGGATTCAAACCTAAGCAATCTGATACAACCTACAGGCTGCACTCCCCTAATCATCACCTTCAATAAGGCCTTTCTGGTTCTCACTCAACAATTTTACATAAGGCAATGTGCAACCCATGAATCAAATATCCCCTAATAAATTGTCTAGAATCAAAGTTGTTCTCTAAAAGTAACCTTTAGGCATGGTAATAAAAGCACATAGTTTATAGAGTGTTATGTACCACGTTAATTGGATACAACAAAAAATAAAGACCTAACTTATTAAAATCGTAGTTATTTAATACCTGTTTTCCCTTGTCAGACTATAAACTCAGTAAGGATATGAATGTTAAATGCTATACCTTAAATACCTAGCATATTATGTGGCACACTATGTATATTTAGTATTTATTTCTTGAATGAATGAATAAAAGATGAGCAAGCAAATGACAAAAAAAAAAAAAAAACACACCTATGAATGCACCTGAAATTCAAAGGATTTTTTCAATTATTCTGGTCTATAATAGCTTCTATTAAAAAATACTGGTGGGGTGCCTGGGTGGCTCAGTCGACTGAGCATCCAACTCAGGTCATGATCTCATGGTTCTACACTGCTGGTGCAGAGCCTGCTTGGGATTCTCTCTCTCTCTGTCTCTCCCCCTCTCAAAATAAACAAACTTTTGAAAATAAATAAAATAAAAAATATTGGTAAAAACATAATATGTACCCCACCAATAAAAGGACAGATGTCTTAAGAACAAGAAATATAGATCCTCTGCAATCGTAAATCTTAACTTTCATTTAGGGTGGGGAGGGGAAGATGGGTAGGTAAGACAAATTTGGAGATAAAGCGGGTGGTTGTCAGAGCAAAAGATGCAGTCACAAGAAGCAGCTTCAAATATTTTCAGAGGCACATTAAAAAAAAAAATCAAAGTTTACCATGATCTAGGTATTCTATACCTAAAAAGCAGAACATTTCTTTTTTAAATACTGACAGGGAAAGGGGGAAACTGGGGGGAATCAATCATGTACTAATTTTCCTGAAAGAATTATTTATTATTCAATAGTTCCTAAGTCAGACTTAGACTATAATCGGAAATATTTTAAAAATCTTCATTTTCTCCAGGGAAACACTACTGAAACAATATGAATCTGGCGAGTTAAACTAAATTTGAATCATGGCTCTTATGCTCCCGTCAGAGAATAACTCTTTAGTAGTAAAACTGGAAATATAATGAAATCTTGTAAGGTTTGCTGGGTTAATTAAATCATCATATAATAAGCAAATATTCCTATATGCATATAAATTCCACTTTTTGTAACACCCTTATAATTCCAGTTCTCTAATCCTTGAATTTCAAAACTATGCTCTAGTTCAAATTTGTAATAGTAAATAAATTATAACCAGAAAAAAAGTCAAGCGTCTAAGAAATCACAGTCTTTGAAAAATAACATTATATGAGAAATCAAATTGGTTCTGGGGAAGCCTGGGTGGCTCAGTCGGTTAAGCGTCTGGATCCAGCTCAGGTCATGATCTCATGGTTCGTGGGTTCGAGTCCTGCATCAGGCTTTGTGCTGACAGCTAGCTCAGAGCCTGGAGCCTGCTTCAGAGTCTGTGTCTCCCTCTCTCTCTGACCCTCTGCTGCTCATGCTGTCTCTCTCTCAAAAATAAATAAAACACTAAAAAGATTTTTTTTAACTGGCTGGATTATAACTGATCCTTGTCCCCTCAAATACTTTCTTTCCTTGCTTCAAGGACACACTGCTGGCTGATGGCCCTACATCAATGATTATTCCCACTCCTGTCTTTGCTGATTCCTTCTGATCTTCCAAATATACTCTATATATTGTAGTATTCCAGTGTTCAATCCTCTGACACAGTTTTCTATCACGTGGTAACTGCAGCCCAGAGAGCTCATCTAAATTCCAGATGCAAATCCAACTCCTTACTTGACATCGCCACTTGGCTGTTCAAAACCATTTCAAACTTAACATGTCCAAAACACAGTTCCTGAACTGCTTCCCCCCAAACTGCTCCTACTAAAGGAATCTCCAGAACAATCATTAGCAAATTCCATATTTCCACTTACTTTGGCCAAAAACCATGTAATCACGCTTTTTAGCTCTCTCTCTCCCACATCCATGAGCAAAATCCAAAGTCTATTTTCAAACTCTATCTATCCAGAATCTGACCACCTCTCACCATCACCACTGTGAGCTCCTCTCATTTATCTCCCCCAATTCCACCCCCGACAATCTATTCTTGAAACGGCAGCCAAAAAGCTTCTGTTAAATTTAGGATTAGGTCACTACTCTGTTCATTCCTTTCTCATACAATACAAAAAGCCAGAAACAGCTCAGTACCCAGCAAGGCACAACAATCTGCACTCCTCATGCTTCAGCTAAACTGGCCTCTCTACTGTTCCTAGAAACTCTCCAAAGTCTTCCTTCCTGGACTTTATAGTTACTATTTCCTCTGCTGAAAGCACTATTCTCTATTCCATTCACTTCTGAGACCTACATAGCTAGCTTTCTCCCCACTCCTTCAAGCTGTTAATCAAATGCCACTCACTCAGGTAGGCTCCCCAACCACCTATACAAAGAGCCACACCACTCAGCTCACAGTATCCACTTTCCCTTGTCTTTCTGCCGTTTGTTTTACTATTTTATACTGTTTACCCTCCTTACTACCCTGACATAACCTGAATTTATGTCCTATTTTGTTCACTAAAACATCTGCACCAAGCATGTAAGGAGCACTCATATTTCTCATTCAAATCAACCACAAAGAAAAATATTCAACTGCAATATAATAAAAAAACACTAATTAAAGTAATAGAAATAAAATACCGTTTTGAACATCAACTATCAAATCTTAAATCAAAACATCCATTTTTTTGTCATGATGAAGAAAAATGCCTTTATACATACCAAGGAGTATAAATTGGTTTATTATTTCTGGATAAACCATTTGCCAGTATTAATCAACTTTAAAAATGCATAGCCTTTGATCTAAGCCTTTACACCATACATATAAATCATGTTAACCTTTAATATAGATTTTATAATTTTTTGTTCCTTGTTTCTTGTTTAACTCCACCACCAGAAATGTCTGCACCAGGAGGGCAGATACAGTTCAAAGTTGCACTGAGAGCACCCAGAATAGGGCCTAGCACAAAAGCTGACTGCATGCAATCAAATATGATTTATTATAATGAACAGGTGACTGGTTAAAACCAACACAATATATTCATACAGGCAACTTACATAAAAACATTCCTATCATATCAAGCAAAAAAAAAAAAACTAGTACAATAAAAATACACATTTTGAAAACGGGCTATTTTTCTTTTTTACCACTAAGAAGAGTGCTTATGCTATTATCTAACTAGGATCCCCCTGCTTTACCCCCACCAAAAGTCTCCCTTTAACATGTAATATAACTAAAGCATACTAATTAAAAAAATATTTTCATCATATCTAGATTATATTATTCCTGACATAATTACTGGCAGTCTCCATCTAGTTACCCACCCCTGCTCCAGTTATAAAAACAGACTTTTAAGTTAATGTTCTATCCATTATATAAAAAGTAGCATTCCATGTAGACCAGTCCACTCTATTAACCAGATTATATGACTGAACAGAAAACCTTATAATCCAACAATACTTGATACCAAATGTGATGCAATATCCTTGTACATATCTAAAAATATCATCATTGCTAAAATCTTACTTATGATATTGTTGAGTTTTCTGCATTAGCTTCTCTGGCAGGCCATCTTCATCATCAAACTGCTCCATAGGCTCCACAATGACTGGACGAGGGGTCCTGGATAGGTAAAAAAGCATAAGAATTCGTACAATGTCTAGAATTAACATCCTCCTAGAAACTCTTGATAATAATTCCAAGATAGATACTTGGGAAATTTCTTTCTTGAGAAAAATATCTCAGAAGTTAGCATATATACTCTATTTTTTTAAATGTTTATTTATGAGAGAGACACACAAGCCGGGGAGGGGCAGAGAGAGAGAATCCAAAGCAGGCTCCAGGCTCTGCACTGTCAGCACAGAGCCTGACATAGGGCTCAAATGCCCCAACCGCCAAGGCACAGCCCCCCCCATATATACTCTCAAAATTAGGGACTAAACATTTGCTGTGCCAGATAGAAATGATCAAAGTTAAAAATGAATGCTTATTTTTAGAGCACTGCCTATTCAAGATGACTGAGGAGTAAATCAACAACTATGAATCCACATAACCACTGTAGTTAATTTTTAAAAAGCATGATGGAAAAAAATGAGCACCTAATTCATGTTTTATGTACGTGGAATTATTATCCCCATATCCCACCATCCCAAACTGCCATCTTCAACCACCTCCCAGTCTCCGTGTGTCTAACCAGTCTTGTTCAGAAAAGTCTTCCTAAAACCTAAAATGACATCTAAAACACACTGGTCAAGCAGCCAAGCAAAAAGAAGAGGGAGCCAGAAGATAACACATTCAAGGTGGAGGTTGGGGGAAGGCAGAAACAAGAATGGATGATCAAAGATATGACTTGTAAACCTTCCTTTTTACTTCCCTAAGTAAATCAAAAGGATGGGAAAGTTCATCCAGGAAGACAAAACAGGGAAAGGAAATAGAGTGGATGATATGCTGATATTAAAATTTTCCTCGCTATTATTAGCTATGTAAGGATTTTATAACCAAGCAAGATTTAAAAGCTACCCCACCAAAAGTACCCATGTTTGTTTTATAAACTATACATTTTCTTGTAGCTTTGAATGGACTCATTTCTAAAATGATCCAACAGTATCTTTATCATTTTTTCCAAATTAGCAAATACCAGACTGATGTGTTTTCAGTGATAACTGAATGCACTGGGTTCATTTTTGTGACTATGGATGTGGTGGCCTATCCAAGGAATGGATTAGGGATTAGATGGGATGGGAAGCACCTGAAGGATTTATAGATCCTGTCACACTGTTGGTGATGACATCACTGTCACTGTCACAGCTGGAAATGTTGTCATTGCCACCATCACAGTCAACTTCATGTCACCTCTAATAATACCCCTGGAGGGTCTGGCTGCCTGTTCCTGTGGAGAAGAGGTTTTGGTTCTTCCTGCCCCTGCCTCCCAATTATCACAATCAAAATACAGCAAATTCATCTAACAGGACTGAACCATCCTCCGTAGGTGAAGATCCACATCAAGCTTTCTTATGATCAGTACTTTCTACTGATAACATAGCACCTCCTCCAGTACTTGTAGGTATTTTATTCATTATGTTTACTTTTTGGAACTATGTAGGCCTAACCACAAATAAAAGATCTTTGCCTAAGTTTAAAACAAAACAAAACAAATTTCGTTGCTATCAGTCTGCCTTCAGAAAGAAATAAATCACCTAACTTTTGCAGTTTTAATATAAGAGCTAAGAAGTAAAGGGGCTGTCTGGATTCCAAAAGCTTCCCATTACAAATAAATAAAGATACTGAGAGTAACAAAGACTTTAAATCCTAAGCTGTTATTAAAAATAATTATTAAAAATGATTCCTAAGAGGCACCAGGCTGGCTCAGTCATTGGAGCATGCAACTAGGTGTGTGTGTGTGTTTTGTTTTGTTTTTAATTTTTTATTTTTGAGAGACAAGAGAGCAGAGGAGAGTCAGAGAGAGAGGGAGATACAGAATCCAAAGACAGGCTCCAGGCTCTGAGCTAGCTTTCAGCACAAAGCCCGACGTGGGGCTCAAACCCAAGAACCATGAGATCATGACCTGAGCCAAAGCCGGACGCTTAACTGACTGAGCCACCCAGGTGCCCCTATGCTTATGAGTTTTGAGCACCACGTAGGGTGTAGAGATTCCTTAAAATCTTTATTAAAAAAAAATATTCTTCTGCTAGTGAAGACATTTTAGAGAGATAAAGAAACAGAAGCAGGTGCGAATACCTTGGGGGTGGTGAAGACAATGAGATTATAGACACCTCAAATAAACTGAGTGGGAACCCAA
Organism: Suricata suricatta; assembly: GCF_006229205.1. Taxonomy (NCBI): domain Eukaryota; kingdom Metazoa; phylum Chordata; class Mammalia; order Carnivora; family Herpestidae; genus Suricata; species Suricata suricatta. The sequence continues at coordinate 77,801,603 of NC_043703.1, read as the reverse complement.
AAGAAAGAAGCCTTACAGGCCTCAATTTTAAGGGTGAGACCGCATATTCAACATCTAAAAATGAAAGTGTAATAAAAAAAATCAGTAAATACAGGGCCACCTGGGTAGGTCAATTGGTTAAATGTCTGACTCTTGATCTCAAGGTTGTGAGTTCAAGTCCCATCCTGGCTTCCACACTGGGCATGGAGCCTACTTTAAAAAAGAAAAAAGAGAGAGTGAGTAAATACAGCCTCAAAGATCATATGCAAGTGTAAGAAAGCAGCAGAGCTCCTGAGCCCATGGGAGGGCGTGTTACTTCTAAGAGGACCCACAAAAGCCCTGGGACAATGAAGAAGATGCACACTATATGGGCCACTTACCCACTGGAAGCCACTGCAGGACCCCAAACATCAGAAAAATAATGGAGGCCAGATAAGAACTATACCCTAAGCAAGGCCAACAAAGAAATAAACTCACACTGGCACTCACACACCCACCCTAGTTCAATACCAGAAGGACACTACCACCCAAGAAAAACATACTAAGGAAATCATTTACACTCAGAACATGACACAATTACTTAGAAATGACAAGATTAATTTTATTAAGTCAAGGAAATGATAAATTAGAAAATATAATGACATCTTTACTGTACTCTCTGTAACCAAAGTCACTGTACTGTACTGTCCATAACCAAAAATTATTAATTTTCAACATACAAATATGGGCCACCAGACAAACAAAACATTAGGGTGAATACAGCCCTCTGAGACAGAATTTAATCAATATATACAAATGTTATATATTTATACCTATACCTGGTATTCCACTTCTAAATAGATATATGAATAAGTGAGCAAAGATCAGTCAGCCACAACCACATTCATCACATTACATAAAACAAAAAGACCACGTGTAGTGTTCAAAAGACGTCCTTAAGAGACTCTTATTTTTGTTTGTTGGGTTATATGTTAAAATGTGAACATTCATAGTTTCACTATATGCACCACTTCCTATAAAAATTCCTGTTGTCTATTATCTCACATATCTTGTTTATTTCATTTTGATCTTTCAGTGTTAAAAAAAAAAGATTGGGTTTTACTGTGTTTTTTTAATTTATTTTTTTATAAATTTTTTATGTCTTTATTTTGAGAGAGAGACAGAGAGCAAACAAAGGAGGGGCAGAGAAAGAGACAGACAGACAGACAGACACAGAATCTGAAGCAGGCTCCAGGCTCTGGGCTCTCAGCACAGAGCCCGACACGGGGCTCAAACTATGGATCGAGACCTAAGCCAAAGTCGGATGCTTAACCAACTGAGCCACCCAGGCACCCTTATATTTATTTTTGAGAGAAAGCACAAGAAGGAGAGGTGCAGACAGAGAAGAGGACACAGGATCCAAAGCAGGCTTGGCACTAACAGCTCATAGACCATTGCAAGGCTCAAACGCAAGAACAGTGAGATCATGACCTGGGACAAATTCGGATGTTCAACCAACTGAGCCACCCAGGCACCGCCCCCCCAAATTTTTTAAACCTAACATGAATTCCGTTTGTAGGCATAATTACTAAATTTACTTTTTAGTAGTAGGAAAGTATTTCATAAGTAAAAAGATGAAAAGGAAACAAAGCAAAATAGTCAGCCATTAATGCTAAATCCGGAGGTTCTTATCTGTAGTTTCTTCTTTTCCTCACCCTACCCCTAAATTAATCCATCATTGGATAATTTTCCATAGTAAGTTTTATAGAAGCCAGTCAGTCCTACCATTTGGAAAGGACCTCTGTTCATGTTTCATGAACATCTCTTCGGATTTTCCTTTCTGCTAGATACATCTACATAATTTCACACAGAATGAATCACCTATCCATGCTTTCTTCAGACATCCTTTATCACTCAATATAAAATGGCACCACTTCAATTGTATGCATGCACCATAATTTTTTAACCATACTTGTTGGTGGACATTTAAGGTTTCTATGTTCTCTAAAATGAAACAATGATTCACATATTTGTGACTGGAGCACCTGGGTGGCTCAGTCAGTCAAGCATCCTACTCTAGGTTTCGGCTCAGGTCACGATTTCATGGTCTTGTGAGTTCAAAGCATCAGGCTCTGCACTGGCAGTGCTTAGAATTCTCCCTCTCTGTCTGTCTCCACTCACCCTGTGTCTTTCTCTCTCAAAATAAACAAACTTAAAAAAAAAAACAAAACACATATTTGTGACTAATCTTTCCTCACTTATTCAAACATCTCTTTAGAAGCAGAATGGTGAGAACAAGGTGTTATAGACAATACTAAAAACATGGTGACTTAAAAAATGATGCACCTTTTTGTATGATATTAAAAAAAGGATTATGTAAAGACAATTTGTTTTGCTACTGAATTCTTATATACATACACCATTTTGCCAGGTTTTTTCAATTTTAGTCTTTAATATAGTTGAGAATTGAAGATGAATGATAAAGAATTAATAGAATAATGAAGTAAGTTTTATGACAGAGGAAAAGTAAAATCACTAAGACCTATGTTATCTTAGATTATAAAATAACCCAAGACCCATATGGTAAATTTTAGGGGAAAATAGCTTATTTAATATTCTTTTTGTTCTTCTGAAGACCTCTAATAAATAATAAAATATCAACCTTCACAAATACTTAAGACTTCTCAAAAAATAAAGTATAAAACTAAAACTGGACCCGAATGACACTGATGGTGTATAAGTTACAAGTGCTCTTCTGGGAAGGTAAATAGCAATTTATACTTCTACCACCAGCAGGTATGCTTAGATACCATTTGTGTTTCTTTTTTTTTTTTTAATGTTTTATTTATTTTTGATAGAGAGAGAGACAGAGCATGAGAGGGGGAGGGTCAGAGAGAGAATGAGACACAGAACCAGAAGCAGGCTCCAGGCTCTGAGTTAGCTGTCAGCACAGAGCCTGATGCGGGGCTCGAACCCATGAACATAAGATCTGACCTGAGCCGAAGTCGGAGGCTTAACCGACTGAGCCACCCAGGCGCCCCACCATTTGTGTTTCTAAATTAAAGCAAAAGCAATATTACAGTATTTTTCTGAATCTAAAAGAACCCCATTTAATGGAAAGATGTGATGAAAGCAAATAAAATGATGGGAAAGTAATCCCTTTCAAGTAGGAATATAAGATAGAAAAGGCATGAAAAAATTAATGGCTCAATCACTTGTGTGCAGAAAGAGTTAACAAAATAGGTCTGAAAAAGCCATCCCACCATGCTAACAGATAAAGTTGGTTTTCTGTGCCCAAACTGTGTAAACAATGTGGTTTATGTTAAACACAAGCCATCGAAGTTTTTTTTCTTTCATGGAAAAACTTCTGGTATTTTGCCAGGTAAGTGGGAACTTAAAAACCTGACCACCCTCCACCCCGCCCCCTATCTATGGACTTACTACTAGGATCAGTTGAACTTCACCTGATAGTTAACACTTCAGTCTATTGCCTCAACTAGTTGCTGACAGAATTAAGCCAAGTATTTTTCCAATTCAACTGAAAAAGGACTCTTGGAAAGCTTATACCCAACTTCCTCCAGACTTTATCTGGTGTGCATCTTATCCTTTACTGATTTTGCTCTGTATTCTTTTGCTGTGATAAATCTTAGACATAAAGCTATATGCTACGTCTGAGTCCAATTAGTGAACCATGAAACCAAGGACGTCCAAGATATGCCTATAAGCACACTTATCAAATATAACTTTTGCTGACATACTCACATTTTTATTTCCAGTCTTTTTTTCTGATCAGTTTATTAACACAAATCTGTTAGTCTTGTGTCCCTTTTGTTACTTGCTACATTATTTATTTATAGAAAGTAAATATACATTTTTAAAAAATGGGCTCCAGGCCCAACATAGGGCTTGAACTCATGACTCTCAGATCAAGAGCCACATGCTCTATGGACTGAGCCAGCCACACACCCCTATATATATTTATCCATATGATGAATTCACTTAAGTTTTTGAACAGTAGTTAGGACAGATGCATAGCCAAATGCTCTGCCATAAACAGATGTGGAGTTTGCAATCTGTTTAGGGTTTTTTTTGTATCATTAATGAGATATAACCCACATACCATAAAACTCACCATTTTAAAGTATACAGTTCAATGGGTTTTAATATGTGTAACCCTCACCATGATCTAACAACAGAACACTGTCATGGCCCCAAAAACAAATCCCAAATTCATTAGCTATGAATGCCCCATTTCCCTGAACTTCTAACAACTACTTGTTTCTTTCTTTTCTGTGGTATATACTTCCCTTTAAAAAAGTTTTTCAGGAGCGCCTGAGTGGATCAGTCGGTTAAGCGTCTGACTTAGGCTCAGGTCATGATCTCACGGTTCATGGGTTCAAGCCCCGCATCAGGCTCTGTGCTGACAGCTAGCTCAGATCCTGGAGCCTGTCTTCAGATTCTGTGTCTCCCTCTCTCTCTGACCCTCCCCTGTTCATGCTCTTTCTCTCTCTCTAAAAGAACAAAACAAAACAAAAAAAATAACAAAAAAGTTTTTCAGGGCACCCAGCTGGCTCAGTTCATAAAGCATGTGACTCTTTATCTCAAGGTCATGAGTTCAAGCCCCACACTGGGCATAGAGACTACTTAAAAAAATAATAATAATAATAAAAGAATTCTTTTCATGAGTTGCATTTCCTGATGTCATGAATTATTCTTAAAAAATTACACACTAATCCACTATAAATAAAATATACTTAATCAATTTTCTATTAAGAAATTTAGATTTAGCCAATAATAATAAACCAGATATAAAGTGATAATACCCAACTTTTAAGTCAAATACTTATTTAAAATATACCTCTATTATAAAAACCTTAAGTTTTTTATACTTAGTAAAGAAATCCCTCCAAGAAACAGTGATCAATTTCCATCAACACCAGAGAGTTACAAACTACTCATGTGATGTAACTTTCACTTAATGGGTATTTTTAAATCTTTCCTAATATACAAAATTAAAAAAAAACAAAAAGTAGGGCACCTGGCATCAGTTAAGCATCCGACTACTGATTTCAGCTCAGAACATGATCTCATGAGCTACATTAGAAGGTTTAGCTAACAACAAAGTTCCTGAGCAAGGAAGAGTCTATAAAAAATAAATAAATAAATAAATAAATCACTCCACCTGTATCACAGTATGAAAAGAAAGGCATGTGGCAGACTAAAAATCCACCAATTATTAGTTGTGCAATCTTACACAAATTACTTAACATCTCTGGGGCAGTTTTCTTATCTGAAAAATACAAAATCCAACATGATCAGGATTATGAAATAGAACAGATAACACAATGTCAACACCTTGCCCATTCTCTCAAAACTGTTTTTAAATTATACTAAAAGCAACCTGTAAGACGTAATTATTTTCCAATGCCTAGCTGTAACTTTTATTTTTTCAAATCTATTTTTTTATGTTTTTTAAATATTTATTGTCAAATTGGTTTTCATATAATACCCAGTGCTCTTCCCCACAAGTGCCCTCCTCCATTACCAACACCTTTTCCCCCTCCCCTCCCCCCCCCCCCTCAACCCTCACCAATTAATC
>NC_043703.1:77773065-77795946 GCF_006229205.1 Suricata suricatta | reverse complement strand
GCTCCATGCCAACAAGCAGACCCTGCTTGCAATTGTCTCTCTCTCTCTCTGCCTCTCCCATGCGCTCTCTCTTAAAAGAAACAAATTTTAAAAAATAATTATTGGGGTGCCTGGGTGGATCAGTCGGTTAAGCATCCAACTTCCCTGAAATCATGATCTTATGATTAGGAGTTCAAGCCCTGTGTCGGGCTCTGTGCTGACAGCTCCAGATTCGGCATCTCCCTCTCTCTCGTCTCTCTCTCAAAAATAAACACCAAAAAAAATAAATTAAAAAAAAAAAATTATTATTAGCCTAATTTGTAGCCAGGAACTATTAAAATACAGGTGCGGGAGAGTATAATGCTAAATGAAATAAGTCAGAGAAAGTCAAACACCATAGGATTTCACTCGTGGAATTTGAGAAACAAAGAACAAAGAAAAAAAGGAGAAAAACCAAAAACAATCCTAACAATAGAGACCAGAGAACTAACAGAAGGGAGATGGGTAAAATAGGTGAAGGGAATTAAGAGTACACTTCTCTTGTTGAACACTGCGTAATATATAGAATGGGTGAATCACTGTACTGTACACATGAAACAAATATAAAACTGTATGTTAACTCTACTGGAATTAAAATTAAATTAACTTTAAAAAAAAAAGAATACAAGGGCTGGGATTACATTACTGAACAAGACAAAGTCCCTACCCTCATAAAACTTGCATTCTCCTGCAGAGAAAGACTTACAAATTAAAACAGTAAATGCTATGACAAAAAATAAATTGTAGAGTATCAGTGATATTGCAGAGAGGATGACTAAATGAAGATAAAACAGTTTCTCAAAGATGTTTCCTAGTAAAACATGAATAAAATGGAACAAGGAGAGCAAGCATTATCTAAACAAAGAGATTAAGACCAAAATCTCTGAGAACAAACTGGCAGTGCTTTAAAACACATGTAACATGAATTACAGCTTTAGCATGAACACTTAACAGTCCAAAACAAATTGAAACCAAACTACGATCCATGGGCAGAGATGTTTTACACCGCCTTTGTGCCCAATTCTCCAAACCTTAAAACGTTTGAATGATCCTAACCAATAGTAAAGTAATGAGCACTTTACCTCTAAGAGAGATAAAAGGAATCAATGCAATAATCAACTAAGGAACTTTGACACCAACAAATCCAGTCTAAAGACTAAGGATGAACATCAAGAACATCATCCTGGGCAAACTGAAAGCAAAGGCATGTTAATATGGCAACAGGCCTTATGATTATTATAAAATTACTTACAAATATTTATAAGTCAATGGACAGATATACCATTCATGGGCTAGAAAAAAGTTAATATTATGAAGATGTCAAAATGTTCCTCAAAATGACCTCGACACTCAACACAACTCTAATCAAAAGCCCAGAAGAACGTTTTTCAATTGACAAGCTGATTTTAAAATCAGTAAAGAGGCAAGGGTGCCTGGGTGGCTCAGTCAGTTAAGCACCCAACTTGAGCTCAGGTCATGATCTCGCAGTTTGTGGGTTCAAGATCCACACTGGGTTCTGTGAGGACAGCTCAGAGCCTGGAGCCTGCTTTGGATTAGGTGTCCCCCTCTCTCTGCATCTCCCCTATTCGAGCTCAGGCTCTCAAAAATAAAATAAACTTTAAAAAACAAAGTAAAGACGGGGCGCATACGTGGCTCAATCGGCTGAGCAACCACTCCTGATTTCAGTTCAGGTCATAATTTCACATTTTTGAGTCTGAGCCCCAGAACCTCTTTGGGATTCTCTCTCTCTGCCAGCCCCCCCCCCACTCGTGCTCATTCTTGCTCTCTCAAAATAAATAAACTTAAAAAAATTAAAATAAAAAAATCAAATGAAATAAATCAGTAAAGATAATCTGAAACTAAAGTAACACTGTATATCACCTATTGGGAAATAAATAAAATCAGTAAGGTTATACCAAAAAAATACAATACCCAGAACAATTAAAAAAAAAAAAACAATTCAGTTGGGTGATACTACTTGATTTCAAATCTTAGCATGGTATGGGGTGCCTGGTGGTTCAGTCAGTAAAGCATACAAATGCTGATCTCGGTATTTTAAGTTCAAATCCCACGCGGCACAGAGATTACTGAAAAATAAAATCTTTTTTTTTTTTTTTTTTTAAGTTTATTTACATGGAGACAGAGACAGCATCTGAGCAGGACAGGGGCAGAGAGAGGGAGTGGAAAAAGAGAGAATCCTAAGCAGGATCCACACTGTCAGCACAGAGCCCAATGTGGGGCTCAAACTCACGAACTGAGAGAGAGAACATGACCTGATCCAAAACCAAGAGTTGGACGCTTAACCGACTGAGCCACCCAGGTGCCCCTTAAAAATAAAACCTTAAAAAAAAAAATAGTGCAAGACAATACTGGTGTAACAGACCCACTGATTAGTGAAATGAAAAAGAGCACAGATTTTCTCCCCCATTCCCCATTTTTGATAAAGATGAATGGTTAAAAAAGGAAAAATCATCTTTTCAATTACTGGTGCTGCAACAAGTGGTATCTATATGGAAATAAAAATATCTCTCATCTCATATCATACTCAAAATGGATCACAGGTATAAATAAAAAAAGCTAGGAACACCTGGGTGGCTCAGTTGGTTGAGCATGTAACTCTTGGTCTCAGCTTGGATCTTGATCTCAGGGTCATGCATTCAAACCTTACGGTGGGTTCCAACAGGGCATGGAGCCTACTTAAAAAAAAAAAAGTTACAAAATGTCTTAAAGCACAAAAAAGCCTTACTGTACTAGGAAAGGCAAAACTTTCATACAAGGATCCAAAAAGCACAAATCATATAAAAAATGTAATTATACTTCACTTGTGCTTTCTGAAGGACACTATCAATAAAATTAAAAAGCAAGCCAAAGACTAGGAGAAATATTCATAAAATAGACCTGTATCCAGATGTTTTAATTCAGTAAGGCAAACCACCCAATTAAAAAATAGGCAAGGACACCTGGGCGGCTCAACTGATTAAGCGTCTGACTCTTGATTTCAGCTGAAGTCATGATCTCAGGTTTGCTGAGTGAGATCAAGCCCCAAGTCAGGCTCTATGCTGACCATGTGGAGCCTGCTTGCAATTCTCTCTCCCCCTCTCTGTCCCTTCACCGCCTGCACTCTCTCTCAAAAACAAATAAAACATTTTTACAAAATAAAAAATAAACTTAAAAAATAGGCAAAAAATTTCAAGACAGTTTACAAAAGATATAAAAATAGCCAAAAAGCAAATGAAAAGATACTAATATTTAGTTGTTTGGAAAATAAAATTTAAACTCACCATTAGACACTCCTATACTCACTAGAATATCTAAAGGACTAAATATATCAAGTGCTGGTGAAAGATGGAGCAACTAGAACTCTCTCACTCATTGCTTGTAGGAATGTAAAATGATACAACCATTTTGGAAAACAATGTGGCAGTTTCTTATGAAGTTGAAAATTCAGCAATTTATCCCTAAATGTTATCCAAGCCACATGAAAGTACAATGTTCACAAGAAGCCTATACACAAACGTTCATAGTAGCTTTATTCACAACGGCCAACAGTTGGAAGTATCTCAAACATTCACCCACCCTTATGTCACTGGGCAAACTGATTATGTCCATATGATGGAATAAAACTCCATCATAAAAATGAACAAAATACTGACACAATGATACGGATGAAATCTCATTAACATTATGCTAAATAAAAAATATCAGATACAAAAGAGTATATACTATTTCACTTATATGAAATAACTAGAAAAGACAAACTAATTTATAAGAGCAGAAAGATTAACAGCTTTCTAGGACAGGGTCAAGCATGGAGAAAAACTGCAAAAGGGCATAAAGGAATTTGTCTTAAATTTTAAAATTGGGTGCCTTTTAATTCATTAAAAAAGTGAAATAAAATGTTGTTCATCCATTCATTACTTAAACATAACATTTTGCTTTGCATATAAAATTCTGAATGAAAATCAAAAAAATCATTTCTAAGATTGTTATGAATCAATACACTGAAGTCTAAAGTATGACTCCTAGAATCATACAAAAATTGCTATTTATATTCACCATATATTTATTCAACACCTACTTACCATATGACAAGACAGTATGAACTGTACAAGGAAAGACAGAAGTTCAGAACAGAGAGAAGCCCATATGTAACTGCACAGGATGAGGAGATTTTTAAAACTTACGTTGTTAGCAAGAATGCCCCATCACCACATCTTTCCAGAGCCTTTCGTGCAGGAGGTTTTGCTGCAAATTCTACAAAACCTTTTCCAGTAGCTCTACCACGATCATCCACAACCACAACGGCTTTCTCTACTGGACCAAACTGGGAAAATGCTTGCTCTAGAAGCTCATTGGAAACAACCGGCGAAAGGTTCTTGACAGTTAGGGCTGCTCCATGTGTAGCAAAACGAATTCGGAGAGGTCTGCTCTTCAAAATGGTGCCATCCAGCTCTGCTTTTGCAATTTCAGCCAGTGTTCTGGATTCCTTTTTAGGAGGAAAAATCACTTTTTAAAGATGATAGTAACATAAATAATTTTAAATAGTGATTTCTAGGAAGAAGAGCTGCGTAGCTTTTGGAAATGGCTGATAGGGTCACTTTGCTTTTGTTGTCTTTCCATTTTAGTACCACATGCATTTTATTAAGTATTCAAAAAATAACTATAAACAGCTTAATTAAAAAATCCCAACACCAATGTCCCAAGTCATCAAAGACTGTCTACTCATAAATCACCAGCCATTAAATATTCAAAGCAATCTTTTTTAAATCTTATATACATTAAAAGAAAATCATAATTACTTTTTGAGACTGAGCACTAGTTACTAGAAGCTTTTATTGAAAACAATAATTGTCAGTATACACTATGGTTTTGATATTTGTATCTTTTATTAAAGCAACCCACCTCTTCAATGCTTTCTTTTTGTTCAAAGACAAGTCCCCTTCCTTCGTTCTTTTTTTTACATCACCTATGAAAACTACTACCAGATGTTGTTAACCAGTTCTCCTGAATACTTTTGTGGACTATTCATTTCTCTATTGTATTGAGACCAGAAAACACATACGTTCACGGGGCTTTTAGAGTTCCCTCTGTTCTACAGAAATCAAGTGCACACCCATTTAGAAACCAGAAAATATGTTCATTCCTGAAACCACAAGAGAAGTTCCTTCTTGAAGAATTCAAAGTTGGTGTAGAATATAGACATCTAAACATAATCCACAAATAAGTCTTAAGGTCACAAAAGATCTTTATTCAATCCTTAAAATATTCACAACTTTAAATTACTGCACTTACGCAAAAATCTACATAATTAATTTTACAAAGACAAATCTAACTTTTTTTTAATGTTTATTTATTTTTGAGAGAGAGAAAAAGCACAAGCAGGAGAGGGGCAGAGAGAGATTGGGCAGAAGATTCAAAGCAAGCTCTGTGCTGACAGCAGAAGAGTCCGACTTGGGGGGTTGAACTTGCCAACTGTGAGATCATGACCGGAGCCAGTCAGATACTTAACCAACTGAACCACCAGGTGCCCCAACAAATCTAACCTTTTTTACAGATATTCAAAATGGCTATTTTTTTAAAAAAATTACTCTTAAAATTTTTTTTAAATTACAATTACTCTAAACATAGTAGTACCGGCAAACATTTAATAAATATCTAACACGGGATAAGTACGTTGTACCTAATATGTCATAAGATCCAACAATTCTAAGAGGTAGATTTTAAGAATGAAGTCTTGAATTAAAATGCTGTTGGGTATGGAGTGCCTGGTGACTCAGTCGGTTAAGCACCTGAGTTTGGCTTGGGTAATGATCTCACAGTTTGCGAGTTTGAGCCCCACACTGGGCTCTGTGCTGACAGTGCCAAGCCTGCTTCAGATCCTCTGTCTCCCTCTCCCTCTATGCCCTGTCCCCAGTGGCTCTCTCTCAAAAATAAACAAGCAAACAAAAAAAGCTGTTTGGTTTAATTGGGAATGAGAAAAGACATGAGGAAATTTCATGGGATGATAACATTCTCTAGCTTGATAGGAGTCTGAATTAAACAAATGTTATTTGCCTAAAATCACCAAATCGCACATGGATAATTTGTTCCTTTTGCTCTAGGCAGATGTCAAATACCTCAAAACTAATAGTGGACTCTAGTTAATAATAAGCATGCTGGAGTGTTTAGGAGTCAAGAACTGATGGATGGAAAAAAAGATGAACAGATACGTAAAAAACAATTATTAATCTAGATGGTGGATTTACAGATGTTCATTTCTATGTATTTGAAATTTTTCATAATAAAATGTTAGGGTAGGAGGATAAAGAGAAACTGGTGAGAACTTCCTAAAACTGAAAAGTGTTTCCAAAGGATGTCTCCTCTTCAGATTCGGTCAAGTATATTCACAATGTCACATGTTTTGTTTTGTTTTGTTTTGTTTTTCCCCAGAGGATGCAAAAAATTCCAGTTTTATATTAAATCAAGTAATTTTTTTTTACAGTCGCCAATGAATTCAATTTTTAATACTTTTAAGTCAAATAAAATGTTTATGCTGTCAGGAATTTTCAATGCTATGATCCTCTTTCAAAGTTTATATTCTTCATGGTTTTAATTAATTCCACACCAGGGTTTCTCAACTTCAGCCTACTGACATTATGAGCAAAATAATTCTTGTAGTGGCGGGGGCTGTCCTGTGCATTACAGGAGACTTAATAAATGGACAGAAACAACCCTCACTCTGACAATGAAAAATGTCTCCAGACACTGTCAAAGTCACCTGGGGAGCAGAACCACCCCATTGAAGAACCACTGCTGTTGGGCACCTGGGTAGCTCAGTTGATTAAGCTTCAAGTCTTCCTCAGGGTCATAAATTCAAGCCCCACATTGGGCTCCATGCTTGGTGTACAGCCTACTGAAAAAAAAAAGGGGAAGGGGAGCACCTGGGTGACTCAATCAGTTAAGCCTCGGCTTAACTCTGTTTGAACACAGGTCATGATCTCACTGTGAGGTATGAGAGATGAAAGGCCAAAGAGCCTCCTTGGAATTCTCTCCCTTTTGGTATGCCCCTCCCCCACTGGCATGTGCATGCTCAAATACCACTGCTGTTGGGACAACTGGGTGGCTCAGTTGGTTGAGCATCTGGCTTCGGCTCAGGTCATGATCTCACAGTTCGTGGGTTCGAGCCCCACGTTGGGCTCTGTGCTGACAGCTAGCTCAGAGCCTGGAGCCTGCTTCCAGTTCTGTGTCTCCTTCTCTCTCTAACCCTCCCCTGCTCGTGCTGTCTCTCTCTCTCTCTCCAAACACACACACACACACACACACACACACACACACACACTGCTGTAAATGTGTACCCAAGTATCTGTAAAATCAATTAAAATTAAGTGCTTGAAATGAAACCAAATATTTCTTTACTTCATGACTCAATAATAATAAGGAAACTTTTACTAAGTAGGTACTATATTCCAGCCATTCATTATTTTACATATATACATAAATATATGCATTATCTCCTATTGGTCTCATCAACAACCTTAAAAAGTGGATTATTACTATCCCCACTTCACTTATGGATAAATAGGCCTAGAGAGGTTGAAATAACTTGCCGAAGATCTATACAAAAGTCATAATCTCTACCAATATATCATAAATCCCTTTTTTTTATTTTTAAATGTTTTTTATTTATTTTTGAGAGACAGAGACAGCATGAGCAGGGGAGGGTCAGAGAGAGAGGGAGATACAGAATCCAAAGCAGGCTTCAGGCTCTGAGCTAGCTGTCAGCACAGAGCCCAACACAGGACTCGAACCCACAAACCGTGAGATCATGACCTGAGCAGAAGCTGGATGCTTAACCGACTGAGCCACCCAGATGCCCCTGAATCCCTCCTTTCAACTAGTGTCCCATCATTACTCTGTATAAAAAGTAACAGTATAGGTTCTTAACTAAAAAGAACACAGAAAGTATAAAAAACTGGACAAACACCCCAAATTAAAGATTGCTTGTAGTAGGGTCTAATGATGTCCAATGGATACTTTCCAATGGCTCTTTCCAAAGCACCTGACATTTTCTCATTGTTCGCCAATAGTTAAAATTTAAAACTGCAAGAGTACTAACCCACTGAGGTAAATTGGAAAGAGCCTTCATGTCAATCAACAGAAAGTTGATTGTGTAACTGGCACTCCATCCATACTGTGAAATATAATATGGTCATTAAAAATCAATCTCATGACATAAAATATACCAGAGATATATTAAATGGAAACCTAAAAATATAAGAGTATATAGCATGGCTTGATTTTATGGAAAAATGAAAGATTAACAGTGACTACATTTAATGTTTTGAAGACAATCTTCCACTAGAATTAAAACTGCAGTAAGAGAACTTCCCCGAACTAAAAGAGCATTTGAAATTATATACTGGACAGGCCTACTAAGGGGATTTTATATCTTCTCTAATATTTGACATTCCATAAGAAGCACAGAACATTGCATAATTAAAAACAAAAAGCACCAGGGCAACGACTATATTAAATTCAGTTGGTTTTTAACTTTATAATTATAACAGTGGTGGTCAAACCTTAGCAAAGGTAAGACAAACATGGAGGGTTACCTAAAACACAAGATTGAGGGCTCCAACCCACAATTTCTAATTCAGTAGATCTTCGGTGGGCCATAGAATTTGCATTTCCAACAAATTCCCAGTTAACTGATGAGGTGAGACAATTTTTAGATAGTATAGAGCCAGCACTGCTAGCGTGAATAGTAGGGAATACAAGTGGCCTTCTGCTTATGCTAGCACAACACCTGAATCTGCAGGACAGGGACCACACTTCTATGAATCACAGCTCCAAAAGTCTAGTTTACTAAAGCTAAAAGTAGGAGGGATAAAAGATAAAAACAGAAACTGAGTTCAGATCAAACTAATACCAGTTTAAACAACATTAAACTAGCTTTAAAATGCACCACAGGGGCACCTGGCTGGCTCAGTCTGAGGAGCCAGCAGCTCTTGATCTCAGGTCATGAGTTCAAATCCCACATTGAGTGGAGATTACTTACATACTTACATATATAAATACTCTTTTTTAAAAATGCATTACAACTTTTCAGTTAATTTATCCAATCTGGATGGCTTAGTCGGTTGAGCGTCTGACTTCAACTCAGGTAATGATCTTACAGTTCATGGGTTCAAGCCCTGTATTGTGCTCTGTGCTGACAGCTTGGGGTCTGGGGCCTGCTTCAGATTCTGTGTCTCCCTCTCTCTCTCTCTCTACTCCTCCCCCACTCATGCTCTGTCTCTCAAAAATAAATAAAGTTTAAAAAATTTTTTTATCCAATCAAACTGTAACAAGTCAAAACCTAAAAAGAAACTTTTGGGTCTAAATTCCACAAAATGTATCCAAAATAAAGTCTATTTCAGCCCCAATGTACCATGGGTTCACGATATGGATTTACGACTTTATGAGAAAATGCCACTTAAATTCTTTTTCCCAACCATTCCATATTAGCAATGCCAACCCTATACCAGCTCAAAAATGCTGTCTCACCTTACCAATTAATTGGAAAACAACTACCAGTGTAGGAAAATTTATTTGCATTTAGTATTTCGAGGGGCATCTGGATGGCTGTCAGCTAAGCATCCAACTTCAGCTCAGGTCATGATCTCACAGTATATGGGTTTCTGGGTCCCGCTTTGGGCCCTGTGCTAACAACTCAGAGCCTGGGGCCTGCTTGGCATTGTGTCCTCCCTCCCTCTCTGCCCCTCCCCATCTAAGGCTCTGTCTCTCTCTTTCTCAAAAAATAAACGTTAAACTTGTCTTGGTGTGCCTGGGGGGCTCAGCTGGTTAAACGTCCAACTAAAGTCATGATCTTAGAGTTTGTGGATTAGAGTCCAGCATGGGCGCTCTGTGCTCAGACTTCAGAGCCTGGAGCTGCTTTGGATTCTGTGTCTCCCTCTCTCTCTGCCCCTCCCCCATTCTCTCTCTCAAAATCAAACATTAAAAAAATTGCTTTTTAAATAAAAATATAAATCAGATAAAATTATGCCACTATGTAGAGCCACTATCCCACCACTACACATGACAGCCACCATACCATTACTTACATTCAAATCAGGTACACACTACATGGTTTTCCCAAGTAGGAAAAGATACAAAATTCAGAAATATTTAAAGCTTTAAAATTTACCTGTTTATCATAGAGCTCAGATTAAACAGTAAAGTTATCCGTAAGTCAAGTCTTGTAAACTAAATTCTAATCTCCTAATGGCAAATTTTTAACATTCCTACACAACAAAATAGCATGACAGGTCTGGAGGACCAAATTCCAAAGGAGCAGACAATAGCAGCCCCTCTCCCCTCCCCATTTCAAAATCCCACACTTTTTTTTTAAAACGAAACTAAAAGCAATGAACTGTACTGTCCGACATAGTAGCCACTAACCAAGGGTGGCTACTTAAATTTAAAAGTAAGTAAAATTTAAAGTTCAAAGTCTCAGGTACAAGTGCTGCATTTCTAGTGCTCATCAGTCACGTATGGCTAGTAGCTACTACACCTGGCAGCACATATACACAGCATTTACACAGAAAGTTCTACTGGACAGGGCTAATAATACAGGAAAGGAGAAAGAATTATTAGTAGCTTTAAAGACAGGAAGAAAAAAGATTTTTCCATGTTAAAATATTTACTATTGGCTTATTTTTAAGTGTAAGGCTTCCAAAACAAAGGGAAATGCAGCCCATCATTCTTCCTCCAGAAGGTAAACTTTAGAACAAACCAAATGGTACCAGGAGCTAAAGCCTAATAAAATGTTAAATAACATCCTTTTGGAAAGTTTACTAAGAGTTGCTTACCTGTACTTCATTCAAAATAACTTTTGGATTTATGTTAAAAATAACTTTACCAAATGACAGGCTGTTTCTCTACTGTTCAAAAGATAATTATAATTTTATGTTTAAAACACAGTGAATATTTAGCTTGAATTTTAAGGAAATTTCTAGGTCTCATTAATATCCTATGAAGAGTTACCCTTCTCTTGAAACCATTTAAGATTTGAGATGTTCAAATGTTCTCCCCCGGAAAATACAGTGTCATTAAATTACCATCAATTCTATCTACATATTAAAACTTTTCGTGGGTCAATCATGAAGAGAACCCAATTTTGAAAGTTAAAAGTTCCAAAAAGAAGCTTCCGAACCAAATTTAAAATATAAACATAAAATTTGAGGGTCAAACTAGAGAGGCAACACGTAAACAAAAAGTACTTGTGTAAAAATGACTCCAACAAAGATATTTTCTCGGAGCATCTAAATATGAATTACAACGAAGATACAAAAGTGACACTGTTGTAAGTCACCACAAAGCACTTAGGAAAACTGAATAGAGTAGGTATCTGTCCTACACCCTAGCTATTTGAATTTTTTTTTTAATATAAGGGAGGCACAATTTTTGCATGTTGGAAAACTTTAAGATTTAGACTAAAAAAAGGTAAAATGTGTACTTTTGCAGCAATGAAACATGGACATAAAATATATCCTTACATATAATTTATAAGTTTATATATATAATTATATACATATATAATTCATTCTCCCCCCAACGTAGAAACTACCAGAATATTTGGGGGAGGGAGCATATTACATTAGATATCTAATAATTCAACGCCGTCCAGATATTGCCGAGTTTCAGAACCAGGCAGCTGAAGGTGTGCTGCGCTGAGGCGGGGGGAGAAACCACACGGTTTGGCAAGTCTCGCAGAAACCAGGCAGTCGATGTAAGAAGCGAGTCGGCCGGCTGCTCCTCCACACCCAATGAAATCGCTGGTAAGACCGGAGCTTCCCCTCCAAATTCGTAAGGCCCTTACAACACAAGTCCGCGCGGCAAGAGCGGCATCCCGAAGCGCGGCTGCCCCGTCCCAGCAGAGACTAGGACCCTCCAGACCGGCGAGCCGCAGCCCAGGCGGCGTGGGCAGGCGAAGCCCGACGCGCACAGAGGACACGCTGGCGACGGCGACCCCGAGCCGGCTCATCGCAAAGACGCCACGGCGGGAAAGAGCAGGACGACAGGCGCCGCGACTAGCAGAGGCCACAGAAGAGGCCGCGGCTGCGACCAGGGCTGTCTCCGAGGTGCCCGCGGCGCCGCGCTCCCCCTACGCCCCCGCCCTCCCGGCCCGGCGGCCAGTCCCGACACTCACCAAACGGATGAAGCCGAAGCCACGGTCCCGATTGATGAAGACCTCGCTGGGCTCACCGTAGCGCTCGAAGAGCCTCTTGAAGTCCTCCTCCGTGATGTCTGTGGGCAGGTTCCCCACGAAGAGGCGGCAGCGCTGCGTGTATGTCTTCTCGCCCGGCTTGAGGAAGCTCTTGATGTCGATGGTGAAGCCCATCTCCTCATCGGCGCGGTCCTCCGGGGGCACCGGGGCGGGTGGCGCCGGCTCCCCCGCCAGCGCGAGCGCCATGGCGGCCGTCGGCTCGCTCTCGCCGGCCGCAGACTCCAGAGCGCGAAGGCGGGCCGGGTTTTTCTCAATGCGTACTTGCTTCAGGTTTCCTCTTAACATCATCTTAGGGGGCTCAGGCACACCGGATGTGATTCTAGATATATAGCTGTGTCACTCTATACACCCACAGAAACGAAATACGGAAGGAGAAAGGCAGAGAAAACCCCCGAGATCGCCAAGCCGGCTCCCCTGCCCCGAACGACTCACGCCCGAGGCCGCTGCACGCTCAAAATGGCGCCGCCACAAGCCGCAGTTACGAGAGACGCCGCTGTAAGTCCCGCCCCGCCGCCAAGGCCGGCGCCGGACGGATGCGCCTGCGCAGGACGGCGCTCCCCGGCACGTCTGCGAGCGTGCGCCAGAGGGCCACGCTGCTGCAGCTGCGGGGCCCAGCGACCTCCTAAGGTAGCTAGCCAAGCGATGAGCTGCGCTTGTGTGAAAAATTGTGATGTGTGCAGAAGTGTGTGAAAACAACAGTGATCGGGGAACATCCATATTTTAAATATTCAACTCACTTTTCAATGACTGAAAAAATGAAAATTTTCAGATTTCGAACCCCTGCGTCCAGCTCTGTGCTGACAGCTCTGAGCCTGGAGCCTACTTTGGATTCTGTCTCGCTCGCTCGCTCGCTCTCTGTCCCCTCCCCTGCTTGGGCGTGCGCTCTCTCTCTAAAAAATGAATAAACATTAAAAACAGAAAAAAACATATGCTTACTTTAGAAAAGCAATACCATTCCTAACCATCCAAATGAAGTGAAAATTTGCATTCACACAAAAAATTGTATTCAGGCTTTTACAGGGGCTTTATTTGTAATCATTAAAAACTGGAAACTATCCAAGTGTCCAACTAGTGATAGGTAAATAACGGTACATTCACATAATACAATATAACTCACCAATACAAGGAATGAACTATAGAATATATATCAATGATTGACAAGAGCTAGGTAGGTGCGGGGTTGACTGCACAGAGACACGGAAATTTTTGGTGTTGAAATTTTTGAAGTGGTGGCTACATAATTGTATGTATTTGTCAAATTCAGGTAAACTGTGCACTAAAAGGCTCATGGTTACTGTATGTAAATTATACATTAAACAAAAAATGTCTATCAAAAAAATAAAAATAAAATACCATCAAGAGTAATCCATATTTACCTTGGTTGCCACCCAAATTCTAATCGTCCAGACTCTAATCCTCATTACAGCTCTGTAAATTCCTGAGTCTAACCCAATTCCCCACAGCCCTCTCAGTTGCTCCAAAGCCTTCTCTTGAGTGCTTGGAAACTCACTCTAGGTCATCAGCTAGGTGGCTCAGTTGATTAAGCATTCAACTTTGGCTCAGGTCATATCTCACAGTCCGTGTGTTCAAACACTACGTCAGGCTCTGTGCTGATGGCTCAGAGCCTGGAGTCTGCTTTGGATTCTGCGTCTCTGTCTCTCTCTCTCTCTGCCCCTCCCTGGTTCACTCTCTCTCTCAAAAAGAGACATAAAAAAATTTTTTTTAATAAAATAAAAAAGGAAAGGGGTGCCTGAGTGGCTCAGTTAGTCAAGCATCTGACTCTTGATTTAGCCTCTGGTCATCTCACAGTTTCTAGGATCCAGCCCTGTATAAGGCTCTGTGCTGTATAAGGCTCATGGAGCCTGCTTGGGATTCTCTCTTTCTGCCTCTCTCCTGGCTCAAGCCATCCCTCTCTCTCTCTCAAAATTAAGAAACTTTTTAAAAAATAAATAAAATGTTTTAAAAAATAATAAATTAAAAAATCCTTCCTAGACCTATGTTGTTCTTTAGCTATTTTTTTACTAGAGAGGAAGGAAGGAAGGAAGAAAAGGAAGAAAGGAAGAAAGAAACAAAGAAACAAAGAAAGAAAGAAAAAACAGAAGAATTGTTTCTATTTTCTGTCTCCATTTGCTCATTTTATTTTTCCTTAAACCACATTAACTGGGTGTCTAACCTCGCATTCCATTCCTCTGAAACCTCGGTTGACACAATGGGCAACAGCCTCTACTTTATCAGGTGCAACAGTTATGGCTCAGACTTGCAGCAGCATTTGACATTGTAGATCCAAGACAAGAGTTCCGCCATGTATAATATGGGAACAATACCATTGAACAGTTATTGTGCATAGTAAATGAATTAGGGTATAATCTTTGGAAAATATTGACCCCATTGTAGATCCAAGACAAGAGTTCCGCCATGTATAATATGGGAACAATACCATTGAACAGTTATTGTGCATAGTAAATGAATTAGGGTATAATCTTTGGAAAATATTGACCCCATAAATAATAATATTGTTATTGGTCA
The DNA here is from genome assembly GCF_006229205.1 of Suricata suricatta. Lineage (NCBI taxonomy): Eukaryota > Metazoa > Chordata > Mammalia > Carnivora > Herpestidae > Suricata > Suricata suricatta. The sequence continues at coordinate 77,781,155 of NC_043703.1, read as the reverse complement.
CTTTTCTCCTACCTTCTTGAAACACTGTTCTGTCTTTTATACAATCATATTCTGTTCTTATACCTCACTCACTGGCTACTCCTCAGTCATTATATCTTTCTTAGGAATCTTTACTTCAATATGTTGAAGAACCATAAGTCCAAGTCCTTCTCTTTTCTTTAGCTAACCTCATTCCCTAGGTCAGACCATCCATATCAAGGTACCTCAGAAGCATTAAAGCAGATTTTTTAAACCTCAACACTATTTACATTTCGGACCAAATAATTATTTGATGTGTAGCAGCATCACTGGCTTCTACCAACTGGCAAAATCTGCCAGGCATTATTCTGGTTGCTTTGCACTTGTTAACTCACTAATTTTCTTAACAATTTTTGAAGGTAGATATTATTGTCATTTTTTAGACTTTATTTTTTAGAGAAATTTTACATTCACAGCAAATTAAGAGGAAAGTACAGAGATTTCCCATATACTCCTAGCTCCTACATATGCACAGTCTTCTCCATTATCAACATAACCCACAAGAATTTTACCTCTGTTACCTGCAGTTACACATCATGATCACACAGAGTCCAACAGAGTTCACTTGGTGATGTATATTCTGTGGGTCTAAAAAAATTTATGATGACATGTATCCACCATTATAGTATTATACAGACTACTTTCAATGCCCTAACACTGCTCTGTGGGGGCATTTGGGTGGCTCAGTTGGTTAAGCGTCTGATCCTTGATTTCAGCTCAGATGGTGATCTCACAGTCATGAGATCCAAACCTGCCATTGGGCTCTGGGCTGGGCGTGGAGCCTGCTTAAGACTGTCTCCCTCTCTCTCCCTCTGCCCCTTCCCAGCTCTCTTAAAAAAAATAGTAAAAAGTAAAACTCCTAATACACCTATTCATCCCTCTTCCCATCTAACTTCAGAAACCACTGACATTTTCACTGACTCTATAGTTTTGTTTTTCTAGAAGTCGTGTAGTTGGAATCATACCGTGTGTAGCCTTTGTAGACTGCCTTCTTTCACTTAGTAATATGCATTTAAGGTTCATCTATGTCTTTTCATGGATGAATAGCTCATTTCTTTGTCGTACTGCATAATATTCCATTATCTGAATGTACTACAGTTGATTTATCCATTTACTTACTAAAGGACATCTTGATTGTTCCCAAGTTTGGCAATTATGAATGAAGCTGCTATAAATATCTGTGTGCAGGTATTTGTATGGATATAAGTTTTCAACATCTTTGGATAAATACCTAGCAGTGAGAGAGCTGGATCATGTTAACACTATGTTTAGTGTTTGGGAAACTGCCAAAGTGTTTCCAACGTGGCTCTACCACTTTGGAACAGTGGAACAGCAGTGACTCCTGTTTGTTGCTCTACATCTTTTTTTTTTTTTTTACATTTATTTATTTTTGAGAGACAGAGCACAAGTCAGGGAGGGACGAGAGAGAAGACGACACACAAACCAAAGTAGGCACCAGGCTCTAAGCTGTCAGCAAAGAGCCCGATGTAGGGCTCAAACTCACAAACCGTGAGATCATGACCTGAACCGAAGTCTGATGCTTAAACAACTGAGCCACCCAGGTGCCCCCAGTTGCTCCACATCTTTACCAGCATTTAGTGTTGTCAGTGTTCTAGATTCTACCCATTCTGATAAAAGTGTAGTGGTATCTCACTTTTGTTTTAGTTTGCATTTCCCTGATAATCTACATATGGAGCATCTTTTATTTTCTTTTTTTTTTAAGTTTATTTACTTATTTTCTGAAAGTGTGTGAGTGGGGGAGGGGCAGAGAGAAAGGCAAAGAGAAACCCAAGCAGGCTCCTCGCTGTCAGCACAGAGCCTGACATGGGGCTCAAACCCACAAACTGTGAGATCCTGACCAGAGCCAAAATCAAGAGTCAGACGCCTGACTGGGCCACTCAGGTATCCATAGAGCATCTTTTCTTCTGCTCATTTGCCATCAATATATCTTTTCTGAGGCCTCTATTAAGGCCATTGGCTCATTTCTTAATCAGGTTGTTTCCTTATTGTCGAGCTTTAAGAGTTCTCTGTGTACTTTGGATAACAGTCCTTTATCAGATATGCCTTTGGCAAATATTTTCTAGCAACCTATGGCTTGTCTTTTTATTCTCATGACAGTGTCTTCTGCAGAGTAGAGATTTTTAATTTTAATGAAGTTCATCAATTCTTTCTTTCATAAATTATGCCTTTCATGTTGTATCTAAAAAGTCAGCACCAAACAAAACGCCATTTCAATTTTCTTCAGGAGCGCATGGGGGGCTCAGTCAGTTAAGCATCAGACTTTGGTTCAGGTCATGATCTCAGGGCTCGTGAGTTCGAGGCCCATATCAGTTGAGCTATCTGTAGTGACAGCTCAGAGCTTGGAGCCTGCTTCAAATTCTATGTCTCCCTCTCATTTCTGTTCGTCCCCTGCTGTCTCTCTCAAAATTAAACATAAATTTTTTTTTAATTTTCTTCAATTTTTCTTCTAGGGTTTTTATAGTTTTGTGTTTTAATTTAGGTCAGCAATCCATTTTGAGTTAATTTCTGTGAAGGGTGAAAGGCTTTTGTGTGTGTAGATTCTCTCCGTTTTAAAGAATATGTGGATGTCCAGTTCTTCAGCGCCATTTTTTGAAAAGACTGTCTTTGTCAAAGACAAATCCTTTGTTCTTTGTCAAAGATCAGTTGATTTGTATTTATGATGGTATATTTCTGGGCTCTCTATTCTGTTTTGTTGATATAGTTTATGTATTCTTTCACCAATATTGTTTTGGTCAGTGTAACTTTGTAATAAGTCTTGAAATTGGGTAACATTAGTTCTCCAACTTTGTTCTTTTCCTTACTCTGGGTCTTTTGCTTCTCCATGTATACTTTAGAATCCATTTGTCTATATCAACAATAAATTTGTTGGGATTTTGATTGGGACTGCATTGAATCTGTGGATCATATTGGGAAGAACTGATACCTTGACAATATCAGAACATGAAATATCATGACCATGAAATAATTCTCCATTTTTTTTTAGTGCTTCTTCGATTTAATTTATCAGAGATTTGTGGTTTTCTTCATAAAGCAATTTGTTGTATCTAAGTGTTCCATGTTTTCAGGTACTAATGTAAATGATATTGCATTTTTTATTTCAAATTCCACTTGGGCATTGCTGGTATATTAAAAAAAGTAGTTGACTTTTAAAATTAACTTTGTATCCTGCAACCTTGCTTTAATTGCTTATTAGTTTTTCTTGATTCTTTCAGATTTTCTACATACACAAAGACAGTTTTATTTCTTCCTTCCCAATCTCTATGACTTGTTTCTCCTTTTTCTGTCTTACTCCATTATCTAGGACTTCTAGAACAATGTTGAATGGCAGTGGAGAGAGAGGATATCCTTGCCTCATTTCTCATCTCGGCAGGAAAGCTTTGGGATTCTTACCATAAATAAAGCATGGTGTTAGCTGTAGGTTCCTTGTAGATATTCTTCATCAAGTTGAGGAGGTTACCATCTATTACTAGTTTCCTGAGAATTTTTAAAATAAATGAATATTGGACTTTATCAAACACTTTTTCTGCATCTATTAGTAAGACCATATGATTTTTTTCTTTAGGCTATTGATGAGATGAATTATATTAATTGGTTTTTGAATGTTGAACCAGCCTTGCATACCTAAGATAAACCCACTTCCTCATGATGTACCATTTTCTTTACACATTGTTGGATTCAAATTGATAATATTTTGTTGAGGATGTTTTTATCCATGTTCCTGTGAAATATCGGTATGTAGTGGTTTTTTTCCTTGCAGTGTGATTATCTAGTTTTGGTCTTAAGGTAATGCAGACCTCATAGAATGAGTCAGGAAGAACTCCTTCTGCTACTACTCTCTGAAAGAGATTATAGAGAATTGGTATAATTTCTTTAACTGTTTAATAGAATTCATCAGTGAACCCAACTGGGACCAGTGCTTTATGTTTCAGAAGATTATTAATTATACTAGCCTGGATGGGTCAGTCAGTTGAGTCTAACTCTTGACAGCTCAGGTCATGATCCCAGGGTTGTGGGATTGAGCCCCACATTGGGCTCCATGTTGAGCATGGAGCATGCTTAAGATTCCCTTGCTCCCTCTCCCTTTGACATTCCCTCGCTCATGTTCTCGATTTCTCTCTCATAAAAAAAAAAAGATGCAGGCCTATTCAGATTGTCTACTAGTTTTTGTGTGATTTTTGGCAGACTGTTCCTTTCCAGGAATTAGTTCATTTCATTTAGGCTATGGGGGTGCCTTTGTGGATCAGTTGGTTGAACATCCAACTTCAGCTCAGGTCATGATCTTAGTTTGTGAGTTCCACTCTGCATCAGGCTTGCTACTATCAGCGCAGAGCCTGCTTCGGCTTTTCTGTCCTCACCATCTCTGCCCCTCCCCTGCTCATGCTTTCTCTCTCTCAAAAACAAAAATAAACATTTTTAAAAAACCATCTGGGGTGCCTGGGTGGCTCAGTCAGTTAAGCACCCAACTCTTGGACTCTTGGTCTTGGCTCAGGTCATGATCTCATGGTTTCATGAGTTCAAAGCCCATGTTGGGATCAGTGCTGACAGTGCAGAGCCTGCTTGGGATTTTCTGTCTCTCTCTCTCTCTCTCTCTCTCTCTCTCTGCCCCTGCCTTACTTGCACTGTCTCAGTCTCTCTCAAAATAAATAAATAAGCCTTAAAAACAATCTAAGCTATCAAATATACGGGCAGAGAATGGCTAATAGTATATCCTCCACATCAGGCTCTGTGCTGACCGCTCAGAGCCTGGAGCCTGCTTCAGATTCTGTCTCCCTCTCTCTCGACCCATCCCTGACTTGCACTCTGTCTCTGTCTCTCAAAAAATAAATAAGCATAAAAAAACTTTAAATAGTATATCTTCATTATCCATGGGATCTGTAATGATGTCCCCTCCTTCATTTCTAATATTAGTAATTTGTGTCCTTTCACTTTTTTCCTAGTTAGCCTGGGTAGAGGTTTATTGATTTCACTGATCTTTCAATGAAATAATTTTTGTTTTATTGATTTTCTCTAATATCTTCTTTTCAATTTAAGGGGCGCCTAGGTGTCTCCGTCATTGGAGGATCTGACTTCGGCTCAGGTCATGATCTCGCAGTCCGTGGGTTCAAGCTCACATCTGGCTCTGTGCTGACAGCTCAGACCCTGGAGCCTGATTTGGATTCTGTGTCTTCCTCTCTCTCTCTGCCCCTTCCCTGTTTGTGCTCTCTCTCTCAAATATAAACATTAAAAAATATTTTTTTAATATCTTCTTTTCAACTTGATTTCTACCCTAATTCTTATTATTTTTCTTCTGCTTACTTTGATTTCTGAAGGAGAGAGAGAGACAGAGAGAGGAGAGGGAACATGAGTGGGGGAGCTGCAGAGAGAGAGACACAGATCCAAAGCAGGCTCCAGGCTCTGAGCTGTCAGCACAGAGCCCAACACGGACTCAAACTCATGAGCTGTGAGATCATGACCTGAGCCGAAGTCAGATGCTCAACTGACTGAGCCACCCAGGCATCTCTACTCTGCTTATGTTGGATTTCATTTGCTTTTCCTTTCCAGTGTTCTAACGTGGAAACCTAGATGATCGATATTAGACTTTGTTTTTTAATTTATACATTCTAGGCTATACATTTTTCTCTAAGCACTGTTTTTACTGCATCTTAGAAATTTTGAGGGGCGTCTGGGTGGCTCAGTCGGTTGTCTGGCTTTGGCTCAGGTCATAATTTCACGGTTCGTGGGTTCAAGCTGCACATTAGGCTCTGTGCTGACAGCTAGTTCAGAGCCTGGAGCCTGCTTCAGATTCTGTACCTCCCTCTCTCTCTGACCCTCCCCTGCTCGTGCTCTCAAAAATAAATAAAAAACATTAAAAAAAATTTTTAAGAAAGAAATTTTGATAAGTTACACTTTCATCTCCCTTCAAAATATTTTTAAATTTCTCGAGCTTTCTTCACTCATGTTATCTAATATCCATGTGTTGTAGCTACGATTTTCCAGTTATCTTCCGGTTATTCATTTCTATGTTAATTCCACTGTGATCTGAGAATAATTTTTATTCTTTTATTTATTTAATTTTTTTTTATTAACTTCTGAGAGATAGAGAGAGAGAGACACCATGAGCAGGGGAGGGTCAGAGAGAGAGAGGGAGAAACAGAATCTGAAGCAGGCCCCAGGCTCTGAGCTAGCCATCAGCACAGAGCCTGATGTGGGGCTCAAACCCCTGAACTGTGAGATCATGACCTGAGCCAAAGTCGGACGCTTAACCGACTGAGCCACCCAGGCGCCCCAATTTTTATTCTTTTAAATTTGTTAAGGTATATTGATGTCAATTATATCCAGTTGAAAAATGGTATTGTTTAGTTCAGCTGTGTCTTTACTGATTTTCTGCCTGCTGGGTCTATTTCTGATAAAGGTGTTCAAACTTCCAACTGTAATTGTGGATTCATCTATTTCTCCATGCAATTGTATCCATCATGAATTTTGATATTCAGTTGTTAGGCACATTAAAAGTTAAAGATTGTAATGTCTTCTTGGAAAATTGATCCTTTTATAATTCTGAAATGCCAAGGAAAGATGGGAAAGATGGTAGAGTAGTAAGATCCTGAGGTTGCTTCTTCCCATGGACCCACCATGGTTGTGAGTACACATAGAGAAACTCTTTCCGAGAATGACCTGAAGACTAGCAGAACAGTTTTTACACAGCTGAAGATATAAACAAAAAGCCACAGGGTAGGATGGGCAAAGACACCGTCTAATAGAGGAAACCAAGACTGTACTCAATTTGCACACAATTTCACTAACTCCGAAACCCAACAGAGAGGCAGCAGTATGCAAAGAGCCTGGACCAAAAGTGAAGACTTATTAACTGATTTAGGGCATGTGCCAGAGGGGTAGGGATCTATGGAAACTTTCTCTGGGCATGGAAGGACTGATGGATGCCATCTTTTTTTTCTTTTCTTTTCTTTTTTTCCTTCTTTCAGCCTAGTTGACCTGATGCTGATAAGCACCAGTTTTGACAATCTACATCCAAGTTGCTAGCATGACTCACCCCGCCAAAATGAGTTTTTTCCCTGTAATACCCAGCAGACAGCCTCAGCAGGGAACACTACCCCCTCCAAGTAACTCCTGACCTATGGAAAGAGGGCCACATCAGGCCAACAACACACCCTCAACAGTAAGGGCTGAGTCTCACGGCCAGCCACAGTCAGCGGTAGAAATTGGGGCCAACCCCAACTTACCAGCATGTCCACAACAGCTACAGCCATGTACTGCAGTCAGACCTTTGGTGTAGGCTAAGCCACCCACCAGCATACCCACACCAGTCACGGCCAGGTCTCACAGCCCACCAGTGTACATGCAGTAGTCACGACCCAATCACAACAGTAGGGGACATGCAACCCATACAGGAAACATCACTGGAGTGCCTGGTTCTTGTAACCACGGGGAAAGTGTACCTTCTACATAAGGCCACTGCCTTCAAGACCATGAGGCATAGCTGACCTACCTAATATATAAAGACAAACACAAGAGAGTCAAACAAAATGAGGAAATAGACAAATATGTTCCAAACAGAAGAACAAGACAAAACCTCATAAAAAGAACTAAAAATAAATAAATTAATTAAATAAATAAATAAATAAAATAGAGATAAGTAATCTACCTGATAAAGAGTTCAAAGTAATGGATATAAAGATGATTACCAAACTTGGGAGAAGAATGGATGAACTCAGTGAGAACTTTAGCAAAGAGATAGAAAATATAAAACAAACTAATCAGAGCTGAAGAATACAATAAATTAAATGAAAAATACAATAGAGAAGTCAATAGTAGATTAGAGGATGCAGAAAAATGAATCGGTAATCAAAAGACAGGGTAGTGGAAATCAAGCTGAACAGCAAAAAGAAAAAGGAATTTTTTAAAATTACGGTAGGTTTTGGGGCGCCTGGGTGGCTCAGTCGGTTAGGCCTCCGGCTTCGGCTCAGATCAGATCTCACGCTTGTGGGTTCGAGCCCTGCGTCAGGCTCTGTGCTGACAGCCAGCTCAAAGCCTGGAGCCTGCTTCCAGTTCTGTGT
>NC_043703.1:77730602-77772965 GCF_006229205.1 Suricata suricatta | reverse complement strand
AAAAAAATAATAAAATAAAATTAGGGTAGGTTCTTTTTTTTTAAATTTTTTTAATTTTTTTTTTTTTTTGGATACAGAGAGAGACAGAGTATGAGAGGGGGAGGGTCAGAGAGAGAGGGAGACACAGAACCGGAAGCAGGCTCCAGGCTCTGAGCTGGCTGTCTGCACAGAGCCTGACGCGGGGCTCGAACCCATGAATGTGAGATCTGACCTGAGCCGAAGCCAGAGGCTTAACCAACTGAGCCACCCAGGCGCCCCAAAATTAGGGTAGGTTAAGGGACTTCTATTACAACATCAAAGATACTAACATTTGCATTACAGGGATCCAAGAAAGAGAAAAGCTAGAGAAAGGAACAGAAAACTTATTTGAAGAAATAATAGCTAAAAACTTCCCTAACCTGGAGATGGAAACAGACATTCAGATTCAGAAGCCATCAAGAACCCCAAATAAAACAAACACCAAAAGATCCATGCCAAGATACATAATAATTAAAGTCACAAAAATTAGAGAGAGAATCTTAAGAGCAGCAAGACAAAAGCAACTAGTTATATATATGGGATCACCCATAAAACTGTGGGCTGATTTTTCAGCAGAAACTTTGCAGGCCAGAAGGGAGTAACATGATATATTCAAAATCCTGAATGGAAAAAATCTCTTCAATCAAGAATATGTTACCCAGCAAGATCATCATTCAGAATTAACGAAATAAAGGGTTTCCTAGACAAACAAGAGTTAAAGGAGTTCATCACCACTAAACTGGCCTTACAAGAAATGTTAAAGGACTATTTTAAGTCGAAAAGAAAAGGCTATAACTAGAGAAAATTATGAAAGAAAAAATTATAATAGCAAACACATAGTAAATGCAGTAATCTTTTATAAAGCTAGTATGAAGGCTAAGAGAAAAAAGTAGTAAAAATAATTATATCTACAATAGTTAAGGGATACACAAAATTAAAAGATGTGAAATATGATGTCAAATACATAAAATGTGTGGTGGGCGAAGTAAAATTGTGCTTTTAAAATGTGTTTGACCTCAGGGCACCTGGGTGGCTCAGTCAGTTGGGTGTCTGACTTTGGCTCAGGTCATGATCTCACAGTTCATGAGTTTGCGCCCCGCATTGGACTCTGTGCTGACAGCTCAGAGTCTGGGGCCTGCATTGGTTTCTGTGTCTCCCTCTCTGTCTGCTCCTTGCCAGCTCACACTCTGTCTCTGTCTTTCTATGTCTCAAAAATAAATAAACATTAAAACAATTTTAAAAAATGTGTTTGACTTTAAATGACCATTAACAAAACAGATTGCCATAAACAAAGGATTTTTGATGCTTGGGAGGCTCAGTCAGTTAAGTGTCTGACTCTTGGTTTTGTCTCAAGTCATAACCGTATGGTTCGTGGGTTCAAGCCACACATCAGGTTCCGTGCTGTCAGTGCAAAGCCTGCTTGACTTTCTCTCTCTCTGCCCTCTCCTCCTGTTCATATACTCTTGCTCTATCTTTCAAAAATAAATAAACATTTTTTAAAGGGTGTTATTTACAAATATCATGGTAACCACAAATCAAAACTATAATAAAGACACAAAAAATAAAGAAAAAGGAATCCAAGTAAGTATAACAATAAAAGTCATCACATCACTAAGAAAGACAGCAAGAAAAGAATGAATAGAGAAGAACTACAAAAACAACCAGAAAACAACTATCAATAATTACTTTCAATGTAAATATACTACATCCTCCAACGAAAACACATAGGGTGATTACATGAAAAAAAAAAAAAAACCACCCATCTGTATGCTGCCTAAAAGAACTGCTTCACTTCAGACCTTAAGACACTTAGAGACTAAGTAAAGACACAGAAAAAGGTATTCCAGGCAAGTGGAAATGAAAAAAATAAAGCTGGGGTAGCACTTCATATACAAAACAAACTTTAAAAAAATACCATAACAAGAGACAAAGAAGGGCACTGCATGATGATAAAGCAATGACGTCACTAATATAACAACTGCAAACATCTATAAAACCAACACAAATGTACCTAAATATATAAAACAAATAGTTTTACTTTTCATATTTAAGTCTGTGATCAATCTCAAATGCATTTTAGTGCATGGTGTGAAGAGAGGAGTCAAGGTTTAGTTTTTCATATGGCATCCAGTGCCATTTATTGACAAGATCATCAATCATCCTTTCTTCCCTAAATTGCAGTGATACCTTTACTGTAAACCTGGTGATTATATTATTTAGTTTGGTTTCTAGGAATAGAGAATTCCACTCTACTTAATGGATCTAATTGCTATCCTTTCAACAACATCAGACTCAACCAGTATTATAACACATATTTATAGAGGAGGGGAAGAAGAATTGTTTCCAGGAACGTTTTGGCTATTATTCCTTTTTTAGAAAAATATTTTGGCTTTAAGCAACCTCCACACCCAATGTGGGGCTTGAACTTAAAACCCCAAGATCAAGAGGAGCATGTTCTACTGACTGAGCCCACTAGCTACCTTCCCCCCCGCTCATTTTAGCTATTATTCTAAGACTTCATATTTCCTATAAACATTTGAATCAATGAATCAATTTCTCCCAAATAAACACAAAAACTGAGATTTTGACTAGGATTGTGATGAATCTAGATTAGTATTGGGAGAACTGACTTACTATTTTTAATGTTTATTTATTTTCAAGAGAGAGAGAGAGTGAGTAAGTGGGGGAGGACAGAGAGGGAGCCAGATCCAAAGCAGGCTCCAGGCTCTGAGCTGTCAGCACAGAGCCTGATACAGGGCTCAAACTCATGAACCACAAGGTCATGACCTGGGCTGAAGTCAGACACTTAACCAACTGAGCCACCCAGATGCCCCAGAACTGACTTATTTTATGTTAATATCAAGTATTCCAATCTAGGAGGTTACTCCATCTTTCTTCAATCATTTTTAGGCTACTATATGAGGATTATGCATCTATTTTACTATTTCTACGTATTTGATTTTTTGATGCTATTGTAAATACAGCGCTTAGCTTCATTCTGTTTACTTTAAATATATAGAAATACAATTACTTAAAATTTAAAAAAAATTTAAGTTCTATTCCCAATGTGAGGCTTGAACTAACAACCCTGAGTTCAAGAGTCACATGCTCAAAAAAAAGTCACATGCTCCACTGACTGAACCAACCAGTTGCCTCAGAAATACAACTTTAAAATATGCATTTAACTAATTTCCTTGTTAAATTCCCTTATTAACTCTAATAGTTTGCCGTAGATTCTTTTAATCTTCCTCCACAGACCAACATGCTAAATGCAAATTATTTTATTTTTATTTTATTTTTTTAAATGTTTAATTTTGAGAAAGAGCGCATGAGCAGGGGAGGGCAGAGAGAGAGGAGACACAGAATCTGAAGCAGGCTCTAGGCTCTGAGCTGTCAGCACAGAGCCTGATGCAGGACTTGAAGCCACAAGCCATCAGATCATGACCTGAGTTGAAATTGGACGATTAACCGACTAAGCCACCTAGGCGCCCTCAAATGAGTTTTAGTCTTCCTTTTAATCTTTACGCCTTTATTTATTTAGTCTTATTAATCTGCCTAGAATTTCAAGCAACGTTGAGTAGAACTGGTAATAATGAACATTTTTGTCTTGTCCCTAAACTCAGCAGTGTTATTTCATTATGATGTTGATTGTAGGGATTTTTTCTGTTTTCTTAAAACTGTTAAACTAATCTTTTTAAAAAACTTTTTAACTTTATTTTTGAGAGACATTGTGAGAGTGTGAGCAGGGGAGGGGCAGAGAAGGAGAGAAGGTGACACAGAATCTTAAGCAGGCTTCAGTCTCTGAACAAGTGTTCAGCACAGAGCCCGACATGGGGGCCGGACCCCCGAACCGTGAGATTGGACACGTAACTGAGACACTCAGGTGCCCCTTATCTTTAATTCCTCAAATAACCCTACCTTGCTATGATGTTATCATTCCTTTTACTACTGGAATCGATTTCTAATATTTTGTCTAGGATTTTAGTATGAGAATGGCCTATTTTTTTCATTGTATTAATCTTGTCAGATTTTGTTATCAGGGTATCTCTGGTCTTTAAAACAAATTAGGAAATACATTCTATTCTCTAGAAACATATGTTTAAGATTGGTGTTATTCCTTTCTTTAAGAAGATTTCACCAGAGAAGGAATCTGAGTCTATAATTTCCTTTGTGGAAAGGCTTGTAATTTTAGAGTCAAATTTTTTTGTGTGTTTTTTAAATTTATTTTTGAGAGACAGAGAAAAACAGTGCGAGCAGGGGAGGGTCAGAAAGAGAGGGAGACACAGAATCCGAAGCAGGCTCCAGGCTCTGAGTTAGCTGTCAGCACAGAGCCCAATGCAGGGCTTGAACCCACCAGCCATGAGATCATGACCTGAGCCAAAGTCTGACACTTAACCTACAGAGCCACCCAGGCGCTCCAAGAGTCAATTTCTTTAATAGGACTATTGAGATTTTTCTATTTTTTCCCAGTACAGATTTAATAAGTTATGTTTTTTCATAAGGATTTATATACTACATCAAATTCTTTACCTCAGTCATTCATAACCTTGGTTTATTTTTTATTTTTAATGTTTATTTTTGCGAGAGACAGAACACAAGCAGGGGAGGGCAGAAAGAGAGGTAGACACGGAATCTGAAGCAGGCTCCAGGCTCTGAGCTGTCAGCACAGAGCTCAATGTGGGGCCTGAATCCACAAACCATGAGACATGACCTGAACTGAAGTCAGATGCTCAAGCAACTGAGTCACCCAGGTGCCCCATAACCTTGTTTTTAATGTCCATAGGAATGCCAGTGATTCTTTTTTTTTTTAAATCTCCATACCCAACATGGGGTTCAAACTCATGACCCCAAGACCAAGAGTTGCACACTCCACTGACTAAGCCAGCTAGGTGCCCTTCCACTGATTCTTGAAAATGGTTATTTTGTATTTTTACTTATTATCTTTTAAATTACTTATTTTGAAAAAAAAAAAGTTTGCACATGCACGAGCAGGGGATGGGCAGACAGAGAGGGGATCCCAAGCATGCTCCATGCTGTCAGCTCAGAGCTCATCTTTTTTTTTTTTTTATGTTTTTTATTTATTTTTGAGAGACAGAGAGACAGCATGAGCAGGGGAGGGTCAGAGAGAGAGGGAGACACAGAATCTGAAGCAGGCCCCAGACTCTGAGCTGTCAGCACAGAGCCTGATGCAGGGCCCGAACCCATGAACCGTGAGATCATGACCTGAGCTGAAGTTGTATGCTTAACTGACTGAGCCCCCCAGGTTCCCCTAAAGTCATTTTTATTTAAAGTAAGTTTAAAATGTAGGGCTTGAACCCATGACCTTGAGACCAAGAGTCACATGCTTTGTCAACTGAGCCCGCCAGGTGTCCCATGAAAGTCTTCTAAGATCCACATGTGTGAGGTGAGTCTGATTCCCAGGTTTTAGGTTTCCCTTGCTTTATTCATCTCTAGAAGCAAACTAGATTCTCTGCTCTTCATTCTAGATAAGACTTCTTGAACTCTACATTTAAAATCACTGTCGCTTAAAAAAAAATCATTTACAAGCTTTTGAAAACCTTTTATTGTCCAAACTATTATACCACTATTTTCCTAATCTAACTTTCTAAACATAAAGACTTGGGTACTTGGCTTAGATTTTTCTTTTGGCCATAGTTATATTCTCAAATTCTTTTTTGAGAGAGATCGATGTGTGAGCTGGGGAGGGGCAGAGAGAGAGGGAGACACAGAATCTGAAGCAGGCTCCAAGCTGTCAGTATAGAGCCTGATGCAGGGCTTAAACTCACAGACCGCAAGATCATGACCTGAGCCAAAGTTGGAGGCTTAACCAACTGAGCCACCCAGGCACCCCAGTTATATTCTCAAATTCTTAATCTCATCCTAACACAGGTATCCTTCGTAATTCAAAATTATAGAACACTATTCCATTTCTACAATTTTGTACTTCATGTTGTCTTTGTCTACAACCTTTCCCTATTATCTGCCACTCATGATTGCAGCTACTTACATATTATGTGCCAAGGAGTTGCAGTTTTAAAATAAAAACAATGGGGATCTTCAAAGTTTGAAACGGAAGAGTGACATGACCTAAAATTATAAAGCATTATTCTTGATTGAGCTCTTTACTTCAATCACGTACTCACTTTTCCATCCTATGTAGCGAAGCTTGCCTTGTACATACAGTGGCTATTAGCAGCCCTTAGTGGCTTTAAACACTGAGACCGGGGGTTAGGGGGTGTCTAGGGAATCACAGGAAGAAAATGGCACAATGTAAGATTTTAAAGACAGAAAATCTGAAAAATGTTATGAAAATATTTTTACTTGCCCTCTGTGAAATGAGGAAACCAATAGATTGCCATTTTTTTTTAAGTTACATACTTTGAGAGACAGAGAGAGCACAGGTGGGGAAGGGCAGACAGAGAAGGAAGTAGACCATAACCTGAGCTGAGACCAAGTGTCAGACACTTAACTGAGCTGCCCAAGCATCCCTGCCATTTCTTAAGGACTGTTATTCTGAACTGTCTTTCCTAATTTTTGATATTAAATTAGTGGCAGGAGATAATGTTTCCTAATGGCTATTCTCAATGAAATTAAAAAGATGAAAACAAACTCTGGGTATAGTCCAGATCACTGTTGACAAATCCTTCTGTGGGAGAACTAGGAGATGGAAAACAAGACTTGAACTGTTTTCTTCCTTCCTTCTATAGTGAGAACATACTTATTTTATAATTTTAAAAAACCCAAAAACTTGGGGCACGTGGATGGCTTATTTGGATAAGCATCTGGTTTCAGCTCAGGTCGTGATCTCATAGATCATGGGATCAAGCCCCATGTCCAGCTTTGCACTGATGGTGTGGAACATACTTGGGATTCTCTCTCTCCCTCTCTCTCTGTTCCTCCCCCCCTCCCCAAATAAACAAATAAACTTGAAAAACCAAAAACTTATCTAAGGGGGGAAAAATCATTCCGCTGCCTAGAGATATTCAGTTTTATTATATTCTGAATTTAGTTAATTTCCCCTCAACATTTTATGAATATTATGAAAAATTTCACATAGCAAAATGTTGAAATATGGAAAACCTCAGCATCTAATTTTTTTTTAGGTTTGAGAGAGAGAGAGAGAACTGAAAAGGCAGAGAGAGAGGAAGAAGAATGAGAATCCCAAACAGACTCCACATCGTCAGTGTGAGCCCGATGCCATGGCTCAAACTCATGAACCATGAGATCTTGACCTGAACCAAAATCAAGAGTTGGGACGCTTAACTGACTTGAGCCATCCAGGCACCCCAGCATCTACATCTTTTGAATTTTCTGAATGTTTATTTTTTTTATTTGAGAGAGAGAGAACACATGCACACACATGTGAGCAGGGGAAGGGCAGGGAGAGAGGGAGACAGAGAATCCCAAGCAGGCTCTGTGCTGCTCCATTTCACAATCATGAGATTATGACTTAAACCAAAATCGAGTCAGATACTCACCAACTGAGCCATCCAGGCTCCCTGGAATTTTTCACATTTAATTCATTACTACATCAAGAGCTTATAGTGCCTTATAGTATGTTGAAGAAATAAATAAGAAAAATAAATGAATGAATAAGAATTTAAAGGATAGGATTTAATTTTATTTTCTCAATGGATAAATTTGTTTTTAGCAAATTATTTTAAGGAGCCACTGGTTGATTTCATTAGTTTGCTGAGATACCAATACCAAGCATCATCTATCTAATATAATCATATAATAAATGTCATTCGATTAGCTGTAAGTTTTAATGAAATAATGGCAACTTTAAACATTTGGAAAGGAACTTCAAAACCTGTGTTCTATTCCCTAGAGTATTCTCTTAGGCCTCGAAAAGTAAACTGGATTTTTGGTAACATCCCAAAGCCTCATTCGGATACAACTATGATAGACTGAAATGGCTGAGTTATCAAAAAACAAAATGGTTATAAATTAATAATGATTTTTGTGAGTAGTCAATAATAGTTTTAAGAACTGGCATCAGTGACAGAGTCTCCAAGTACTCCTAGTGTCACCCCACCAAAAAGGATACACCACGTTCTACTCATTGTTCATTTGTCATTTTGTTTTAGACCTTTAAGATAAAGCACAAGTATATATAATAATTTAATATGATAAAGTTGGTATTGGAAATCAGATACAAAAGAAGAATTACTAAATATATAGTAATGGGAGCACTGATCATTTGAAAAAGTGGAGAGTCTTAATTTTCATTAATGTGTTTCTCAAATTTCGAGCACATAGTCTTCAGAGGGAAAAAAAATTGCCAAAATACCTAAAGGTTAACTTAATATATTTTTTAATATTTCTTATATTTGTACTAACATAAAAATAGGTATACATTCTTTATTCTTATACTTCTCACATGACAAAATCTAAACCATTTATAAATTAAAACCAATTAAATGCAAAGTAATCACCTTAATATAATGTAACAAATAATGCCATTTTGCCCACATAATAAAACAGTGTTTTGCCCAAAAGAAAGAAATCACAGGTATTTGGTTTAATAGCAAAAAGCTGCAGTTTTAGATTCTGTTCTACTCTCAAACTGTTTCTGAATGTTTTAACTTTAATAATAATGATGAGAATGTTCACATAGTATCTTGTTCAAACTAGTACTGATAAATTTAAGCCTTTCTCTCCTTTTTTAAAAAGTAATCAAACAGGAAATTAACCAAACTGGTCAAATGTTAGCCCTCAAATGCCAGTTTTAAAAGGGGTGAATCGACAGAATGAAAAAGTAACAATTGCCTTTATTGAAATCTGCATTAATTACCACTGAATCCAATGAGCTTTAGAACTTAAACAGAAACATTCTTTACTATTTTCTACTTATTGCTAATAAACTGTTGAAAGTTATAGGAGCTTCACAACACAAATGGTACAGACCGTTGGTATATAGTTCTTCTCTGAATAAATGTATGACCTTGATGTTAAAACCACATCAGGTGTATTATGTGTACAACAGCAGCACACCATCATTTTTCTCATTCTTATGTAATTCATGTTCTGTAGCTTCCACAGTTTTATTTTTTCTCAAATCAGATTTTAATTTTGAATACTTAACACTATTGTTGATATGCATTTCACTTTCCTCATGTTTGCTAAGAATATGTGATAAATGCTGCCAATCTTTGCACCCATTCTCATTCTTCAATTGATTTTTTCCTTCCCCAAAGAGTTTGCAATACAAACAAAACACAGAATCTTTTGAAGTTGAATAAAGTAACCAGGATCTAGTGGTTTTATCACCATTTGGAAGAATTCGTGTATAATAAGTTTCTGAAAACTTCCTCCCTGTATTGTCTTTTGGAAAATTAAAATTTCTTACTTGAGGTGGATCATTTTCAACAAGAATGTCCCGTTGTTTAATATTTAAAGCCCGGGGCCATGTACCTGGGTCTGCAGAAAGTACAACTGATAGAACGGAGTCTTCTGATTTTTTCTCTTCCAGTTCCTCTTGAAATTTATCAGCTATGGTTATAGAAGGTAAATTCACATCCTGTTTGATCAGTGACATATCTGTCCTACATTCTGCCAAAACCTGTAGCTCTGAAGTCTTTTCTTTTTTTTCTGGTATTCTCTCTTTTTTTTCTAAAAGAGTATTCAATGGTCCATATAACTTCCTTTCATTTTCTTCTCTAACAGCATTCCTTTTTCTGTTTTCTGATGCTGACAAATTTTTTGATTTTATTTCCATCATCTGAGAGAAACAGATTACAATTTTATGTTAGAATTGTTAAGATTAATGTATAAACAAATGCTCAATAAGCACATGAAAAGTTGCTCATTAATTGTCATCAAATAAATTTAAATCAAAACCACCTCATACCACTTTACATCCACTAGGGTGGCTATAAAAAAACGATATAATATAATGGCAAGTGTTGGCAAAGATGTGAAAAAACTGAAACCCTCCTAAGGTAATATTGCAAATGTAAAACGGTACAGGTACCTTGGAAAACAGCCTGGCATTCTTGAAAAGTTTAGAGTTACATATGACCCACCAACACCAGAATGAAAATGCAGGTCTACACAGATTTGTACAAAGTGTTCATAACAACATTATTCATAATAGCCAGAAAGTAGAAATAATTCAAACGTCCATTACTGGTGGATAAACAAAAAATGTAGAGTGGGGCGCCTGGGTGGCTCAGTCAGTTAAGTGTCCAACTTCACCTCAGGTCATGATCTTGGGATTTGTGGGTTTGAGCCCCAGGTCAGACTCTTTACTGACAGCTCAGAGCCTGGAGCCTGCTTCAAATTCTGTGTTTCTCCCTCTCTCTGCCCCTCCCATGCTCATATTCTGTCTCTGTCTCTCAATAATAAACAAACATTAAAAGAATAAAAAATTTAAAAATGGGGGGGGGGATATGGGTATTATCCATACAATGAAATAGTATTTTGCAATAAAAACAAGTGAAATTATATGCTACAACCTGGATGAACCTTGAAAACAGTATATGTGAAAGCCAACCACAAAATACCACATTTTCTATGATTCCATTTAATAAAAAGACACAGAACTGATTTTAGAGTCAATAAAATAAAATTTTAAAAAATTCATAACAAAGATGTATACAATGTGAATGGTATCCTATTAGCTATATTTGTGTACACAGCACAACTTGAACATTGCACTCAATGTTTAAAAAAACTAAGAACTTTGTTTTGATTTAATCCTGAAAGCAATATTGGCGGCACTTAAGTTAAAAAAGCAGGAACAACATACCCAAGTTTGTACTTGGACTGTGCTGACTGTATTATGATTTCTAACTGTAAGGAAGACTAATGGTGCAAAGACAGCCAGGAAACTGTGGTAGTCATTCTGATAAGAGAGATGGTGGCTTGGTCTAGATTATAGGGATAGAGATAGGATAGACCTGAGAGATATTTAGGAAGTAGAATCTGGATTTTGGTAATTGAGTGGCTCTGGAGGCTAAGGGAGGAGGAGTAAAGAATGGCCCTAAATTTCTGCCTAGGCATCTGACTGAATGGTGGGGTCATTTCCTGATATGGAAAACAGAATGAAATCAGTTTTGGAATTTCAGCTTTAGACATGGAATTTGAGGTATCTGTGGAACATTCAAATGGAGATTACAGATGGATATAGTCTGAAATTGAAAGAATATCTACACACAAAACAAACTTCAAAGAAACAAAAAAAGAGGGAAAATATCATCTACAGATATATTAATTAAAACTATGGGATCAGATGGGCACCTGAGCGGCTCAGTTCGTTAAGCATCTATTGATTTCGGTTCAGGTCATGATCTCATGGCTGGGGAGATCAAGCCCCATTTCAGACTCTGTGCTGACAGCGCAAAGCCCTCTGTCAAAATAAGCATTAAAAAAAAATCTTACTTTTCCCATATAAATGATTTGGTACCAACTGATAGAAGACAGCAGAGTAGGAGGGTCCTGATCTCTCTTCGTTCCATGGACACAACAAGATAACAGTTACATCTACACAACAAGATCAGAAAAGACCTTCGGCGGCTAATCCCAGAGATAAGTCCACATGACAAGAAAAGTGCTTGGGAAGCAAATAAATATCTGGTATAACTAACCACAACAAGAGGGCCAACACAAGCATGGAGAAGAGAGAAGTTCAGACCCCATTGGGCACCCTGGATACTGGGGATCTGCGTAACTGTAACCTGTGGCTTTGAAAACCATCAGGGCTTAACTCAAAAAGCTTTAGAAATCAGTGGGGCTTAGCTGAACCACTATAGGACTAGGCCCCTTTAGTTGCATCCCTTTTCTCTCCCTCTTGTCAGCTGGGAAAGGTTCTTCCCAGAGGGAAGATAGGGCTCATGATAGGGCTCACCAGCCCTGTCTCCACTCGCACCCTCTTGGGGTGAGTAGGTGAGGGTGTGCTTACATGTCCTGGCCCCTCGTATTCCTGCTGTGCTGTGTCTAGCTCATCCTTGCCTGAATGAAGTAATGCCTCTGCCTTAAAAAAAAAAAAAAAAATCAGTGGGGCTTAAGCCTGGGAGCTTTAAAAATCAGTGAGTTTAATGCTGGGATAGCAAGAAGATGATAAGAAATGGAGTTGTCCCCCTTAAAGAGTCTGTATACTACATAACTTGACTTGAGACACACCACAGAAGCAGCAGTTTGAAAAGCATCTGAGTCATACATGAAGATTTACTGACTCCTTAGAAGGTGTGCCAGAATAATCTGCAGATTACTTAGGAAAAGTGCTGGTGGGTAGCATTCCCCGCCACCCCCAGCCTAGGTAACCAGTTGCCTGGGAAAGCCATTGCTAACACTCCCCATCGACCTTGCTAGCACTGTGTGCCCTGCCCCATCCAACCATGCAGCCCCAGGCAGGACTGGCACCACTCTAACATGATCCTTGCCCTGGGGAAGGAGAGGTGGGGGGAAATAAGCCATGCCTGCATTTCTGCAACTGGGACCTTCAGGTGGCTGCACATAGCAGCCACGACAGGCTTCCCAATGGCACTGGGAGCAAACCCTGCCCAGTGCGCCCACAGGAAACAAAGTGTGTCATTACAGATGGCTGGGCTAAAGGCAATCACAGCTCTGTCACAATAGGAGGGTACACACAGCCCACACAAGGGACACCTTTGGAGCATCTGGTTCTGGTGACCAGGGAAGACTGTGCTACAGAGGACCACAGGACCTCTTCTATGCAAGGCCACTACTTTCAAGACCAGGAGATGTAGCTGACCTTTGTAATACATAGAAACAAACATAGAAAGTTAGACAAAATGAGGAGATAGAGGAATATGGTCCAAATGAAAGAACAGGACAAAATCAAATTAAAAAGGTAAATAAAATGTAGATAAGCAATATGCCTGATGAAGAATGGTCATGAATGATCCTAAAGATACTCCCTAGACTTGAAATAAGAGTGGACACAAAATATAAAAATGAACAGAAGAAAAAAGAGTTCTTCAGAGCTGAAGAATTTAGTAATTGAAATAGAGGAAATCAACAGCAGATAAGAGGAGGTAGAACAGATCAGTGATCTTGAAGACAAAGTAATGGAAATCATTCAAGCTAAACAGCAAAAGAGAAAGGAATAATAAAAAAAATGAAAGAAAAAATAAGGGAACTCTGCAACATCATTAAAGGTAATGATATTTGCAATATAGGGATGCCAGAAAGGCGAGTGGGTAAGCAGAAACTTATTTCAAGAAATAATAGCTGAGCACATCCCTATTCTGGGGGAAGGAAACAGACATTCAGATCTAGGAAGCAAAGAGAGCCCCTTACAAGATGAACTCAAAAAGGGTCATACCAAGACACAGAATAATCGAAATGACAAAAAGTAATGATAAGTACAGAACATTTAAAGCAACAAGAGAAAACAGTTATATACAAGGGAAGCCCCATAGGGCTATCCACAGTAAACTTGCAGACCAAAAGAGAGTGGTGTGATATATTCAAAGTGCTGAAAAAAAGAAATCTATAATGAAGAATACTTTACGCAGCAAGACTATCATTCAGAATAGGAGAAATACTATCCCAGACAAATGAAAGTTAAAGGAATTCATCGCCACTAAACCAGCCTTACAAGAAATGTTAAGGAGAATTCTTTAACTGGAAATAAAAAAGGCCATAAGTGGGAGAAAATTATGAAAAGAAAAAATTTCACATGTAAAAGCAAACAAATAGTAAAGGCAGTAGGTTAATCACTTATGAAGCCAGTATGGAGATTAAAACACAAAAGTAGTAAAATCTATTAGATCTACAATAATTAATCTAGAAATACACAAAATAAAAGGATATAAAAGATGACACAGACATAAAATGTGGAGAGGGTAGTAAAAATGTAGTGCATTCAGAATGTATTTGAAATAAAGCAACAATCAACAGAAACAGCTATACATGTTACATATGAACCCAATGGTAACCACAAGTCAAAAACATGTCATACACAAATAATAAAAAAGGAATCCAAGCATAACATTACAGAAATCCATCAAACCACAAGGAAAGAGAGCAAGAGAGGATATAACAATATCTATGTTATATCTATGTACTGAATATAGGAACATCTAAATATATAAAGCGAATATTAACAGACCTAAAGGAAAAATTGACATTAATACTGTAATAGAGGGGACATTAATACCCCACTTGCATCAATGGATATATCATCCAGACTGCAAATCAACAAGAAAACTGTGGTTTTAAGTGACACATTAGACCAGATGGACCAAACACGTATACACAGAACATTTTATTCCAAACCAGCAGAATATATATTCAAGTGCACATGGAACATTCTCCAGGACAGATCACATGTTAGGCCACAAAATAAGTCTCAGAAAATTTACGAAGAATGAAATCATATCAAGCATCTTTCCTGACAACAACAGTATGAAACTATAAATCAATTATAAGGGGAAAAAATGGGAAAAAACAGAAACACATGGAGGCTAAACAACATGCTACTAAACAATCATTGGGTCAATGAAGAAATCAAAGGAAATAAAAAAATACATGGAGACAAAATGCAATAGTCCAAAATATTCGGGATACAGCAAAAACAGTTCTAAGAGGGAAGTCTACTTCAAGAAACAAGACAAATCTCAAACAATTTAACTGTATACCTAAAAGAGCTAGAGAAAGAACAAAGCAAGCCTAAAGCTAATAGCAGAAAATAATGAAGATGAGAATAAATATAAATTTAAATACAGATTTCATCTGACTCTTGATTTTGGCTCAGGTCATGATCCCAGGGTCATGGAATAAAGCCCATATTGGGCTCCACTCTGAGCATGGAGCCTGCTTGAGATTCTCTCTCTCTCTCTCTGCCCCTCTACCCCCTTGCATGTGTACTCTCTAAAGAAAAAAAAGAAAAAAGACCAATGAAACGAGGAGCTTATTCTTTGAAAAGATAAACAGAATTGATAAAGCATTAGCTACTAATCAAGAAGAAAAAGAATACTCAAAATCAGAAATGGGGAACAAATAATTGACACTACAGTAATAGAAAAGATGATAAAGAAATACTATAATAAAAGTTCTATGCTGACACACGGACAACCTAAAAGACAGGGGTAAATTCCTAGAAACCTATAATCTTCCAAAACCGAAACAGGGAGAAATAGAAAATTTGAACAGATTGATTACTAGTAATGAAATTGAATCAATCAGCAAAAAAAAATTCTCAACAAACAAAAGTCTAGGACTCACTTCACAGGTGAATTCTACCAAACATTTAAGAAAAGTTAATACCATTCTAAAGCTATTCTAAAAAGCAAAGAGGAAGGAAAACTAGCTTAGGACAATCAATTGATTTCAAAACTCATTTGTGATGGGACAGCTCAGTGACTGACAAAAACGGGACTAAATGAGATTCTAAGATAAATCTGGTTAATGTAAGTTCACAAGGAAAAGCTATTGTATACTTGATCATTTAAAATGCATTGAAAATAATTACCTGTTCATATTCATTAACACAACTTTGGCAACAAAATCTTGTCCGCTGACCTTCAATGATCAGGACACTGTTTCCAGCACTTTTACCAGGCAAGTACTCTCCACACTGTTCACAGCAATTCATTATTAGACCATTGGCTAACCTGTACTTATTAAAGCACTGGTTACTGCACAGCTTATGTATTACATTATTTACGCTGACTTCATGACGAATCTAAAAGAAAAGCCAGAATTTATTAAATAAATGAGCCAGATTAGCACAGTAAGCACAGTAAGCAATGAGATAACTAGTTTCTTCAAAAGAAACAGCCTCTTAATTATTTCTCAGTGGAAGAAATATTCAAAAACTTAAAGTACATTTCATTATTCTTTCATTTTTATCTTTGATTTTACAAAAAAGATTCATGGAACAAAAAGCTATAAAATCAGTAATAACCTCCCTAGAGACACTGAAGAACTAGAGGAAACAAACTGTTTAGAAGTTTTTGATACAACCTGATTAAAAGAAATGGATTGGGAATTTTTGTTATTATCAACTTCACTACCCTAATTCATGGAAGGTACTAAAAGAATCAATATTACTACATTCAGGATGGTGTCTGTATATATGTAAGATGGTTCTTGCTTTGCTCAGTTCTGTGGTAACGGAGATAAAATCATGCTCCCTCAATCTGCATGGCTCCAGAGAAAACCAAATTCAGTTGCCAGGGAGTGTGTTACGTAAGGACCGCCTGTATGCATGTTTCTTCTTTCAGCAACTGGAAAGACAGCAATACCACTTAAGAAATGTGAAGTTACCAACACACTTATACTCCACTTGTTCTATATATTCTTGTGCCAAGATTGATTGCTTCCTTCATGTCCTGAATCTACACTTTTACTTAAGAGTGACTAATAACAAAATTCACCATAAAACTAATGCTTAGTTTATGAGTATTTCCAATTCCACGGAAATAGCTGTGTACTTTCCATAGTATGCAAATGGGATGTTCGTTCACAAAAGAGTTCTAACATATCCTTATCCTTCTCTTTAAGTTCATTGTGTAGATCCAGGACATGTATTATGTAGATGGCAGAGCCTACAATAACATTTAAAAGTATCCCTGTTAACCTACATAATAGCTTAAGTAAGATATAAAAATCCAGACCTCTGTTAATTTACTACAGATTATACATCTTGATTTATTAACTCTTTTTCTAAGATTCTGGTTGTCTTCACAGGGAGGCAAAGATGTACGACAAAATTCTTGGGAAGATTCTTTTGACTCAACTTGAACAGTAGTAGCTTTTTGTGTACGTGCATCTCTGAAACACAAGGGACAGATGCAACTTAAGAATATTACATTTAAAAAGAAGTCAAATATATGAACAAGAAATGACATTTTTCATTTTCTCATACTTTAATCCTAGGAATCAACTGTAATTTTTGAATCTTCTTAGGTTTTGCCAAACCCACTTTTGGTTTCACTGTCAAGGGTTCCTAAACAATATAGCAGGAGAGGATTTGAAGGTAAAAACATTTTGTAGCACAAGAACCTTGTCAAAGTTTACTATGACTTTTTGAAGCAATCAGTAAAAGGTGGTAGCAACTTAGTATAATTAAGGTTAAAGATGGGGAAGGAACGAGGCAGTGGCAGAGAGGGGGCAATTTTTACATTCCCCTTCCCTGCCAAGAGTAAGGACAGTACAAATGAACTCAGTCCTGACATACTCTAAGATAACTCAAGCTCAATAAACTCGTAGATATCTTTGCAACAACTGTATCCATGAATCTATACAGTTCTCCAATTATATTCAACACACATCTATACCGCCAGTTTTCAACTATACGGAGCCATGTTGAAAAGTACAGCTTACTTTTTACATATTACATTGCGTTTCTTTGGAGTGCGCTTATGAGAGAAGGAAGAAAGGCAGGTGGTAGAACAAAAGAGGTGAGCTGATCCTTTTCGTTGATAAGCTGTCTGTCCCTTCTGTAAAGGTTTTTTGCAGTGTGCACAAGTGATTTTAGCTGGTTTAGTAAGTTGCTGTTGCACTGAAGACTGGAAAATCTGTTTAGGAAGGGAGGCCACTGGTGATAAAGAATCCACCCCTGGCTGTTTCTGATTCCGGGGAAATGATGCTGACTGGGAGATCCAAGATTCTTAAAAATAAAACACATAAGAAAAAGTCATAGAACAATTCAAAATTCACATCAAAAAATATTTAAAATTTTCATTTTGCAAGTTTAACAGAGCAGTGAGGCAGCCCTATAAGCAAATGGTCAAGGTTGCACAATCCCAGGGGAACTATCTCCACTTTGTATTTTTTTTCCCATCCATTTCATTTATTTATTTTTTAATTTACATCCAAGTTAGTTAGCATATAGTGCAATAATCATTTCAGGAGTAGATACTAGTGATTCATCCCTTTTGTATAATACCTAGTGCTCATTCCAATTAAGTGTCTTCCTTAATGCCCCTTAACCATTTAGCCCATCCCCACACCCACAACCCCTCCAGCACCCCTCAGTTTGTTCTCTGTATTTAAGAGTCTCTTATAAGCTAATTTCACTTAGGACAACACCCTCTAGTTCCACATAGTTGCAAATGGCAAGATTCTATTCTTTTTGATTGCTGAGTAATACTCCATTGTATATGTACCACATCTTCTTTATCCATTCATTTGTTGATGGACATTTGGGCTCTTTCCATACTCTGGCTATTGTCAATAGTGCTGCTGAAAACATTGGGGTGCATGTGCCCCTTTGAAACAGCACTCCTGTGTCCCTTCGACAAATACCTAGTAGTGCAATTACTGGGTCGTGGGGTAGTTTGGGTTTTAATTTTTTGAGGAACCTCCATATTGTTTTCCAGAGTGGCTGTACCAGTTTGCATTCCCAGCAGCAGTGCAACAGAGATCCTCTTTCTCTGCATCCTCACCAGCATCTGTTGTTGCCTGAGTTGTTAATTTTAGCCATCCTGACAGGTGTGAGATGGTATCTCACTGTGGTTTTAATTTGTATTTCCCTGATAATCAGTGATGTTGAGCATCTTTTGATGTGTCTGTTAACCATCTGGATGTCTTCTTTGGAGAAGTGTCTATTCGTGTTTTTGCCTATTCACTGGCTTATTTGTTTTTTGGGTGTTGAGTCTGATAAGTTCTTTATACATTTTGGATACTAACCCTTTGAAATGTCATTTGCAAGTATCTTCTCCCCTTCTGTCAGTTGCCTTTTAGGTTTGCTAATTGTTTTATTCATTGTGCAGAAGCTTTTTACTTTGATGAGGTCCCAATTACTCATCTTTGCTTTTGTTTCCCTTGCCTCTGGAGATGTGCTGAGTAAGAAGCTGCTATGGCCAAGGTCAAAGAGGTTTATTTTGCCTGCTTTCTCCTCTAGGATTTTTGATTGCTTCCTGTCTTCTGTTTACGTCTTTCATCCATTTTGCGTTTATTTTTGTGTATGGTGTAAGAAAGTGGTCCAGGTTCGTTTTCCTGCATTTCACTGTCCAGTTTTCCTAGCACCATTTTCTGAAGAGACTATTTATTCCACTGGATATTCCTTCCTGCTTTTTCAAAGATCAGTTGGCCATACATTTGTGGGTCCTTTTCTGGGTTCTCTATTCTGTCCCACTGATGGAGTGTCTACTTTTCCACCATTTTTTTAAATAAAAATTTAAAATGTTTATTTTTGAGAGAGAGCGAGCGAGCGAGCAAAAGCACATGCAAGCAGAGGAGGACCAGAAAGAGAAGGGGAAACAGAATCCGAGGCAGGCTCCAGGCTCTGAGCTGTCAGCCGGGCTGATGCAGCGCTCAAGCTCACAAGCTGTGAGATCATGACCCGAGCTGAAGTAGGAAGCTTAACTGACTGAGCCACCCAGGCACCCCTATCCACTCTGTATGTGAACAATACTCTATTGTGCCCTAACTGTAAATGGTGGCCCTTGAATTGTGCAATGCAGTAGTTAATCAATTCTTAAGTTAAGGACCCCCGGTTCAAAATGCATCTTCTGAGCTCACTAGCTGGTGCAAATATGTTAGATTGAGTTTTGGTTTTTCAACTACAAATTGAAAATGATATCTAACCCTTGAGATAATGCATATAGTAAAGCAGTATGCTTAGTACACGAGGCATCTGCAAAAAAAAATTTTAGCTGCTTTTTCTTCTCAAAGAGTATTAATACATTATAAAATAAAGCAAATGTGCAAATCAAAGATAACTACAGAATCTGGTATATGTTCATTTTTATAACTGCTTCCTCCCTAACATTATAATATAAAGCATAGAGAAGACAAAAATTTTACAGTGGCCACTCATATGCCCACCAAGTCTATTTTCTACTATTTTACTACTTTTGCTTTATCAATATCGATTCATCCCTCTGAACACCCATGTGTTTTGTGTATTTCATGTAGATGTAGAACATCCGTATACTCCTCTCCAAAATACTTTTTATTCATTTTAGAGAGTGAGAGCATGAGCAGAAGAGAGGGGCAAGGGGGAGGAGGGGGAAAAGAGATTCTTAAGCAGTCTTCATGCTCAGCAAGGAGCCTGATGGGGGCTTGAGCCCACGAGATCACTGACTTATGCCAAAATTAAAAGTTGGATACTCAATTGACTGGGCCACCCAGGCACCCCTATTTATTTTAAATTTTATTTATTTATTAATTTTAATTAAGCTCTACATCCAATGTGGGGCTTGAACTCACGACCTCAAGATCAAAAGCTGCATGCTCTACCAACTGAGCCAGCCAGATACCCCTCCAAAACACTTTTTAAAAGCAACTCTACAATTTCTTCTCAGCCTTCTAAATATTATTTCATAATCCTTAATATAGGTGACAGATTATTCTGCAAAGACTCAGCTTCCCTAACTTTACACAGGGACCCCCTCCATCATGTATTATTGTCAGCTTCAAAATGGTACAATATTATATACAGGTAGCAATGTTTCTCACACTTTAACATTCATGAGATCACTAAAGAATCTTATGTAAAGAGATTCTTAGGGGTGCCTGGTTGGCTCAGTCAGTAGAGCATACAACTCTTGATCTCGGGGCTGTGAGTTAGAGCCCTACAATAGGTGTGGAGATTACTTGAAAATAAAATCTTTGGGGCGCCTGGGTGGCTCAGTTGGTTGAGCCTCCGGCTTCGGCTCAGGTCAGATCTCACGTTCGTGGGTTCGAACCCCGCGTCAGGCTCTGTGCTGACAGCTAGCTCAGAGCCTGGAGCCTGCTTCCGGTTCTGTGTCTCCTTCTCTCTCTGCCCGCCCCCCCCATGCTCTGTCTCTCTCTGTATCAAAAATAAATAAAACATTTAAAATAACTTTAAAAACATATAAATACATACACAGATTCTAAATCAAAAGGTCTAGAGAAGGGCCTTCGGTCCTGCATTTTTTTTAAATGTTTATTTTTGAGAGAGAACAAGCGAGTGAGTGTGAGTGCAGGGAAGAAGCAGAGAGAGGGAGACAGAGGATCTGAAGCAGAGAGCCTGATGCAAGGCTTGAACTCACGAACCATGAGATTATGACTGACTTGAAGTTGGATGCTTAACCAACTGAGCCACCCACATGCCCCAAGGTACTGCCATTCTAACTAACTCTTTATTGCATGATGGTGAAGCTGTGGAGCCCTAGAGTAATGATTTATTCTGTCACCTCTCTTCAAAAATAGCTTTGGTCATTAACAAGAGGTCTATGGCCCCCCTCCACCTATCACATCCTCAAAGGCCTTTCAGAGTACTACTAACATTAACAACTATACTTTCATTTTTAAATTCCCCATCTACTGCTTCTAATTTTCTTTGTTCCATTTCAAGATACCTTTATCTTACAAGCAAAAATAAAACAATAAGTAACAAAAGCAACTCTTTCAGTCCACAGGATGACATGCTGGAAATATAGAATACATTACAATAAATGTTTTTATCACCTAATAAGTTTCATTATTGATAAATTTTCCTACTTCTGAACTATTCCAAAGAAAATAAAAATTACATATTCATCTGTAGAACATAGGTTGCATTCTGGGATCAAACATCTATGCATATCAGATACCAAACTAGAATTTCTTCTTTTAGTGTTTATTTTTGAGACAAGAGACAGAACATGAGCAGGGGAGGGGCAGAGAGAGAGGGAGACACAGAATCTGAAACAGGCTCCAGGCTCCGAGCTGCTGGCACAGAGCCTGACCAGGGCTCGAAGTCACAAACTGCAAGATCATGACCTGAGCTGAAGTCGGATGATTAACTGACTGAAATACCCAGGCACCCCCAATACCAAACTAGATTTAATAAATAACAGAAATAAAGGGTAGCAACCATTACAAGATTTGTTATTACCATTAATACAGGAGAAATAAGGTCCCCAAAGAAAAAATATTGGTCTTTAAATTTTGGGGAAGTTACCTATATTTAAAGGGAGCATATTTATATATAATTACAGAATGTGAGACATCAATATATGCTCAGGACAATAATTAGATTCTGAAATTTCTTTTTTACTTTAGCTTTGTGTATAAAGCAAGCAAATGCTTCCTTTGTTAATATCACAACTATTTATCTTCTCAAAATGTCAGAGTTTCTTATTTCATCAAATTTTTATTTTATTTCATTTTATTTTTGGTATTTGTGTCTCCAGATTAAACTTAACCTCTCAATCAAATTCTTCCATAACCTACACCAAGTATCTTTTAAGAGAAGGGGTCAACTAGATTATTTGGTACATTATATGTAAGGAAAATTAACACCTAGAAGTTACATGATTTCTCCAAAAATCTAGGAAGTATTAGATACACTATTGACTTTTAGGTGTTCACTTCTTTCTGCATCTAAACTCCTCTGCCTAAAAAATATTTTAGTTTTTCCTTAGTGTTGGTCTGCTAGTGAAAAGTTCTTTTGGTGTCTCAGCAGGGTTTGTTTGTTTTTAGGTGTTACAGAATAATACGTATGCATAGAGTTTATTAATCTTTTTTTTTAATGTTTTATTTATTTTTGATACAGAGAGAGACAGAGCATGAGAAGGGGAGGGGCAGAGAGAGAAGGAGACAAAGAACCAGAAGCAGGCTCCAGGCTCTGAGCTAGCTGTCAGCACAGAGCCCGATGCAGGGCTCGAACCCACGAACGTGAGATCTGACCTGAGCCAAAGTCGGAGGCTTAACCGGTGGAGCCACCCAGTTTATTAATCTTAAGTGTGGAGCTTAATTAAATTTTTACAATGAATATACTTGCAAGACCACCACCCAGAAGCCTGGTCTTTTCTCACTCAAGAATTTCCTGCTTTTCCCACAAGACACCCCTATTATGACTTCAAAGATAAGTCTTATTTTGGAATTCACATACATAAAATCATGCAGTATGTACTCTTTTGGCTACAGTACTCTTAAGGCTAATTACCTTAACTCAACATCGGTGTGTAAATTTCATTCACACTGAATGTATAGTTCATTCTTTTGCACTGCTTTTGAGTATTCCATTATGCAGCTAGTACTATTTATCTACTCTACTGTTGCTATTTTTTATTAAGTTTTTTTTAAGTAATATCTAAACCCAATGTGGGGCTCAAACACATGACCCCGAGATCCCGAGATACATGCTCTTCCAACTGAACTAGTCAGGCGCTCCTGTCCATCCTCTTATTGAGGGATATTTGGATTATTTCCAATCTTGACTATGATTTATATATGTGTCTTCTAATGGTTTCTTTTTAAAAACTTTTTAATTTTTTTTACTTATTTTTGAGACAGAGACAACTCAAGCAGGGGAGGGTCAGAGACAGAGCGAGATAAAGAATCCGAAGACAGGCAGCCTCCAGGCTCTGAGCTAGCTGTCAGCACAGAGCCCGACACCAGGCTCAAACCCACAAACCGCGAGATCATGACCTGAGCCAAAGTTGGACGCTTAACCGACTGAGCCACCCAGGCGCCTCTCTAATGGTTTCTTGATGTATTTCCTGCTTGGAAATTGGATTTGTAAATGGTTCTTAAATTTGTAGGTTAATGCTTTTTCTCCATTTTAGGAAATTCTCAGTTGTACCTCTTCTGTCTTGTTTCTTTCCAGGACATCAAATACTTGTCTGTTTCATCAAGTGTCACAGATCTTTTTCATTCTTTTCTGGATTTCCATCCTTGTGACTTCTCTGATTCAATCTGGATGATTTTCTCTGAGATTTCTTCCAGTTAACTGATAACTCTTCAGCTATACCCAAACTGCAGTTAAAATGATTAGTTCCTTAAAATCTATGTCTGATCATTCTATTACCTGGATCCCAAAGCCTCACTTCTTTTTTTTTAATTTTTAATGTTTATTTATTTTTGAGAGAGAGTCACAGTGTGAGCAGGGGAGGGGCAAAAAGACAGGGAGACACAGAATCCAAGGCAACAAAGCCTCACTTCTATTGTCCGTTTTCCTCTAGATTTCTAGCATAGGGCCTTGGCTCTTCATGCTGCTGATTACTCTTTATTGTGTTTATATGAAAAACTGAGAGGCAACTGGGTGGCTCAGTTGGTTGAGCATCCAACTTTGGATCAGGTCATGATCTCGCGGTTCCTGAGTTCGGCCCCACATCAGGGTCACTGCTGTCAGTACAGAGCCCACTTCAGATCCTCTGTCCCTCACCCACTTGCACTCTCTCAAAAAATAAACAAACAAAAAACTGAAAAAAAACACTTAAGGCTCTGGATTAGATCAACAACCCTAACTAAAGGACAGAGAGGCTACGTTTGTTTGGGGGGTTGTTTTAAAATAATTTTTTAAAGTTTATTCTGAGAAAGACAGAGACAGTGCAAGTTGGGGAGTAGAGTCAGGGGGAGAGAAGAGAACCCCAGCCAGAACCCAACACAAGGGCTCGAACTGACAAAACAGTGAAATCATGACCTGAGCCGAAACTGAGGGTTGGATGCTTACCCGACAGTGACCCAGAAGTCCCCATGTTTTGTTTTTTTGTTTTCTAAACCAGTAACCTTCTTTGTGGGCCTCTGTGAATCTGAAAGTTCCACTTGGATTTTCAGCCTTTCTCTGCAGTTATTCCTAGAACTGAACATACACCCATAAAGAGAAAAGCAGCCTTGAGTAACAGATTACTTCTCAGAGGCTCCTTCTCTTAGATCTTAGAGCCCTCATTTTTTCACTGTATTTATATTATCAGAACTACAATGTCCTAGAATCTGAATAATGGCCAGAAATGTTTATAATGCAATAAAAATAAAACAGATACAAGAGCAATTTCTACATAGAGGTATTTTCTGTGATGAGTTTCTTGCTGTTTATATAAAAATAGGTGATGAATAAAGAACCTTCCCAGAAATAGTCAATACTAAAAGTTAATGAAAGGATTAAATGACTCAAAGGTCTAGTCAATGGACATAATCCTATTTTTATAGAATGAAAAGTTTTGTGTATTTTACACAAAGCCATAATTTTATATGATGAAATTTGAACCTATAAGCCCTGGATTTTCATGTAACTCAAATCCAGAAATCTTTACCTTTCTCTTATTTTTTTCTTTTTCCTGTTTTGGAAATCCTTCAATTTTTAAAAGTAGAATGCACAAATAAACTAAATTAAGCCACTCTGGGGAAGCTCTGACTTGAAACATTTTTTAAAATTTATTATGATTTTAATGTAATTTCTTTTTTTTTTTAATTTTAATGTAATTTCTACACCCAATGTGGGGCTTGAACTCACAACACCAAGATCAAGAGCTGCACACTCTAAAACCTTAGCCAGCCAGAAGTGCCAGCTACAAACATACCTTCAACGTCACTCATCATCTGACAACCTGGTAAACATTCTTTACAGAATTCTACACTGTTATTATTTAAAGGATATAGTTCTGTAACTTTTGTCCCCAAAAATAGAATTTTGGAGAGCTCAGGAACATAGTAAATTTGTCCACACTTCATAAATGTTAGAAATTTGTGGTCATGTATCATAAACAGTTTAAATGTATGTAGTTAAGAACATTTCCATTTAGGGGGCGCCTGGATGGCTCAGTCAGTTAAGCGTCCGGCTTTGGCTCAGGTCATGATCCCATAGTTTGTGGGTTCAAGCCCCACCCCATGTCGGGCTCTGTGCTGAAAGCTAGCTCAGAGCCTGGAGCCTGCTTCGGATTCTGTGTTTCCCTCTCTCTCTGACCCTTCCCTGCTCACACTCTCTCTCAAAAATAAAATAAAAAACATTTAAAAATGTTTTAATAAAAAAAAAGAACATCTCCATTTAGATGAATGAGTGTCAAGTGAGCCATGTAGCACTTTTTTCTTTGTTACATTTTAACAATCACTGATACTTTACATGATGAGAAAATATAAAAATATAACATACACTTCTGAATTAGTGAGATAAAGAGATGACAAACCAAGAGTAACCAAAACTACTTCCAAATAACATTTGCAAGTCTTAATTACAGCCACAATTTCAGTGGAATGATAGTATAGCATCTAACTACAGCATGCTTTTTATATTATCAGTCTATGCCATGCTTTTAAATTGTAAAGCATCTTATTTATCCACATCTATCAATAAATACACAACTTAAACTTACTCCAAAAGGTGAAAAATGGTCAAGGATGAAGCAAACAAAAAATACACAGCAAAGTTTCTGCTTTTAAGAGCTTATATGTACATAAGATGAAATTCAGGCTTATCCAGGTATTTAAAGTCTAATAAGTAATTCTAAAACAAAATACAAGTAAAAGAGTAAAAGAAATAAACAGAACCCAAGGATGATTTTCAATGGACATTATTTCAAGACTTCAACATCTTCAGTTTGCTTCATCATAGACATCACAAATTTTCATGATATGATTTCTCAGGTTTAATTGTTATTCAATAAACAAAAGATGTACATGATAATAAATGGATACAAAGATCAAAAAATTCATAAAAATTTGCAAATATATTTTTTAAAGTTCAGTGATGTGTAAATTAAGATGACACCACCTTTAAATGATCAGTTTAGCAAACATTAACACTCCTACCCCTGAGCTTACAATGTGGAGAAAAAAATTATGCTGTAAGGAAAGTAATACCATTTTCTGGTGGGGGCAATTTTGCACTAACCATCAAAAGTTTTCGGGGTGCCTGGGTGGTTCAGTCGATTAAGTGTCCGCTTTAGCTCAGGTCATGATCTCATGGTTCATGGGTTTGAGCCCCATGTCGGGCTCTGTACAGACAGCTCCGAGCCTGGAGCCTGCTTCAGAGTCTGTGTCTGCCTCTCTCTCTGACCCTCTCCTGCTTGTGCTCTGTCTCTCTCACAAATAAATTAAAAAGTTAAAAAAAGAAAAAAAAGCTTTAAAAATATATTGATGAGGTGGCACCTGGGTGGCTCGGTCAGTTAACTGTCTGACACTTGATTTTAGCTCAGGTGGTATCTCAGGTTGTGGGCTCCACTGCAGGAAAAGAGCCTGCTTAAGATTCTCTCTCTCCCTCTTTCCCTTGCCCCATACATGTGTTCTCTCTCTCTCACTCTCCCTCAAAAACAAAACCCACCTAGCGGTGTGTGGGTGGCTCAGTTGGTTAAGTCTTCAACTGGGACTTTGGCTCAGGTCATGATCTCACATTAGTGGGTTAGAGCACTGTGGGTTAGAGCCCTGTGTTGGGCTCTGTGCTGACAGCTCTGAGCCTGGAGCCTGCTTTGGATTCTGTTTCCCTCTCTGCCCCTCCCTGTCTCAAAGATAAATAAAACATTTTTTAAAACCCACCTAAAATTATTAAACTAAATAAAAAATAAAAATAGGTTGACACTTTCACTTAGCAATTCCACCTACAGAAACTTTTCTAAAGAAAATAAGAAAAGTGTGTCAACTTACAGAGATATTCATGAAAAACCCGTTTACAAGTGCAAAGACTAGAAACTTCAATAACAAATGATTAAATAAATGTAAAAAGTATAGTATCTGATAAGAACTAATAAAAATGAAATGTCAAATGCCCCCAACCCCTACTCCAGTCAAGAACAAAGCAAGGCTCTATACTCTTACCATTTCTATTCAACACTGTATTAGAAAAAGAAATAATAGGGGATGTGACGCCAAACTACTTCCATAAGATTACTAAGATCATTTGCATTTTTCACTGTTGGCATTTACAATGATGGTGCAAAAGCAGTGATGGGTATAATTGCTGGCAGTGGAACTGAACTACCACATATCTGAAGAAAAGAAAAAGCATCACCTTCACTTATTTACAGTTGTTATTCCAACACCAAATGGTCCATACAATTCTGACACTACCTGGAGTTTACATCAGACCGCACAGGTTTAAAAGTAATAGTCCCCAACAAGATTGCCAGTCATTTCAGATGTGACCCATATTTCTGCCCAAGTGGCTATAAATCAGGGAGGTTCCTAAGACCCTCTCAGGTTTGATAATTTGCTAGAATGACTCAGAACTCAGAAGAGCTCTATACTTAAAATCATATTTATTTATATTTGAGAAAGAAAGAGAGGGAGAGAGGGGCAGAGAAAGAGGGAAAGAGAATCCCAAACAGGCTCTGTGCTGTCAGCGCAGACCCCAATGCAGGGCTCAAACCCACAAAATTGAGCTGAGCTGAAATCAAAACTCAGAAGCTTAACAGATTAAGCCACCCAGGTGCCCCACAATCACAGGTTTAAAAAAAATTTTTTTTAATGTTTTATTTATTTTTGAGACAGAGCATGAAAGGGGAGGGCCAGGGAGAGAGGGACACAGAGTCCAAAAAGCAGGCTCCAGGCTCTGAGCTGTCACCACAGAGCCTGATGCGGGGCTCGAACCCACAAACATGAATCATGACCTGAGCTGAAGTCGGAGGCTTAACCGACTGAGCCAACCAGGCGCCCCAACACAGTTTTAATATAAAGGATACAAATCAGGACCAACCAAATGAGGAGATGAAGAAGGATAAAGCTTGGAAGGTCCCACATGTAGAGCTTCTGTGACTACTCTCTATGGAATCAGGTTGCGTTATGTACCTGGCACACTGATGAGCTCACCAAACAGGAAGCTGAATTGAGTTTCAGTGTCTAGAGTTTTTATTATTGTTTCACTGCACAGGTATGACTGACAGACTATTCACTGCATGTGACTGAACTGCATCTCTAGCCTTCCTCTATTCCCTGGACTGGTAAAACTTCCAACACTCTAATCACATGAGTGGTCTTTCTGGTAAGCCTCCCTCAGCCTTAGTCATCTGATTAAAGACTTAGCCCAAACAAATTCAGATATGATTCAAAAGGCTCATAAATAGAAAAGACAATCTCAATACTGGGGAAATTCCAAGGAGTTAGTCTCTCTCCTTAGAATTAAAGACACAAAGGCCAGTGCTATTATTTATCAAACAGATGTCCATGATGAAATAGTACAAACTGGTATCTATTTTACTAAATTTCAGCCTTTTACTGTATCTTAATATTCTACATGATGAACAGGGAAGCGTGCATAAAACACTTGTTTCATACCAAAGTACAATGGTTGTCTGACAGAAAAGTGGGAAAGCACTCATAAAATAGTTACATTGCAAGCTAAACTAGGCTTTTTTCACGAAATGCCACTTTTACTTAAAAGAAAAACTGACAAACTGATCACTGACATTTTCTTGAAAATAAATTAAGAAAAATTCACTTCAAGAAAAATGACAGTATTTGTTGCTAATGAGAAAATTTGAGCTTTCAAGTGAAAATCAGCATCTTTGAAAACTTTATCCACCACTGTTGGCTTGAGAGCTTTCTAAAGTGTCAACATTTAAAATACTGTGTCAACATCTAGAAGTTCAATGAATTGATATTTTCTAAATATGTATACTTTTCATTTGACCAAAGCACAATATGACCAAATCATACAAAGATAAAAGATCGATCCACAGATCAATGAATCTTAATGTAATAAAGTATGAAAACTTCTTTATACGATTTCAGATTCCACATTGTTTAAGAACCTTTAAGAAACAGTCACTTAGCAAGTTTTGGGACAGTATCAAAAAACCCTAACTATCCATAATTGTCTAAAAAGATCACTAAAATAGTGCTCCCTCCTACAACTAAATATCTATGTGAGTCCAGATGTTCTTATACTTCAAACAAAAGAAGATAGTGCAACAGATTCAATGTAGAAATAGCTGTGAGGAGATACCATATAACTTTCTATCTTCTGCTAAGTCAGACTTTAAAGATATTTGCAGAAATGTGAAACAATAGCACTGTTCACTTAATTTTGAAAATAGTTTTCTTTTTTTTTAAAATTTATTTATTATTGAGAGACAGAGAGAGACAGAGCATAAATGGGGTAGGAGCAGAGAAAGAGAAGGAGAGAGAATCCGAAGCAAGCTTGAGGCTCTGAGCAAGCTGTTAGCACAGAGCCCAATGTGGGGCTCGAACCCACAAACCATGAGATCATAACCTGAGCTTAAGTTGGACGCTTAACTGACTGAGCCACCCAGGCGCCCCTGAAGAGTTTGCATTAAAAATTGTATTTTGTCATAATACATAATTATTGTTAAATACTTTTTTAAAATTCTGTGCATTAAAGTCTAATAAGATACTTAATAGATATAAATTAAAAAAATCTTGGAGGGGCCCTCAATTATTTTTAAGAGTGAAACTGAGCCTAAAATGTTTGAGAACTATCCTGTAGAAATAATAAATGTAGACAAAGAAATTTAGTGCAGAGTTTCAACAATGGGAATAAATGGGATTAAAAACTGGGTATCATACAAATGCTAAAAAAAGGAAGAAAGGGCTATATCAGACAAAAAAGTATTTTATAAAAATGGAAACTTCTATTTTTAAAATGACATGTTAAAACTTAGATTAAGTAAACCAAAGTAAGCACAAAATTGTATGTAATGTGCTCTAAATTATATTTTTTTAAACCACGGAGGCAAAAGACTGAAAACAAAATTTTAGCTGTAGTTTTTGCTAGGTAGTGGGATAAAGTGAAAGATATTTTATTTCTAACCATAATTTCTTACAAATGTTCTGTAAAAATCATGTAGTATTTTCATAACCAGAAAAAAAGATTAATTTAAAAGAAAGAAAAGTTCTGGCATTCCATTAAAGCAGTAAATGAGGTTCTTAAATCTAGTTTCTATTCAGTCCCTTCCCAAAATTCTAGGTTGGTCAATAGCTTAAAGCACTAAAATAACCAAGAAAAAGACTAAAACAAAATTGCTAACTCTCAAACACCCACACTAAACCATGACAAAGCTGCCAAAAAGATTTGCTAAGTTTTCTTTTATTTTTTTATAATATATACTTTTTAATTTTTATTACATTTATTTATTTTTGAGAGAGACAGACATAGCATGAACAGTGGAGGGAGAGAGAGAGAGAGAGAGGGAGACGCAGACTCCGAAGCAGGCTCCAGGTTCTGAGCGAGCGAGTGAGCAGTCAGCACAGAGCCCGACGCGGGGCTCAAACTCACGAACCGTGAGATAATGACCTGAGCCGAAGTCAAACGCTCAACCGACTGAGCTGCCCAGGTGCCCCTAGATTTGTTAAGTTTTAAATAACTTTCTCCATATTTTAATTTTATCAGAAGACTGTCCATATTAAGTTTTAAAAATGTAAGCTCCTGTGGGTGCCGCAGTGGCTTTGTGGCTGGAGTGTCCAACTCCTGGTTTCGAATCTGGTCGTGATCTCAGGGTCCTCAGACTGAGCTCTGTGTTGGGCTTTGCACTATGGAGCCTGCTTAAGACTCTCCCTCCCTCCCTCTCTCCCCACATCCCTCTTTCCCTCCCTCCCTCCTTCCCTCTCTCTCTCTCTCTCTCCCCCATTCCATGCTTACCTGCTCCCTCTCTCAAAAATAGATAGATTAAAAAAAATAAAATAAAATTTAAAAAATAGGGCTTTTAAAATAACATAAAATAAAGCAACTAATAATATACTGATTTAAAAACAAAAATAATTTTTTTCAGGGCTCTTTGCAAGGGGACTGGCCCCAGATCGTAGCAAATCAGCAGCTACAGTTGTACTGTTCTGTCTTCAGCTTCAGGATGTTTCCCATGGCCAGAAATGCTCTAAGTCGTCTCCGAGTTCAAAGCATTCAGCAAACAATTGCAAGGCAAAGCCATCAGAAACGGACACCTGATTTCCATGACAAATATGGTAATGCTGTATTAGCTAGTGGAGCCACCTTCTGTGTTGTTGTATGGGCTTATACAGCAACACAAATTGGAATAGAATGGAACCTGTCCCCTGTTGGCAGAGTCACCCCAAAGGAATGGAGAGATCAGTAATCATCCCAGCTGGTGTAATAATGAATTGTTTCAAAACCAACTCATAATTGATGCTAAGTAAAAGCATTGAGCACCCATGAAATATGGCCTGATTGAAGAAATAAAGTATATTTGAAAAAAACAAAAATAAATAAATAAAAACAAAAATAAAAGACAAGCAGTCCAAAAGTAAACACTTGAAACACAAAAATTCAAATTTCAAGTTATGTAGTTACAAATTAAATAAAATTCAATTATTATATATTACTTTATTTCTTTAATTCACTATCCATTTTTTTATTCTATGATTTTTACATTAAAAAAAGAAACCAGGGGCATCTCACGGCTCAGTCAGTGAAGTGGCCAACTTCGGCTCACGTCGTGATCTCACAGTTCGTGGGTTCAGGCCTTGTGCTGACAGCTCAGGGCCTGGAGCCTGCTTTGGATTTTGTGTCTCCCTCGCTCTCTGCTCCTACCCCACTCACACTCTGTCTCTTTCAAAATCGAATAAGCATTTAAAAAAAAAAAAAAAAAACTAGGGGCGCGCCTGGGTGGCTCAGTCGGTTGAGTGTCTGGCTTCAGCTAAGGTCATTATCTTGCGGTTCGTGTGTTCAAGCCCCACGTCAGGCTCTGTGCTGACAGCTAGCTCAGAGCCTGGAGCCTGTCTTCAGAGTCTGTGTCTCCCTCTCTCTCTGACCCTCTCCTGTTTACGCTGTCTCTCTCTCTCTCAAAAATAAATAAAACACAAAAATAAAAAATAAAAATAAATAGTTAACAAGGGTTGTGGGAGTAATTATGGAGGTTTTTCAATTAAAACATTTCAGATGTAAATTGCATTGGGTAAAACATTTAATTTCTGAAAAATCAGAGACCAAGTAGATTGTAAGTAAAACATTCTATCTTAATATGAAAGTCAAGAGAAAAAAATATTTTATTTATAGATCAATAAAATCACTTACTGCTTACCAGGACTATGATGAGCTGCAAATCCTCCATTCTGAAATTCATCTCCTGCCACATTCATTCTACCAGGATTAAAAGGTCCTACTGCAGTCTTGGTCTGTGAAGTTAAAGATGGGGTGTATGTTTGTATATTAACACCAAAATTATGTGACTGAAGTCCTTTAGTGACATCTCCCAAGTTCGTATTCACTATAGTGATGTTATATGTGTAATCATTAAGTTCATATCTTGCCCAGCATTCAGAGCTTATACCTGTCTCTAAGGCTGCAACATTAGTAATAGGAATTTCAGAGTCAATTCGTAGTGATAACATTATTACCCATTCCTGCATTTACCTTACTTCTTGAAAGACTGGAAGTGGAGAAATCCAAATCTTTGGTTCTATTTTTAGTTCCAGGAAGTCCCCATTCAATATAATTGGAAGAATTTTTCTTTTCTCCTCCATTTGTTTCTATGTCCTCTTCATCATCAATAACAATTGTCTCACTTATATTTCCCTTCTGAGAAACTGAATCTCTTGAGGAAGGAAGAATTATGGAATAATTTCCTTGTAGACTTTCATTTCTTGATGAACCAAATGTAAAATTTCTTTGATCAGCTATTGCTGGAGCAGAAGTTGAAGGAGGTTGTATAGATTCAATAAATACAACATCATCATTGTCATCATCATCATCTTCATCTTCCACTGATGAGTTTCTAGATCTATTAACTAAAGAACTATTTGGGTCACCAAATGAATTTCCAACATCCATGAGGCTGGTTGCCATGGCTTTACTCTTTAATAAAACAGGAGTCTGTTCAGCTAAGTCTAATCCTCTCACTGAACATTTATCCATGCCAGAGAACCTGTAACAGAGAAAAGTAAAAAACAAAAGTTCTAGTAGAGTATAGTATGATTATTGTGTTTTAACCAATCACCCAGGGTCCAAATACAAATACTATACTATACTTTTGTGTACTAAAATAAGTGATTATCGTCTAATCCTTATTTCTCTAGTGTCTTTGTCACTTTTTTTCAAATTCTCTGCTTCTGACATAATTTGATGACTTCTTTTCCTTGTCCAGAAATTGCCAGACATTATGCTATGGGTTTTTTATGTAAAATTCTGAAAACAGCCCCATAATGTAGGTATAATTTAGTCTACTTTACAAATCAGGAAACAGAAGCCTACTACATTGTTCTAGGTAAGACTGAGTAGGACTTAAACCCCAGGCTCTAACCCTAGGCCCCAAATTCTTAGCATTCAGTTATATTCAAATACTTCTTTGAACCTATTATGTACTAGGGTATGACAAGGAAAGGATCCAGTAGACAGACATAGTTGAAGTACCTGGAAAAATAAATAACCGATGAAGCAAGGGTCTTAAAAGTAGACAGAAGATGAGGATATTGTGCATATGTGGTAATGAAATTGATCATGAGTAAAAATTCACCTCTGTCTGAAAGACAAGAAGGGAAACAAACACTAAGTATACTTGGAATGTTTGTAAGTACACAAAAATGATAGATGAAAAGCTGAGGTAAGTTTATATATGATGGCCTCAATAGTCTTAGAAAGTCAAGAATAAAGAAGCTGGGAGCTTTATAGGTATTGAATTATTAAGAAAACTCATTTCATATAGGAGTCATCATTCCATTTTTGAACAGTTCATACTGAAATATGCTACATAACATTTCCATTCAAAAATTTTCCCAACTAATTTTAATTGATGATGAAGTAATGCAATATGTAAAGTTTATTCTTAGTAAGTGTTATGTCATTAAATATTAACTCAGTTAATGCTTATGAAAGTGAAGTAGAAGCTATTCTTCTTCCCATCTTACCCATTAGGAAATGAAGACTCAGAAGATATGTAATCAGCATAGCCTGGCCAAATGTCCAAAGGATAGAGTCAGGATTCAAATCTAAGAAATCTGACTCTAGAATCAATTTCATAGGCACTATCTTATATGCAATTAATGTATAAAACAATTTTTAGAAATTACTTATCTTTAAGATGAACTGATTAAAGTAAAATCAACATTCAGTAAGTCCATTTTAAAGACAAACGTAACAAATCTAAGAGACCACTTTAAAGGGTTATAAAAAACACAAAAGTTGGGATCATGATTAACATTCATCCAGTAAACTTGTTATGTGGTTGGTGGTCAAAGAAAAGAGACAATAATTTAATTTAAAGTGAATTATGACATATAAGAGCTGTTATACATGAATTCTCTTAGTCCTTTCTATATATCAATAAACCTACAACAGAAAAGAACAATATCTGGAAAAGGGCTATTGCTAACTCCACAGTGTCCTCTGGTGGCTGCTAGGATACGTCTTAATCTTTTCAGAGAAAATAAAAGAAAGGGCATTCTTCATGCTTGACTCATTGTAGGCTGCCATCTCTGAAAAAAGATTAAGTATTCACCTACTTTCAAGTCACAGATTTAAAAAAGTTAAACCACTACTACAAGTCATTGTGCATATAATTTAACCAAATACTTTAATTTCAGAAACAGAAGACTACAGAAAAGCTTTGACTACTTCAGTAATATTATCCAAAATCAGAAAAAGTTA
This sequence comes from Suricata suricatta, assembly GCF_006229205.1. NCBI lineage: Eukaryota > Metazoa > Chordata > Mammalia > Carnivora > Herpestidae > Suricata > Suricata suricatta. The sequence continues at coordinate 77,737,813 of NC_043703.1, read as the reverse complement.
TGGTTTAGCAAATTAGCCATGTGGCACTGAGCAAATTACTTCACCTTATTGAGTTTTCTAAACTATAAACTGTAAATGGGGATAATATACAATTAGAAGATTTTTATTGAGGGATGCCTGGGTGGCTCAGTTGGTTAAGCATCTGGCTTCGGCTCAGGTCATGATCTTGCAGTTCGTGGGTTCGAGCCCTGCATCAGGCTGTGCTGACAGCTCAGAGCTTGGAGCCTGCTTCAGATTCTGTATCTCCCTCTTGCTGACCCTCCCCTGCTCGCGCTGTCTCTCTCTGTCCCTCAAAAATAAATTTTTAAAAAACATAAGAAAATTTTTTAAAATAAATAAATAAAGAAGGTTTTTATTGAGATAACTGGACATGCAAGTCCCTAGTGTCTGCTTAGATCATATTAAAGAAAAAAAAAAGTTAAATCCCTCTCCTATGAGAAGGCATTCAGCCAAAGACTTTGCCTACATTCTAGGATTTCAACAAGTGTCTAATCTTATTTTTTTCCTTTTAATATTTTTTTAACATTTATTCATTTTTGAGAGACAGAGTATGAGTGGGAGAGGGACAGAGAGAGAGAGGGGAGACACAGAATCCAAAGCAGGCTCCAGGCTCTGAGCTGTCAGCACAGAGCCCGATGTGGGGCTTGAACCCACAGACAGCAAGATTATGACCTGAACCGAAGTCAGGTACTTACCCAACTGAGTCACCAAGTGCCCCAACAAGTATCTAATCTTAAACAGTCTCCTTTGGTATCTTCTTCATCTACAAATTTATTTTCATTTTGATACCACGAAAATTAATGTAATCTCAAATAATGGAAAATGAAAGGAAAATCTGCACAGAGAAATTTGATAAAAAATTATACCACCCATACAAAAGAGTGAGGCTGCACCCCAAATAAGATTGTTAATGCAGACTATCTCTGGGTAATTGGTAACAACCTTGGAAAATTCAGTATTTAATTAGGGGTAAAGATAAGACTTATTAAAACAAAGACATAAATAAGTGTTTTGTCTTTTTGTATTTACTTTTAGTGACATCTCAGTTGTTTTTATTTCCTGAAGGAAATTAAAAATTTCTGGCAAAATATATATAACATAAAACTTGCCATTTTAGCCACTTTAAAGCATACATTGTCAGTTTTTAAAATGTTTTTTAAAAGTTGCAAAAGTTTTTGATAAATTCTTATCAGTTGAATAATTTAATAGCCACTCAATAGTCAATTATGTTTATATTACATAGAATTTACATTATTAAAAAGAATCTGTTAGCAGTTTTAAAAAGCTAAAATAGAAATGTTGAGATGTTAATATAACACGATTAGCATATAAGAGAAAAGTAAACTAACTTGCTCTATGAATCTTCAAAAATTAAAATCAGGGACACCTGGGTGGCTCAGTTGGTTAAGTGGGCAACTTTGGCTTAGGTCATGATCTCTTGGTCTGTGAGTTCGAGCCTCATGTTGGGCTCTGTACTGGCCACTCAGAGCCTGAAGCCTGCTTCCAATTCTGTGTCTCCCTCTCTCTCTGACACTCCCTTGCTTGATCTCTGTCTCTCTCTCTCTCTCTCTCTCTCTCTCTCAAAAATAATAAACATTTAAAAAAAATTAAAATCACCAGGAAAGTATTTAAAAATAATTAATTATTGGAGTGTCTAGCTAACTCAGTCACTAGAGCATACAACTCTTGATTACAAGGTTGAGTCCAAGCCCCATGTTGGGTATAGCAATTATTTAAAAATAAAATCTTAAAACAAAATCACACCACAAAAAAAATTTATTATTATTCCAAAGGTTCAGTTTTTGGCTTCCTATATCTATAGGCTCTATAAAAGATAATTAGGATATAGGTTACAAAAACCATTTTTAGGAATTTTTTTAAAATGCTTATTTATTTTTGAGAGAGAGAGAGAGAGAGAGAGAGAGAGCGTGAATAAGGGAGGGGTAGAGAGAGAGGGAGACATAGAATCTGAAGCAAGCTCCAGACTCGACGCAGGGCTCGAACTTGTGAACTGCAATATCATGACCTGAGCCAATGTCTGAGCTACCCAGGCGCCCACCAAACCATTGTTAATCATTAATTAGTCCTAGAAGATGTCCCACTGCATGTCTGTGGACTTATATTGTCACAAAACACGTCTTTCTTACTACATATTTATAGATTTACATAAAAATAATCTCAAGTGGAAAGCCAACTTCATGTTTAGTGAGTATCTGCTACAAGCATTCCCATTTAAAACCAGAAACAAGTGGCGCCCGGGTGGCTCAGTCGGTTAAGCACCCAACTTCAGCTCAGGTCATGATCTCATAGTTTGTGAGTTCGAGCCCTGCGTCATTGACAGCTCAAAGCCCACACAGAGCCTGCTTCAGATTCTGTGTCTCCCTCTCTCTTTCTGCACCTCCTTTGCTCACACTCTCTGTGTCTCTCTCAAAAATGAACATTAAAAAAAAAAAAAAACCAACCAGAAACAAAATAAAGGTGTGCCATGATTCCGGAGATGTAACAAATGTAATGAGAGAGGATAAAAAAGACTCAAACAACTACAACAAATAGCAAGAGAATCAGTGAAGTGCCCAAGTACAAAATTACTATCTAGAAATTTAATAGCCTGGTAGGTATTAAGTTGCTAGATCAATCACACACAACTTCTCTCCCTTCCAAAACTCCCATAAACAATGGTAGGGTTCCTACACACAAGGAAAGGAAAAATGATAAACAAAGCAACAAAATTTTATAAGCTGAAGACCAAATGGACTGTTTAACTACCTCAGTGAATCTGAGATAGCCAAACTCTAAAACAGTTTGGAAGAAGCTAATAGAAACATCCTGATTATACCACAGAATCTTCAAAAGACTCAGAAACCACTAGCTATGGATATGCCTGAAATAGGGGATCAGGGAGCTAAAATGAGGTAGGGAGATCCTAGAACTATTCTCTTTCTCCATCTTGATGACAGGTTCTTCCCTATCCTGGCACAAGTTCTAGACTTTTATTCTTTGGATAGAACATAAGATTTTTGTCTGGGGTTCACCAAGCAGGGGTGAATGGTTCAATATCATCCTATGAAATGCTTCCTCCCACTTGATTCCAACAGAGCTTGCATCTAGACCTTTACCTTTCAAGATCTGACTCTTCCCTGGAAGACTTCTTTCTCAGAAACACTCTTCTTCTTCTTCTTTCTTTTTTTTTTTTTAAGTTTACTTATTTATTTTGAGAGAGACAGAGAGCACAGACAGAGGAAGGGAAGAGAGAAAGGGCGACAGAGGATCCGAAGCAGGCTCTGTGCTGACAGTAAAGCCCAATGCAGGCTAATGGGCTACGAGATCATGACCTACAATGAAGTCAGACACTAAATCGACTGAGCCACCCAGATGCCCCAGAAACACTCTTCTCTGTGAAATTAGGAACCAGAAAAAAAAAAAAAAAAAAAAAAAGAGAGAGAAAGAAAAGACCTAAAGATAATGACACTAGAGATTCCCCATCAACTGGCCAAAAGAACCATTCTACAGTGAAGCTCCCAAATTGAAAGCCCAACCACACTTTCCTGATTTGCATTCTACTTCCCAGTGAAGAATTATGAAATATGGGGGCGTCTGAGTGGCTCAGTCGGCTAAGCGTTCGGCTTCGGCTCAGGTCATGATCTCACGGTTCATGGGTTCGCATCGGGCTCTGTGCTGACAACTAGCTCAGAGCCTGGAGCCTGCTTCCGATTCTCTGTCTCCCTGTCTCTCTGACCCTCCACTGCTCCTGCTGTCTCTCTCTCTCTCTCAAAAATGAAAGATAAAACATTAAAAAAAAACCCTAAATGCATCTTAACAAAAAAGAATTATGAAATATGAGGAAAGTTTCTAATAATAGTTAAAAGAGAAAAAAAGATAGATAGATAATGCAGGAAAAACAAAAGTAAAATGAAAAATCACAAAATTATCAGAACTCTAGATAGGTTATGAGTAAAAAAAATCATAAAAAAGTAATTTTTTTGGTGGGTTCTATGTCCAATGTGGGGCTTGAACTTAGAACCTCTTCTAGATCAACAGTTGCATACTCTACCAACTAAGCCAACAGGTACCCCCCAAATTAACATTTCTAATATAAAAAAGAGCTTCCAGAAATTAAAAGCTTAGCACAAAGGGAAAACTTATGGGACCCTTGGGTGGCTCAGTCAATTAAACATCCGACTTCAGCTAAGGTCATGATCTTGCAGTTCGTGAGTTCAAGCCCCACATCGAGCTCTTCACCTTTAGCATGTGCTCTCTCTCTCTCTCTCAGAGATAAATAAGTATTTAAAAAAACAATAAAAGCAAGACAAAACTTAGTTTTAAGTTGAAAGATAAACCTGAGGAAATCTCAGGATATAAAAAAATCAGAAACACAAAAACCCAGAAGAATTAAAGTGTATATATGTACATATATATGTGTGTGTGTCCTGTAATTTATGGGCCAGGCATTTTATACCTATTTTTATAGTCAATTAAATCTTCATAGCACTCTTGGGAAGATATACATAATTTGCTCATTTATAAAATGCCCATAATAAATGTTCATTTATTGAACTTTATTTAGTTTGCACTAAAGTATATAAGATAGCAGAAATGTGTCATTAAAGTCTGTAAATTTTTATTTATTTACTTTGTAAGTAATCTCTATGCCCAACATGGAGGCTTGAACTCATGACCCTGAGATCAAGAGTCAACTGCCCCACTGACTGAGCCTGTCAGGCACCCCAAGATAGTAGACATTTTAACTCTAATCTGGTGGGCACTAAAACCTAGTTCTTTATACTACATCATGCTGCAAATACTTAGGAATACTCTGAGAAAAATGGATTTTCTAAGTGATAATAACTGAGTCAGTGACTTGTTACTCTGACAAACTCAGTCCCCACTGGTTCCCTTTTTCTATGAATGCCCAGCAAAGCCCTAGAACCATGCCTACATCCCATCATCTCACAAAACTCCTTGGAATGTGAAATCTCACCACTCATGAATCATACAAAAATTACCAAACTGAAGCAATATCCATTCCTAAAAGCTAGACAGCAGCCTACATCCTGACACAGTGTCCTAGATCTAACTGAAAATGTGTCCTGTGAAGAATGAGAATGGTAAGTGTAAAGTCAAGATTGATAAGGAACAACAAGGCCAAAGGGAAGCCAGGTGTACTACTACTATGTGAATTATTCTAATCACAAGTTTCTTTTCAATCGCCAACTGTAAGTTGTTGGGACAGCTCTAAAGAACAAAAGTGGCAGGACCTAAGACTGTACTGAATCCCAGATAACAGATGTAGAATCAGCGATTCTTTTTTTTACAGTTATCATATTCAGGCACAAATGTGTGGCTCAGGTCATGATCTTGGGATTCGCCAGTGTGAGCCTCATGTCAAGCTTGCTGCTGTTAGCAGAGCCCCCCTGGGATCCTGTCTCCCTTTCCCTGTCCCTCCCTGCCTTGTGCACTCTTTCTCTCTCTCAAAATTAAACATTAAAAAAATCATCATCTTTAGACTGCTAATAAAATTATTGATTCAGGCAAGGACTGGTGTTAAAAAACAATTAACTGACAGAGAATTGGGCATTTAATTGTACCAAAATAAAACATTACATAGATTACCTTCGGGTACAAGGAAAATATACACTAACATCATAAGAGAGATCCAGCTGTCACTACCAATTTGTGGTCAATCTCAGAACCACAAATAGTGCATCAACTAGATTATGTACCTCCTGATGTGATGCTAGCTAGAGGACTATCAGGGTACTTAAATATAAATCTTTCTCAGGTGTAAGACAAACATACCAAAAGTATTCTCTTCACCAACCTTAAAACAACAGAAAATTCAAAACATTTTTCTTTCTTTTTTTAATGTTTATTTTTGAGAGAGAGAGAAGGAGAGAGAGAGAGAGAGAGAGAGAGAACGAGAGAATGAGAGAGAGAGAGAGGGAGGGAGGGAGGGAGAGAGAGAGAACGGAAGCCCACTTGGCAAGCAGGCTCACCAGTGGGGGAGGGGCAGACAAAGGGAGACAGAGGGTCCCAGGCAGGCTGTGCTGACAGGCTGACAGCAGCACACCCGATGTGGGGCTCAAATTCACTAACTGTGAAACCATGACCTGGGCCAACATTAGAGGCTCACCTGACTGAGCCACCCAGGCGCCCCTGCGTTTTTGCTTAATCCAACATTTGTATACGTTGGGGGGAGGGGGAGTTACATTGAGAGCACTTAAAGTGAAACTAACTTTTAATCCTAGCTAGTGGTGTAAATATCAGCATACATCCCCAGCGCTTTCCCGGGGACTAACCTGACTTGGCTCGGGGGGACAGGGTCCATCTAAGCAATCAGCTTCTTGCCATCAAGGCAACAGAATGACAAAAAGACTAACTATTGCACTAAGTGTATTAAAATTAAAAAGCAAGATAAAATTACTCACAAGTGTTATGTCTTCTTCCTTAATTTCTGCCAAAGCCCCACCAGACCGGCCTGAAGGTGAATCCGGATCCTGGAACGACAGGAGAGACTGCTGAGAAATTTAGTTACAGCAAATCTGGACACAGCACCATCTCCTAACCACCAGAGGGAGGAAACAAAGGGTAAGAGGTCAAGGAGTTTCCATGCACTTCTACCGTGCCCCACCACAGAGCCCTGAAGAAACCAGGTTGAAAAAACAAAACAAAACAAAACAAAACAAAACAAAACAAAACCTACACGGATCTAAACGACCAGATGTAGCTAAATGTGGTTCTTCAAATTACAGACCAGGAGGTGGAGAACAAGCCTGCTCTAAGAGAAGAAGAGGGCGGGGTTGGTGGAAGGCCGAAAGGTCCCTCGGTGTCTTCAAGGGAACTGAACATTCTCCTGAATTGGCCTTCCCAGCGTCGTCCGGGTCACTCCGGGCACCGGTTCGGAGAGACCCTGCGGCTCACCTCGCGGCCCAGCTCAAATCTCCTATATCCGCCCCAAGCAGTTGCTCTGCACGGAGACTTGGCGGCTCCCAGCCGCCATTAGAACTCGCCCAAATTGGACAACACGCAAAACGCCAGGGAAGACGAGAGCGACGGAGGGGACCCGGTGGGGTAGGAGGCAGCACCCTCGCCCCGAAAAACTTGGGGACCTCCGGCTACCGCGGAGACAGTGGGAGCGCAGCCCGGAGAGCGGGAGAGCCAACTGAGGCGCCCCTCCCCCCACCTTTCTACCTCCTCCCGACCCCCACCCCCCC
>NC_043703.1:77710274-77730502 GCF_006229205.1 Suricata suricatta | reverse complement strand
GCCACACCCCCCCCGGCGTCGCCGTTCCACTCCCCTCCTCCGCCCGCGCTCGGCCCCTCGGCCGCGTCCCCTCCCCGCCTTCCCCCGCCTCCCACCCCGCCCCCACCCCCACCCCCGGGGCCGTCAGGGTCAGGCAGCCCGAGTTTCGCCGCCCGCGGCTCCGTCCCCGGGGGCCCGGGGTGCCCTCCAGGGCCCCGGACAGCCCGAGAGACTGAGGCCGTGGCCGCCTGCCCTAGCTCGGGCCTGGGCGCCCAGGCTGCTGCAGCCGCTTCCAACGACCCTGCCCCAGGAGAGACGCGGCCTCGATGTCCCCAACGCCCTCCCTGTCCAGTTTCTGAAGCCCCCCGAGTGGGGCGAGCCTGGGCACGGGCTGGAGCGATTCAAAGTGGCAGATCGGGGCAGCGGGTGAAGTGGGTTCCCGAACGTGCTGCGGGGAGTGGGAGCACTTCCAGCCTCGCCTCACCCCCGTGGGGAATAGTCCCCCCACCTCCCGCCATGGCCGCGGGAGGAGACGACGTCCTCCATTTTGTCGGGACTGCTGTGGGAACTTGGGACCAGTTCAAAACCAGACCCCGTGGGGCTGGGAAACTTGTTCCCGCGAAGCCCCAACTGGGCTACGCCATTCGACCGAGGGGACAGCCCCTGATTCCAGCGTCTGCGTCTGAGGGGCCCCGGGGGACGGGCGCCACGGTGGAGGGACCCAGACGCCGCTCCCCGCCTCCACCAACCAAGATGGAGGAAGCTGCGGGCTCCCCTGGAGCTGGGCGCCCGCCTGTTGGAAGGGCTGGAGCCTCCCCTCGGTGCGGTCCTCGGCGCTGCCGTCGTCCTCCTCCGCGGCCTCGCTCGGCTGCCCTCCCCCAGCCTCCACCCGGCCTCTCCACTGCCTTCCACCGTCTCCTGGTCCTCAACGGTTGATGGGGTCTGCACTCCACGGCCTGCTCTATCGCCTCGCCCAACCCCGGCCGGCCTGGCTGCGGGCAGCCGAGCGACTGTGCGCAGCGTCGCGGCGCGCCCCGGGGCGGGCGTGCCCGGAGAAGCCACGGCGACCGCGGGGCTTCTCTTTTGTTCATCGTCTACACCTCCGTCTTCGGCGCACGTCAGGGTGCTGTGCAACATCCAACATTCCATGGAAAGATGAAAGTGAGGCCTCCTGCGTCTCACCCTAGCGGTTGTTAGTGGGATTACAACTGACGGTGTTGGGGTAACAAATGGATGGATGAATAGACTTCTCAATTTCATGATTCTCTAACATCGCTGCCTATTAATAAATAGACGTGTTATGTTACAACTTAAAGTTCAACACGATGATGATGAACTTGGATTTTTTAATGAGTTAATCATCAAGGTCTCAGTAAAGACTGCCGTTGAACGTGTTTTAGACGCCCCTTCCATAGCATAATCTAGAACTGAGATTTATTCATTCACTATAACTTTAAAAATCAAATAATCCTTCCACCTAGAGCTGATGGCAATAAATATATTGTGCTTTAAGTTGGAGAAAATCCAGCATGTATTTTAGCCAGCTCAGAACAGTATTGCTTGCTTTTATTTTTAAGCATTTTATTTCATAATTGAAAATTTTGTCAGTTTTCAATACGATATTCTTGGTAAGACTTTAAATTACGCAGTGCTGCTTTACATTGACATTCTCGATGTCACTATCTTCACAACAGAAAAACTCTCTATTACCCAATGCAGGGCAACGTTGTAATAATTCTGTGAAAACTTACACCATCCCTTTTCTGTTACCTTATACCATGACAATAGCTAGTACTCCTTGAGTTTATACTTGAAAGGCTTGAATAGATGTACGTCCCAGTAAGCTGTCATTACTTTAATGATAAATTGGATATCCACATGTTGTTCAATTTGAGGAAGTTCTTTTTAAAAAAAAATGTATTGATTTATTTTGAGAGAGAGAGAGTACATGAGCATAGGAGGGGCAGAGAGAGAGGGAAACAGAAAATCCCAAGTAAGGTTCCTGCTGTCAGCACAGAGCCCAAGGTGGGGCTGGAACTAACCAACCATGAGATCACTAGCTGATGAGCCTCCCAGGCACCCCTAATTTGAGGAAGTTCTAAACTGCTACCAATTCTCTGGCATTATTGCCATTTTATAATTCATTAATAAGAATCATAATTACAGCAGGATATATTATTGATGCTTTGAATCTCTTCATTTAAATCTATTTGCCCAGGAAGGGGCACCTGGGTGGGTCAGTCCATTTAGAGTTTGACTCTTGACTTCAGCTCAGGTCATGACCTCACGGTTCATGTGTTCCAGCATTGGACTCTACTGACAGTGTGGAGCCTGCCTGGGATTCTCTCTCTGCCTCTCCCCTGCTTGCTTGTTCTCTCTCTCTCAAAACAAATAAATAAACTTGCGGTGTCTGGGTGTCTCAGTCTGTTAAGCACCCTACTCTAGCTCAGGTCATGATCTCCACAGTTGGTGAGTTAGAGCCCTGCTTTGAGTTCAGAACCTGGAGCCTGCTTCGGATTCTGTGTCTCCCTCTCGCTCCACCCCTCCCCCACTCACATTCTCTCTCTCTCTCTCTCTCTCTCTCTCTCTCTCTCTGTCTCAGAAATAAAACATTTTTTAAAAGTTAATAAACTTTTTAAAAAATGTAATAAAAATAAGTAAATCTACTTGTCCAGGAAAATGTTTATTGGGTTGCCTGCATAATATCAGGGAGAAATCTAGTTGAAAGCTTAGAACTGGTAGAAAAAAAACCTTTGCATGTCACAATTTAAATAAAAAGTACACTTAATTTTTATATAAAAGTACTTTTAAAATAAATACTTAAATATTTATAACAGCATTATTCAGTTTCCATAAAGGTAGAAACAGCACAAATGTCCATTAACTGATTGAATGTCTAAACAAAAGTGGAATATATATACAATGAAATATTCATCTGCAACAAGGAATGATGTTCTGATCCACGGTACGGGATGGGTGAACATTGAAGACATTATGCCAGGTGAAATAAACGGAAGTCCAAAGACCACTCACTGTATGATTATGTGAACTGTCTAGACTAAGTGTATCTATAAAGACAGTAGATTATTGATTGCCTAGGCCTAGGGAGGTGGGAGTGAATGGAGCAATAACAATGTCTAAAATTGCTGTAGTGATGGTTGGACAACTATGAATACACTAAAACCATCGAATTGTTCACTTTAAGTGGAAGAATTCTATGGTATGAAATTATAACCCAATAAAGTTGTTACTAAATGTGTGTATGTGTGTGTGTGTGTGTGTGGACGTGTGTGCTTGGAGTTATTCAGTACTAAGCACAAAAGCATACTAAGCATTGAAGGAAGGCAACATAAATACTTGCTTGGTCACTCAAAACCTTGACCAAATTACCTTCTCTCTGAGAAGATTAGTCACTCTTTTTTTAATGTTTATTTACTTTGAGAGAGAATTCCAAGCAGGATTCAAGCTGTCAGCACAGAGGCCAATGCCAGGTTCAATCTCACAAACTGCGAGGTCATGACCTGAGCCCAGGTTGGACACTTAACCGACTGAGCCACCCAGGTGCCCCATAGTCACTTATAGAATAAAGTAATGCAGCGTTGTTATAACGACCAAATAACTTCTGTGCAACTTGTATAAAAATGTTAGAAATTGCTCAGAGAGTATATCTTTAAAATTTCTCATCACAAGAAAAGAAATTTTCCAATTGTGTAGTCATGGATATTAACTAGACTTATTGTGGTGATCATTTATTTCTCTCTCTCTGTATTTATAAATACAATTATATTGTGTGTGTTTGTGTGTGTGTGTGTGTGTGTGTGTGTGTGTGTGTGTGTAGAAGAGGTTGTCAGAAATTGACCTGCAATATAATAGTTATTCAGAGCACAGCTTAGGAGCCAGAATGTCCAAGTTTGAATTCTGGTTTTATCCACAACTAGCTGGGTGATTTTAGTGATGTGCTAACTTTGTAAGCCAAAGTTTTAACATGTGTAAAATGTTGGTAATAACTTCATTTTCACTTAGTTTTAGGGGGTATTCAGTGGGCATACACATGTGAAATTTATACCTCATACTTGTTAGGACCTCAAAACTTTAGCTGTTTTTATTATTAATAACTGATTTAGTGGAATATTTTTAAAATTCTTTATAATATTTTGTGAGGAAGAGAAACATACTGATATCTCTACCGTCAATACTATGCTAGTGCATAATCTAAAAAGCATAATCATAATCATCATTGTCATCATAGCAAATCTTAGAAAAAATGTACTTCAGATCAAAGTCTTTTTTTCTTGGAAGGGAGTTAGTGTAATCACATAGTATGTCCTATCTTCCCAGTATATGTTGTAGGAAATAGACATTCAGAAAGAATTGAGGCCGGGGATTGGAAAGCTAATGTAGACTAACATTTTAACTTTCACTATTGGAAAGGAAATAAAAAGCGGGGCCCCTGGGTGGCTCAGTCAGTGAAGCGTCCAACTTTGGCTCAGGTCCTGATCTCACTATTCCCGAGGTGTTGCCCCTTGTCAGGCTTTGTGGCAGCTCAGAGCCTGGAGCCTGCTTCAGATTCTGTGTCTCCCCTTCTCTCTCTGCCCCTCCCCCACTCTCTCTCTCTCTTTCTCTCTCTCTCTCTCCCCAAAAATAAACTTTGAAAAAAAAAAAAGGGAAGGAAATAACAAGCAATAATTTAACTATTGGAGCACTGAGGACATTTTTCTGTGAGAGAAGGAAGAGACAGTGAAAAAAGCTCACCATGGCTAATAGCTACATAAAAATAGTACGCCTGGGAAGGCTGCTTCTAATGGAATTAAACAAAAATAACATCAAATAAAAATTGTTGGTTTTAGTATGTTTGACTTTTATTAATTTGCTTATACTGAATTGTTTGGTATCATATTAGACCAATCAAAAATCTTAATAATGTTGTTCTACCTTTGTGAAGAAAAGATAAAGTCCTGATCAATTAAAACAAGTCAGTTGTGCAATTTTACTTAACAAGCTGCTTGTATAGTATTTATAGTGCTGGGAATTGTGTATGTTCATTGTGAATAATGACTCATTATCCTCTTTTGTTAAAATGTTTTAATGTTTATTTATCTTTGAGAGACAGAGCGACAGAGCATGAGCAGGAGAAAGGCAGAGAGAAGGAGTAACAGAATCTGAAGCAGGCTCCAGACTCTGAGCTGTCAGCACAGAGCCCGACACGGGGCTCGAACTCATGAACCATGAGATCAGGCCCCGAACTGAAGTTGACTACTTAACCAACTGAGCCACCCAGGCGCCCCTCATTATCCTCCTAATTCTACGAAGTAGTTAATATTACTCTCCCACTTTTACATATGAGAAAACTGTAGCAAAAAAAGGTTAGGGAGGCAAGGCACCTGGCTGGCTTAATCGGTAGAATGAGCTACACTTGATCTTGGGATCACGCATTCAAGTCCCATGTTAGGCATAAAGTTTGCTTTTTAAAAATAAATAAAAATGAAGAATAAAAAAAAGGTTGGGGAACTTACTCAAGGTCACATAGCTACAAAGTGATGGAGGGGGATTCATGGTCCCAGGATTCTTGGCTCCACAGTCATGCTGTTAACAACCACAGCATTCTGCCTCTCTAGGATAATCTTCTCCTAATTCTTAAAATTTAACTCTTAAATATATCATCTTAGATAATTTAAAACACAGTCCAAAATAATACATTCTGCATCAGTGATTTATAAACTTTTTTGACCATGACAACACTAGGATATATATTTACACAGAGACCGATTACAAACCCGCCTATATTCATTACTGGATAACAAAACAAAAGTTTCGTAGTAGAATTATTTTCTTTACTACATAAGATGGACTTCAATATTTTCTATTCTAGTCTACTTAAATCTAGTCTATACTGTTTCTTCCATCAAAAAAATAGAGTGGCTTCAGCCTTCCAAGTTGATTTCATGGATTATAAACTTTGGTTTGAAAAGCACTATTCTAAAGGATGCAAATCATGGATAAAATCAAGTTCTAAAACAGAAGTAAAAGCACAAGATGCTATCAGAAACCGAGTAACCCAGAATGAACTATAGGTTGAAAAACTCATTTTTTTGTTTATGTTACTTATTTTGAGACAGAGAAAAGAGAGTGAGAGAGAGTAATCATGTGTGCATGTGTACAGCTAGGGAAGGAGCGGAGAAAGAGGGAGAGAGAATTCTAAGCAGGCTCCACCCTCAACCTAGAACCCCACCCAGGACTGAATCCCAGAAACCTGGAGATCATGACCTGAGAAGAAATTAAGGGTCCGATCCCTAACCAACTGAGCCATAAAGGTGCCCCAAATTCATTTTTTAAAATAGACATTTACACTGTTCATCCTAAATATATGAGTTCCTTATTTCTTCCTAACAACAAGATTTACACTTGATAAAACTGTAATGCAGCTGATTAACAACGTCTCTGGAAAAGCAATATACTAATTTAGAAGTGAATGCAGAGTTGGAGTGGATCCTGATTCCATCATTTATTAGCTTTGTGACCCTAGACCTTTCTGAGCTTCAGTTTCTTCTTCAGTAAAATGAGGGAACTGTATACAATATGCCTGTAAAGGAAAATCCCCTTTTCTTTTCTTTCCTTTCCTATCCCTTGGGATCCCAATACCTTCAACCAACACTCCCTTCCTTTCGTCTCAGCTCCCGTGGCGATTTTATGAAATAATAAAGCATGGTGACCCCTATATTGTTTGCCAAAATTGCTCTTCCCTCCTTACCTGGCTCACGCTGCAGTACAGGAACCCACCATGCTCCTCATTTCATGTCCCAAGAAGCTTTGCCCGCCCAAGGGCCTTCTAAGTTTTAGAGGTACTCACTGGAAAATAGACGCAAATTTTAAGAGAGAATATTATGTAAGATGATTATGGAGGTCCTTTCCAGCAACTCAGTTATATGATCTTATAAAATCATAAGATGGATGAAAACAATGATTTAAAGTTTAATTTTTGCCCATTATGGGTTCCTCATATTAACAACTATTATTTTTTGAGTTTCTTTGCTAGGTAGTTATTCTCTAAGACATTAAAACCCTAAAACTAAGCATGTCTAACAGTTTGAATTTATGCATTTATATTTTTAAATATTTTCCCTGTTTCCATAGTGGAAAAAAACAAACTTTGGAAAACATGAAAAATGCAAAGGAAAAAACTTACCAATAATCCTTGCACCTAAAGATAACTATTGTTAGCATCTTTTTCAACATACCTTACTTTTGAGAGCAGGTTTAGATTCACAGCAAAACGGACAGAAAGTACAAAGAGTTCCCATATTCCTCCTGTTCCCACACATGCGTAGCCTCCCCTACTCACATTCCACACCAAAGCAGTACGTATGTTACAATGAATGAACCTACACTGGTATATGGGATTCACTCAAGGTCCATAGACTATATTGGGTTCATTCTTGCTGTTGTACATTCTGTGTGTTTTGCTAAATGTATCATGATGTATCCCCCATTATAGTACCATCTAGAATAGTTTCACTGCCCTAAAAATACCCTGTACTCCATCTGTTTATCCTTCCCTGCCCCCCAACTCATGGCAACCACTGGCCTTTTTACTTAGTCCATAGTTTTGCATTTTCCAGGACGTCATATAGTTGGAATCACATGTTAATCTAGCCTTCTCTAATTGGCTTCTGTTACTTAGCAATACACATTTAAGGTTTCTCCATGGTTCTTCTGGCTTGGTAGCTCATTCATTTTTAGCACTGACTGGAGATACCACTCTTTGGTATATATTCCACTGTCTGGATATACCACAGTTTATCCATTCACTTACTGAAACACATCTTGGTTGCTCCCAAAGTTTAGCAATTATGAATACAGCGGCTGTAAACTTCTATGTTCAGGTCTTTGTGTAGACATCAATTTCCAATTCAT
Organism: Suricata suricatta; assembly: GCF_006229205.1. Lineage (NCBI taxonomy): Eukaryota > Metazoa > Chordata > Mammalia > Carnivora > Herpestidae > Suricata > Suricata suricatta. Next base: position 77,722,612 of record NC_043703.1, on the reverse strand, counting down.
TTGGATCAACACAAGGAGTGAGATGGCTGGATATTACTATAAGAGCATGTGTAATTTTTTTAATGTTTATTTATTTTTGAGAGAGAGACAGAGTGAGAGTGGGAGAGGGACAGAGAGAAAGAGGGAGACACAAAATCCCAAGCAGGCTCCAGACTCTGAGCTGTTAGCACGGAGCCTGATGTGGGGCTCGAACTCACACTACAAGAACATGACCTGAGCCAAAGTTGGAGGCTTAATCAACTGAGCCACCCAGGCAACACAATAGTGTGTGTAATTTTATAAGAAATTGTCAAAAGGTCTTCCAAACTGGAATTTTGCATTTCCACCAGCAATGAATGTTGGTCCTGTTGTTGCACATCTTCACCAGCATTTGGTCTTCTCAGTATTTTAGATTTTCACCGTTCTCATAGGTGTGTAGTGGTATATCACGGTTGTTTTACATTGTTGACATGTTGATATACCAAAATTTTTCCACTTTATTTTTCCACAGAAAAATTTTGTAATCTTATTTGAGCGAGAGAGAGAATGTGTGAGGGGGGGAGAGAGAGCACGCGCGCGCGCGCGAGAGAGACAGAGAACAGGAGAGGGACAGAGAAACAGAATCCCAAGCAGGCTCCATGCTCAGTGTGGAGCATGATGCGGGGTTTGACCTCACACCCTTGGGATCATAACCTGAGCCAAAATCAAGAGTTGGTCACTCCGCTGACTGAGCCACCCAGGTACCCCATTGTCCACAAAGTTTAAAAATATTTATATCACAAACTTATCTCGGCAATTTTTTTATGATGTGGCATAGACATGAAGAAAAGTTTCTCTAAAGAACTGGTGAGATCACCATTGTTGTTTAACCTAGTGCTAGAAGTCCTAGCATCAGCAATCAGACAACAAAAGGAAATAAAAGGCATCAAAATTGGCAAAGAAGAAGTCAAACTTTCACTTTTCGCAGATGACATGATACTCTATGTGGAAAACCCGATCGACTCCACCAGAAGCCTTCTAGAACTGATCAATGAATTCAGCAAAGTCTCAGGGTACAAAATCAATGTACAGAAATCGGTTGCATTTTTATACACCAATAATGAAGAAGCAAAAGAGAAATTGAGAAACTTATCCCATTCATAATTCATGAAAAACCATAAAATACCTAGGAATAAACCTAACCAAAGATGTAAAAGACCTGTATGATCAAAACTATAGAAAGCTTATGAAGGAAATTGAAGAAGACACAAAGAAAAGGAAAAACATTCCATGCTCACGGATCAGAAGAATAAGCATTGTTAAAATGTCATTATTACCCAAAGCAATTTACACATTCAATGCAATCCCAATCAAAATTGCACCAGCGTTCTTCTCAAAGCTAGAACAAACTATCCTAGAATTCATATGGAACCACAAAAAACCCCAAATAGCCAAAGTCATATTGAAGAAGAAAACCAAAACGGGAGGCATCACAATCTCAGACTTTAGCCTCTACTACAAAGCTGTCATCATCAAGACAGTATGGTATTGGCACAAAAACACGCATAGACCAATGGAATAGAATAGAGAGCCCAGAACTGGACCCACAAATGTATGGCCAATTAATCTTTGACAAGGCAGGAAAGAGTATCCAATGGAAAAAAGACAGCCTCTCCAACAGGTGGTGTTGGGAGACCTGGACGGCAACATGCAGAAGAATGAAACTAGACCACTTTCTTACACCATACACAAAAATCAACTCAAAAGGGATGAAGGACCTGAATGTGAGACAGGAAATCATAAAAACCCTAAAGAAGAAAGCAGGAAATAGCCTCCTTGACCTCAATCACAGCAATTTCCTACTCGACACATCCCCAAAGGCAAAGGAATCAAGAACAAAAATGAACTATTGGGACCTCATCAAGATAAAAACCTTCTGTACTGCAAAGGAAACAATCAAAAAAACTAATAGGCAACCGATGGAATGGGAAAAGATAGTGGCAAATAGCATATCGGATAAACGGCTAGTATCCAAAGCCTACAAGGAACTCACTAAACTCCACACCCAAAAAATGAATAACCCAGTGAAGAAATGGGCAGAAGACCTGAATAGACACTTCTCCAAAGAGGACATCCAGATGGCCAACAGGCACATGAAGCAATGCTCAGCATCACTCATCATCAGGGAAATACAAATCAAAACCACTCTGAGGGGCGCCTGGGTGGCTCAGTCGGTTAAGCCTCCGACTTCAGCTGAGGTCAGATCTCACGTTCGTGGGTTCGAGCCCCGCATCAGGCTCTGTGCTGACAGCTAGCTCAGAGCCTGGAGCCTGCTTCAGATTCTGTGTCTCCTTCTCTCTCTGCTCCTCCCCCCTTCATGCTCTGTCTCTCTCTGTATCAAAAATAAATAAAAAAACAAAACAAAACAAAAGAAACCCACACTGAGATATCACCTTACCCCAGTCAAAACAAATCAAGACACTATAGATGGATGCTGGCGAGGATGTGGAGAGACGGGCACCCTCCTACACTGTTGGTGGGAATGTAAACTGGTACAGCCACTCTGGAAAACATTGTGGAGGTTCCTCAAAAAACTATCAATAGAACTCCTCTATGACCCAGCAATAGCACTGCTGGGGATCTACTCCAGAGATACAGAAGTGCTGATGCATAGGGACACATGTACCCCAATGTTCATAGCAGCACTGTAAGGGCCTAAATGTCCATCCACCCTATGAATGGATCAAGAAGATGTGGTTTATACATACAATGGAGTACTACATGGCAATGAGAAAGAATGAAATCTGGCCATTTGTAGCAAAGTGGATGGACCTAGAGGGAGTCATGCTAAGCAAAATAAGTCAGGCAGAGAAGGACAGATACCATATGTTTTCACTAATAGGTCTAACAGGAGAAACCTAACAGGGGACCATGGGAAGGGAAAAGGGAGTGGGGGAAGAGTTAGGGAGGGAGTGAGGCAAATCATGAGAGACTCTGGAATACTGAAAACAAACTGAAGAGGGAAGGGGGAAGAGGGAGGGGGGTATTGGTCATGGAGAGGGCACTTGTCGGAAAGAGCACTGGGTGTTATATGGAAACCAACTTGGTAATAAACTATTTATTTAATTTAAAGAAAAGAACTGGTGAGATCAGAGGAATAAAATCGCCTATGAAAATAGGGTCTTCACCTTCATTTTGCTTTTGTCAAGTGGGTAAAAACACTTTAAGAAGAGATGCATACAGTAGAGATTAATATGAAGCTACAAAAAGAATTGCACTTCTACCAGTAAAATATGGGTGAGAAATCAGGGTCAGCGATCCACCCATGAAAAAGTGGCCCTTTGGGATATAATGCATACTCATAAAAGATAGGAAGATAAAAACAGTAGACATACTTATTTACTATGTGATATGATATAAAAATAGTTTGTGGAAAAATGCTTTTTGAGACACTGTATCTATGGTGGTAAGGAACTAATTCTGGATCTAATCATTTTTTTTTAAGCAGATAGAAGTGACACTGCAAGAGAGTACAGGGCAGGTCAGCAAAAAACAGGCTGTCTGCCTGATCTTCATTTTTTAAAGGTAATGAGGAAAAAAGAATTGTAATCAACATTAGAGTTATCAAACTTCACGTGACAGAAAGGTTTTATCAACTCATGTTTAGTGGTAGTAATAAATAATTGTTATTCTTACTAGCTTAGAGTGGAACTTGTGTTAATATCTTTGTTCATGGAACTACATGGCAGTGAGAAAGAATGAAATCTGGCCGTTCGTAGCAATGTGGATGGACCTCGAGGGTGTCATGCTAAGTGAAATAAGTCAGGCGGAGAAGGACAGAAACCATATGTTTGCACTCACAAGTGGAACAGCAGAAACTTAACAGAGGACCATGGGGGAGGGGAAGGGGAAAAATTAGTTGGGGAGAGGGAGGGAGGCAAACCATGAGAGACTCCTGAATACTGAGAACAAACTGAGGACTGATGGGGGAGGGGGACAAGGGAAGCGGGTGATGGGCATGGAGGAGGGCACTTGTTGGGGTGAGCACTGGGTGTTATATGGAAACCAACTTGACAATAAACTATAAAAGAAAAAGAAGATCTTTGTTCATTCATTGACAAATACTGAGTATCCATGTTATGTCAGACACTATGATGAGTACTGGGCATAGAACAGTGAATAAGAAGGATGTAATCCCTACCCTCCTGGAATGTACAGCCTAGAATAGAAAGAGCCAACAAACATGGAACCAGCAAAATAAATAAAACAGGGGTGCCTGGGTGGCTCAGTCGGTTGAGCATCGACTTCGGCTCAGGTCATGATCTCCTTGTTTGTGGGTTTGAGCCCCGCATCGGGCTCTGTGCTGACAGCTCAGAGCTTGGAGCCTGTCTTCAGATTCTGTGTGTGTCTCTCTCTCTGACCCTCCCCTACTCACGCTGTCTCTCTTTCTCTCAAAAAAATAAATAAAACATTTTTTTAAACTTTAAAAAAATAAATAAAACAATTATAGGTGAGTGCTAGGAAGGAAATAAACACAACTTCTTTATAGAGAATAACAGTGGAGACCTATACTCATGACCATGGAAGATCTGTCTGAGGCAGTAACATTTAAACAGAACAGATCTGCCAAAGGAGAAGCCATTAGAATAACCAAAGGAATAGTATTCTAAATAGCAGGAAAGGCAAGAATTAAACTCATTTCAGGAACTGGAAGATCACAGAATGGAGAATACTAGATAAAGGGAAAGAGTGACCAAAGATGAGGAGGAAGAGCTTTTAAATATTCAAAAGGGAAGTAGTAAAGAAAGACCCGAGTCTTCCAAGGCCGCCTATTGGATATAAAATCCAAAGTTCTTTTAAGGGCCCCAAAGACTTCACAATTCTGTTACTAATCCACCCTCCCCTCCCCTCTGGTGCCTGTGAAACAGCCGACATGCTAAGGACCTCGGACGATTTATTTTTCCCCAACCATTCTGGAAACTTCTAACAAACAATGACTTTGCTATATCCTCAAATTATAGTGAAAACCTGACTTCCACGCAGGCTGGCGAGTTATTTCATTTTTAAGTCAGAAACTTCACATTTGGGTACACATACCCCTGGGATTTACAAACACTCTCCCAATAGTACAGGGGCAAAACAGCTTTACAATAATCAGTTTCCACATCCTCAAATTCAGCAGTACTCGTTCCTCAGATTGACCCGCCTGAGAACCTGTCAGGGTAAATCTGTGCTTTCACATCTACCTTCTCCCGCCTGGAAACAAAAGGCAGGTGTGGTGCCCAACAAAAGGACAATTTGAAATACCGGTGTAAGTTTTAATGTAAATTAATGGCTCTTATGACTAACAACTTTTTAAAAATTCTTTATTTTCAACAAAGAGGTGGTGTTTGGGGTTGAATTTTACCCCTGCCCCCGTAAATATGCAGAAATTCTAACCCCCAATACCTTCCATGTGACTTATGTGGAAATAGGGCCTTTACAGAGGTAATCAGTGATAAAAAGGTCTCAAGGGTGAGTCTTAATCCAATAAGATTGGTCTCCTTATTCAAAGGGGAAATTTGGACGCAGAGACACACACAGAGGAAAAAGACACTGGAAAGTCATCCAGAGAGCAGACAGCCACGTGACTGGGATGATGTATCTACAAGGCAAGGAATGCAGAGGATTTCCAGTGAACCCCAGAAGCTGGAAGAGGCAGGGAAGGATTCTCCTCAGAGAGCTTGGCTCAGCCCACAACATGATTTAGATTTTCAGCCTCCAAGACTGTAAGGCAAAATACTGTGTTGTTTTAAGCCACCCAATTCTTATGAGCACTTCATTAAAGCAGCCCCAGGAGGGGCACTTGGGTGGCTCAGTCAGTTAAGTGACAGACTCTCGATTTCAGCTCAGGTCATGATCTCATGGTTCGTGAGTTCGAGCCCAACATTGGGCTCTGTGCTGATGGTATAGAGCATGCTTGGGAATTTCCCTCTCTCTCTGCCCCTTCAGAGCTCTCTCTCTCTCTCACACTCAAAACAAATAAATAAACTTTAAAAAAAAAAGTTTAAAAAAACACAGCCCTGGGAAATGAATACAGATTTCTATACATAGCTTTTAACATGTAATCTCCAAAGAGTTCAAAATAATTGAGAAACAGCATTAAATGAAACTCCTACCTTTTTTACATGACCTATTTTATTTTATTATTTTTTAAAATATAATGTATTATCAAATTGGCTAACCTACAGTGTGTAGAGTGTGCTCTTGGATTTGGAGTGTAATTCATCATGTATATACAACACCCAGTGCTCATCCCAGCAAGTGCCCTCCTCAATGCCCATCACCCATTTTCCCCTCTCCCTCTACTCCTACTTTAATCTACTTATTTATATTAACCAGTTTTCTCATCATTTACATTCATAAAACTGAAAAGGAGGGAAATAGAATCTGGCCCATTTTTGCAAAAAATAATATTTATCCAAAGATTCATAAGCTACTTTTAAAATTCCTTTCTATGTAATTAAGTGAGATATTTCTATGAAATTCCACTTTTCAAAAATTGTTAATGAAAATCTGTCATATGGGGCACTTGGGTGGCTCAGTCAGTTGAGCATCCAACTTCTGCTCAGGTCATGGTCTTGCAGTTTGTGAGTTTGAGCCGCACATCCTGTTCTCTGCTGTCAGCACAGAGCCTGCTTTGGATCCTCTGTCCCCCTCTCTCTCTCTGCCCCTCCCCTGCTTGCATTTTCTCAAAAATAAATGTTTAAAAAAATGTGTAATACACTGTGTTGGTTTAGTAATTTATTAATAACAATTTGTCAATTTATTTAATAATTTACTTCATATTTCACTGATATGAAATGTTTAATACTTACTTTTATGGGCCTAGAAACTTTTCAATTTCAATTACTTACATATTTTTGTTGCAAAGCAATATAATAGGATGATTGCTAAAAGACTTTTAAGAATATGTATATATATGTATACACACACACACACACACACACACACACACACACACACACAAGCATGACACGAGGATGAAATTCCATAGGGAAAATGGAACGAAAATGAAGTCCAGGTGAGAAAAGAATCACGTAATATTTCCTACTAGTAAAGAATTTCTTATTCATGTACTTTTTTAAAAAAATGATGGTAAATGCCAAATTAATATAGTATTTAGATGCCACTTAATACTGTAATAAAAGTGATTTAAGATTTTCTTTTTTTTTTTTTTTTTTAGAGAGAGTGCAAGTGAAGGAGAGGGACAGAGGGAGAGAGAGCATTCCAAGCAGGCTCCACGCTGAAGGGGGGCTCAATCCCACCACCTGAACTGAAATCAAGAGTTGAACACTCAAACTACTGAGCCACCCAGATGCCCCTAAGATTTGTATTTTTAAAATATATATATACATATATATATGTATATATATAGTAATGTTTTATTTATTTTTGAGAGTGAGAGAAATAGAGAGAGACAGTGTGAGCAGGGGAGGCTCAGAGAGAGAGGGGTACACAGAATCCGAAGCAAGCTCCAGGCTCTGAGCTAGCTGTCAGCTGAGCCCGACGGGGGGCTCAAACCCACGAACCGCGAGATCATGACCTGAGCTGAAGCTCAGGCGCCCCAGATTTTTATTTTAAATGTATATGCTAGCAATATCTGGAAATTATATTAGATGTTGCCACCCAGGCGCCCCAGATTTTTATTTTAAATGTATATGCTAGCAATATCTGGAAATTATATTAGATGTTGCTTTATATTGCATAAATGAATTATACTTAATCAAAATCTTTCTGGACAGTATATGAGCAAAAGAGTTTTGAAGACCTTTGTTTTAAGATCCAACTGAAACACTACTTCTTCTATAAAGTCTCCCTTGTCTGTCCTTTCTTTTCTTCCTCAGAACTCATTTGCAGTTTGCTACAGCATGTAAAATATTGTACTACAGGTTTAAAGGTGAGCTTGTTACAACCCTTCTCCATATTCCCCCTTGGGGGGCTGGAACAATGTGTTACTTATCTTTGTGTTCCCATGCCCACCATAACTTGAGGTGCAGAACACATACTTGCTACTTTATTATATGGTTTATTAAAAAATTCATTATGTATGTCATGTTCCAGAGTTTACAATGGGAATAGGTTATAGCATGTTTCGAGAAAAATACGCATTTTATTTCCAAGTGCACGGAGAAAGTATCTAGTTCTACCTAGAGAAACTGAACTGAAGCCAAGTAAATAATCCCAAGCCATTTGATGTAGGTATCTCTTACAGAAACACCGGGAAAGCTAGGTAAAGATGTTAGAGAGTTATGAGGGACTAACTGACTTAAGAAACAGAATCTTTTGGGGCACCTGGATGGCTCAGTCAGTTAAGTATCCCACTTTGGCTCAGGTCATGATCTTGCAGTTCCTGAGTTCAAGCCGTGTGTTGGGCGCTGTGCTGACAGCTTGGAGCCTGGATCCTGCTTCAGATTCTGTTTCTCTCTCTCTCTGCCCCTCCCCCACTCATCCTCTCTCTCTGTCTCTCTGTCTCTCTCTCTCTCTCTCTCTCTCTCTTTCTTTCTTAAAAATAAATAAACCTTTAAAAATAAAAAAGAAACAAAACCTTTTGTTGTTGTTTTCAGAGTAAGAAAAAACCTAGAGGCTAGTACTGCAGTAGAGAATGGGAAGGAAGTTGGTGTGGTATTTAACAGTTTGTAATGTAGTAAATATCAGACCACATAATAAACAGCAAGTTTGGGAGAAACTTAGTGATTTTGTTTAAGGAAACCAAAAAAGGTAAGTTTACTGTGAATACTTCCAAATTCAGAGTAGATTAATAAATCTACTCTCCATCACTAGTTAAAAGAACTGTTTAATACATTGTCTAGCCCCTATTTTGGCTCACCATTGAGAATGAACTCTATTTCGTTTCTTCTTTTTTTTTTAATGTTTATTTTTGAGAGAGAGAGTGAAAGAGAGAAAGAGAGTAGGGGGTGGGGGAAGGGCAAAGAGAGAAGGAGACACAGAATCTGAAGCAGCCTCCAAGCTGCGAGCTGTCAGCTCAGAGCGCGACCCAGGGCTCAAGCTCACGATCACGAGATCCTGACCTGAGCCACCGTCAGACGCCTAACCCACCAAGCCACCCAGGAGTGCCATATACGCCTTTATATTCTTAAAATATAAAATGGAATTATATTATTTATATCACTCTCACATACGGCTTTTTTCAGTTAATAGTACATTAAGGATACTGTTCCAGATCAATACAAAGAGGTCCACCTACCTCTTTTTAACTGCTGAGTAGAAGTCTATAGCACTGCCTTGTTCTTTGTGAGACAGACATAATGACAGTACTTATCACATAAGGTTGCAATGCAAATTAGAAGAGTCTATATATGTAAGGGTTTAATATTGTTTTGGCACATAGAAACACTATTTAAGTCTTGGGGAAATCATTAAAGACAGATCTACCTCATTCTTTTTCATGGCCAAGAGTACATATTCCATAATAAGTATATCTCCTAATTTGTAACTATTTGTATATTGATGAATGCTTAGGACATTTCCAATTCTTTGCTATCACAAATTTAACTGCAGCAATTATCTGAAACAAAATTTCTACAACCTGTCACTTCTTAATAATTTTTCCTTCTTAAATAACAAAAAATTATAAACAACCCATACTGATGAAATACAAGAAAAGAGTTACTCTCATATACCAAGAGTTGTAGTATAAATTTGTCAATGAGTATAAGTATTAAAATTTGCATATACTGTGATTCATCATTCTAACTTTAGCACTCTACACAAAAAGATATATACTATTTTTGAAATTTTAGATGAGTATTACATTTCATTTATTAAATTAAATATCTATAAGAAAAATTCTCCCAAATGTATTTTTTTTCTCTTTCCAAAGTAGAACAGTTATTTAGGTTATTTGTAACCACATATCATTTAATTTTTAGAAGATTGCTTTTCTGGAAAATGTAATTAGATTTCATATTACCAAAGCTACATACTAATTGAAAATATAACACCTTATTAAAAGACTCAGTTGAAAAATTATTTAAATCAGAAAACCATGACAATGTTATAATCTTTGAATGAGTGTCAAATTCTAAATCAGTTCATTTATATCCTAGTATACTGTAAAAAACTAAAATCCAAAATTACTATTTGCTTTCTATAAAACATTCACCAACCCATTTATAATATTTTAATAAATCTATGAAATTGTAGCAATTAGTAGATTCTAGGAAAAGAACTGAAGGGAAACCTCCCTTCCTTGATTACCCATCCATTCTTTTATAGGTTTTTCCTTTTGGGACACCTGGGTGGGACACCTGGGACACCTCTGGGCCATCAGGTCTGACTTCAGCTCAGATCGTATTCTCATGGTTCGTGACTTTGCGCCTGTCATTAGGCTCTGCGCTGACAGTCCAGAGGCTGATTAAGATCCTCTGTCCTCCTCCCCCTCTGCCCCTCCCCAACTCACACACACAAAAATTGTATACCTTTTCTTCACTTAAAAAAACCCTCATCTGTAAAAATGAGCTTCTAATTACTAGTAATATTCATGGTTAAAAAAGCAGACAAGAGTAAAATATTTTATGTTTTTATGTAATAAAGCCCCGAAATATTCTTCCTAAGGTCCATGCCATGAGGTTCTTTAATGGGAAAAATTATAGAGAACACGCCGTTTAACTCCAGAAACGTCTGAAACAGAACTCATGATAAAGTTCACTCGTTAGAAAATAGGGTTACGAGGGCACCTAGGTTGCTTAGTTGGTTAAACATTTGTCCTTGATTTCAGCTCGAGTCTTGATCTCATGGTGGCGACTAGGAGCCCCTCACCCTTGCCCCCCGCTGAGCGCGGAGCCTGCTTGAGAGGCTCTCTCCCTGTGCCCAGCCCCGCACGCACACGTGCCGGCACACTCTCTAACATAAATAAAAAGAAGATAGTGTTACAGAGTTCTTCTCTTCATGTTATATCCTTTACATGTTGGACACGAAGAATTAATTAAAAGCCTAGATGGGGCCACTGGGTGGCTCTCTCAAAAATAAATACATGTAAATAAAAAAAGAGGTAAAAACTTCCATTATAAAATAAATAAATAATGAGGATGTAAAGTACAGCACAGGGAATATAGTTAATAATATTGTAATAATTTTGTATGATGACAGCGTGTAATTACATTTACTACGGTAAGCATTTTGTAATGTCAAGTAATCACGCTGTACACCTGAAACATACAATATTGTATGTCAGTTATACCTTAAAAAAGAAAAACAAAAAAATAAAAGCCCAGGACCAAAGAGGTTCACCAAATAGGTGAATTCTATCAAACATTTTAAGATGAGCTAACATCAGGAGTGCCTGGGTGGCTTAGTCAGTTGAGCATCCAACTTTTGACTTTTTGGCTCAGGTCATGATCCCGGGGTCATTGGATCATGCCCCAGATTGGGCTCTGTGCTGAGTGCAGAGCCTGCTTGAGATTCTCTTTCTCCTTCTGCCCCTTTCCCCCACTTGCGGGTTCTCTCACTAAAATAAAAAAATAATAAAGAAATAAAGAAATAAAGATGAGCTAACACCGATGCTTACCAAACTCTTCCAAAAAATTAAAGAGGAGGAAACACTTCCTAATTTATTCATTAAATAAGACTACCATAACCTGATAACATAGTGACACAAAGACACTACAAAAGAAAATAAAGACCATTATCCTATATGAATATTGATGCCAAAACACTCAACAAAATACTGGCAAACTGAATTCAACAATTAAAAGGATTAAACAAATGACCAACTACGATTTTATCCCTGAAACTAAGGGTTCAACGTGTGAACATCAATCAATGCCATACATTCCACTAAAAGAATGAAGGGGGGGAAATCCATTATCTCAAATAATGCAGAAAAAACACTTGACAAAATTCAGCACTTCCTTATGATAAAATGTTCAATAAACTAGGAATAGGAAGAAACTATTTCAACATAATAAAAGCCACTTATGGACCAACCTCATATGTTATGAAAGATTCAAAATTTTCTTTCCTCAATCAGGAACAAGGATTATAAACAAATTCAGGAAAGTAGTTGAATACAAAATCACACACAAACCCATTATGTTCCTATACACTAACAATTAATCTAAAAAGGAAATTAAGAAACAATTTTATTTACAATTCATCAACAAGAATATAATACTAAGGAATTAAGGATTAACTTAAAGAGGTGAAAGAATTTTATGGTTGACAATTATAAAACTTCATCGGAATTAATGAAAGAACACATTGATAAATGAAAAGACATCCAATGTTCATGCATCTTAAGGCTTAAAATTGTTAAGATGACTGTATCACCCAACGTGATCTACAGATTCAATACAATCTCATCAAAACCCAATATTTTT
>NC_043703.1:77657234-77710174 GCF_006229205.1 Suricata suricatta | reverse complement strand
CTTAAAGAGGTGAAAGAATTTTATGGTTGACAATTATAAAACTTCATCGGAATTAATGAAAGAACACATTGATAAATGAAAAGACATCCAATGTTCATGCATCTTAAGGCTTAAAATTGTTAAGATGACTGTATCACCCAACGTGATCTACAGATTCAATACAATCTCATCAAAACCCAATATTTTTGAATAGAAAAATTCCCTACAGACGCTGCAACTCCCAATTAAAAACTCCCACTGTTGGGTGCCTGGGTGGCTCAGTCAGCTAAGTGTCTGACTTTTTTGGCTTAGGCCATGATCTTGAGTTCATGAGTTTGAGCCCTGAGTTGGGCTCCATGCTGACTGTGAAGCCTGCCTGGGATTCTCTCATTTCCTCTCTCTCTGCCCTTCCCCATCATATGCTCTCTCTCTCTCAAAATAAATAAATAGGGGTGCCTGGGTGGCTCAGTAGGTTAAGTGTCCGGCTTCGGCTCAGGTCATGATCTCATGGTTCATGAGTTCGAGCCCCGCATTCGGCTCTGTGCTGATACCTCAGAGCCTGGAGTCTGCTTTAGATTCTGTGTCTCCCTCTTTCTCTGACCATCTCCTGCTCGCGCTCTCTGTCTCTCAAAAATAAGTAAAAAACATTAAAAGAATTTTTTTCAAGATAAGTAAATAAACTTAAAAAATTTGTATACAAAAGACTCCCACTGCTGCCTACCCCTCCCATGGTGTGATGTAGGACATATATAATTATATTCACTTGTGTATATGTATATATGAATATACTTTACATAATTATGTATATGCATATATATAAAATAACCAGTCAAGTAACGACAATTGTCATATACATACATGTACCTAGAATATGCCACTTGCAGTTATTTGAAGGCTGCCCTCCCCAGAAGATATGTTCATCAAGAACCTGCATAAATAATCTTGTTTGGAAAAAAAGGTCTTTGTACATATACTTAAGGATCTTAAAAAAGAACACACAAAGGAAAAGTGCATGTGAAGACAGAAGCAAAGATTGGAGCTTTGCTGCCACAATCTAAGGAATGCCTGAGAAATCAGACGCTCTAAGAGGCAAGAAATAATTCTCTAGAGTTTTAGAGGGAGCATGGCCCTGCTGACAGCTTGATTTCAGAATTCTGGCTTCTAGAACTGTCAAAGAATAAAATTATGTTGTTGTAAGCCACTAAGTTTGTGGCAATTTGTTATGGTAGCTCTTAGAATCTAATATAGCTGCAGGGCAAAACAAGGAAATGAAGTAAGAATTAGATAAATCAATGAACAGGTTTTATTTGAAGATTTTAACACACCCACTCTCAAAAACTGATACATGAAAGAGATTAAAAAATGAGATAAAAAAGATCTGAACAAATAAGTCCGTTAATGTACATATGAAGACTTAGCAAAGAAAAAACAGATATTTTTTGATGTTAAAAATATTTAAACAATAGATAAGATTTGGCCTTAAAGTACCCCCTAATGAATTTTAAAAATCAATATCATATGTATCATGTTCTCCAACCATAATCTAATAATATTTAGGATTAATAACAAAATTAATAAGCCCTAGATGTTTGAATACTAAATAAATGATTATTAAATACCTGTTGGGATAAAAGGAAATTATCAAGAAAATGAAGAAATACTTAAGAATGTAATGGTAGTAAGAATACAAAATGCTAAAATATATAAGAAAAACCCAAAGCCAAAAAAAGGGAAGTTGTAACTTAAAATCTATTTATCAGGAAATTTTTCCTCTTCAAAATTTACCAGCCTTCACACTCTCAAATTCCAAAGCCATATGCATATTTTTAGGAATTGATAACAGCATTACCCCTTTTCCAGGTCCCAAAATCTTGTTTCATGTTTATCTTTTCTTTAGTTTGCTAATTTATGAACTATTCTTATTAATACTTCCTTTTTATTTATTTCCAATTTCTCTGTAGACCTTTTCAATTTACTGATTTAAATGTTTCACCGAATACTCTTAGTAGAAATTTGGACTTTGAGGACTATTAGTAAGGGATAAGAAAGAAGTTAGAAACATGTTAATGGAATCACTATACGGAGAAAGGTATTTTATATATATTTTTACTGGCAGGGCAAATGGATAGATTGTCAGAGAAGAATTGGCAATACAGGCAAAATCACATAAAATTTATATTTTATTTTTTCTTGTAATTATTTTTTAAATTTAAATCCAAGTTGGTAAACATATAGGAATAATAAAGATTTCAGGAATAAAATTTAGTGATTCATCACTTACATATAACACCCAGTGCTCATTCCAACAAGTGCCCTTCTTAATGCCCATAGACCAGTAATTAGCTCATCCCCCAAACGAACACCCTGCCAGCAGCCCTCAGTTTGTTCTCTGTATTTAAAGGTCTCTTATGGTTTGTCTCCCTCTTTATTTTTATCTAACATTTGCTTCCCTTCTCCTATGTTCACCTGTTTTGTTTCTAAAAATTCACATATGAGTGAAATCATATATTTGTCTTTCTCTGACTTATTTCACCTAGCATAATACATTCTAGTTCCATCCACATTGTTGCAAATGGCAAGGTTTCATCTTTTTCATTGCTGAGTAAAATTCCATGGTATATATATGATGTGATATATATATATACCACATCTTCTGGTCCATTCATCAATTGATGGACATTTGGGCTCTCTCCATACTTTAGCTATTGTCAATAGGGCTGCTATAAACATTGGGTTGCATGTGTCCCTTTGAATCAGCATTTTTGTATCCTTTGGGGAAATACCTAGTAATGCAATTGCTGGGTCATAGGGTGGTTCTGTTTTTAAATGTTTGAGAAACCACCATACTGTTTTCCAGAGTGGGTGCACCAGTTTGCATTCCCACCAGTAGTGCAAAAGAGTTCCTCTTTCTCTGCACCCTCGCCAACGTCTGTTGTTGCCTGAATTGTTAATTTTAACCATTCTGATATGTGTGAGGTGGTATCTCATTGTGGTTTTGATTTATATTTCCCTGATGATGAGCGATGTTGAGCACTTTTCATGCATATGTTAGCCATTTGGATGTATTCTTTGGAAAAGTGTCTGTTCATGTTTTTTACCCACTTCTTCACTGGATTAATTATTTTTTGGGTGTTGAGTCTGATTATTCCTTTATAAATTTTAGATAATAACCCTTATCTGATATGACATTTTCAAATATCTTCCCCCATTCTGTCAATTGCATTTTAGTTTTGCTGATTGTTTCCTTTGTTGTGCAGAACCTTTCTATCTTGATGAGGTCCCAATAGTTCATCTTTGCTTTTGTTTCCCTTGCCTCCAGAGACATGCCAAATAAGAAATTGCTGTGGCTGATGTCAAAGAGGTTATTACCTGTTTCCTTCTCTAGGATTTTGATGGCTTCCTGTCTTAAGTTTAGGTCTTTAATCCATTTTGAGTTTATTTTTGTATGTAGTGTAAAAAAGTGGTCCAGGTTCATTTTTCTGCATGTTGCTGTTCAGTTCTCCCAGCATCGCTTGCTAAAGATACTGTCTTTTTTCCATTGGATATTCTTTCCTGCTTTGTCAAAGATTAGTTGGCCACAGGTTGTGGGTCTGTTTCTGGGTTTTCTATTCTATTCCATTGATCTAGTGTCTGTTTTTGTGCTATTACCATACTGTCTCAATGATTATAGCGTTGTAATACTGCTTGAAGTCTGGAATTGTGATGCCTCATCTTTTGTTTTCTTTTTCAGGATTACTTTGGTTATGTAGGGTCTTGTCTGGTTCCATACAAATTTTGGGATTGTTTGTTCTAGCTCTGTGAAGAATGTTGCTATTATTTTGACAGGGATTGCATTGAATATGTAGATTGCTTTGGGTAGTACTGACATTTTAATAAAATTTGTTCTTCCATTCCTTGAGAATGGAATGTTTTTCCTTTTTTGTGTGTATTCTTCAATTTCTTTCATAAGCTTTCTATAGTTTTCAGTGTATAGATTTTCTACCTCTTTGGTTAGGTTTATTCCTAGATATTTTATGGCTTTGGTGCAATTGTAAATGGGATTGGTTCCTTGATATTTCTTCCTGCTGCTTCATTTTTGGGGTATAGAAATGTAATAGATTTCTGTGTGTTGATTTTATATATTGCAGCTTTGCTGAATTCATGGATCAGTTCTAGCAGTTTTTGGGTGGAATCTTTTGGGTTTTCCAGATAGAATATCATGTCATTTGCAAGAGTGAAAGTTTGCCTTCTTCCTTACTAATTTGGATACCTTTTATTTTTTGTTGTTGTCTGATTGCTGAGGATAGGACTGCCAACACTATATTGAATAACAGTGGTGAGAGTGGACATCCCTGTCATGTTCCTAGCTTAGGGAGGAGAGCTCTCAGTTTTCCCCATTGAGGATGATATTAGCTGTGGGTATTTCAAATATAGCCTTCATGATCTTGAGGTATGCTCCTTCTATCCCTACTTTCTTGAAGGTTTTACCAAGAAAGGATGTTGTATTTTGTCAAATGCTTTTCCTGCATATATTGAGAGGATCATGTGGTTCTTATCCTCTCTTTTATTAATGTGATTATCACATTGATTGACATGCAGATATTGAACCAGTTTTGCATCCCAGGTATAAATCTCACTTTATCATGGCGAATAATTCTTTTAATGTATTGTTGGATCCAGTTTGTTAGAATTTTGTTGAGAATTTTGCATCCATGTTCATCAGGGAAGTTGGTTTGTGGTTCTCCTTTTTAGTGGCATTCGGAATCAATGTAATACTGGCCTCATAGAATGGGTTTAGAAGTTTTCCTTCCATTTCTATTTTTTTAACAGCTTCAAAAGAATAGGTCTTAACTCTTCTTTAAGTGTTTGGTATAATTCCCCTGGAAAGCCATCCATCCTGGACATTTCTTTTTTGGGAAATTTTTTATTACTGACTCAATATCTTTGCTAGTAAAATGAACAAATCAGGAAACTATGGATGCTGGTGAGGATGTTGAGAAACGGAACCCTCTTACTGTTGGTGGGAATACAAACTGGTGCAGCCGCTCTGGAAAACACTGTGGAGGTTCCTCAAAAAAATTAAAAACAGAACTACCCTATGACCCAGCAACAGCACTGCTAGGAATTTACCCAAGGGATACAAGAGTGCTGATGCATAGGAGCACATGTGCCCTTGTGTTTATAGCAGTGCTTTCAATAATAGCCAAATTATGGAAAGAGCCTAAATGTCCATCAACTGAAAAATGGATAAGGAAGATATGGTTTATATATACAGTGGAATACTAATTGGCAATGAGAAAGAATAAAACCATGCCATTTGCAACAATGTGGCTGTAACTGGATGGTATTATGCTGAGTGAAATAAATCAATCAGAGAAAGACAGATACCATATGTTTTCACTCATATGTGGATCTTGAGAAACCTAACAGAAGACCATGGGGGAAGGGAAGGGGAAAAATAGTTACAAACAGAGAGGGAGGGAGGCAAGCCATAAGAGATTCTTAAATACAGAGAACAAACTGAGGGTCAATGGGGGGTGGGGGAGAAGGGCAAGTGGGTGATGGGGATTGAGGAGGTCACTTGTTGGGATGAGCACTGGGCATTGTATGTAAGTCAATTGGACAGTAAATTAGATTAAAAACTATCTTTGCTGGTTATGGGTATGAATAAAATTTCTATTTCTTCCTTTTTAAGTTTGGTAGTTGTTTTTAGGAATTTGTCCATTTCTTCCAGGTTGTTCAATTTATTGGCATATAATTGCTGATAATATTTTCTTATTATTGTTTGTATTTCTGCTATGTTGGTTGTTATCTCTCTTTCATTCATGATTTTTATTTATTTGGGCCTTTTTCTTTTTCTTTTTGATCAGTCTGGCTAGGGGTTTATCAATTTTGTTAATTCTTTCAAAGATTTAACTCCTGGTTTCATTGATTGGTTCTACTGTATTTTTTTATTTTGATATCATTGATTTCTGCTCTAATCTCTTCTTCTGCTGGTTTTTTTTTTGTTTTTTGTTTTTTGTTTTGCTTTATTTGCTGTTCTTTCTCCAGATCTTTTAGTTATGAGGTTAGGCTATGTAATTGTGTATTTGTGTATCTTTAGGAAGGCCTGAATTACTATATACTTCCCTCTATGACTGCCTTTGCTGCAACCCCAAGGTTTTGGTCTGTCATGTTTTCATTTTCATTAGCTTCCATGTGCTTTTTAATTTCCTCTTTGATTTCCTAGTTAAGCCATTCATTCTTTAGTAGAATGTTCTTTAATCTCCAGGTATTCAACGTCTTTCCAAATTTTTCCTTGTGGTAGATTTCGAGTTTCATAGTGTTGTCATCTGAAAATATGCAAGCATTGATCTCAATTTTTTGTACTTATTGAGGGCTGATTTGTGATCCAGTTTGTGATCTATTCTGGATTATGTTACATGTGCACTGATGAAGAATGTGTATTCTGCTTTAGGAGAAAATGTTCTGAATACATCTGTTATGTCCATCCAGTCCAGTTTGTCATTTAAACCCATTGTTTCCTTTGTTGATTTTTTGCTTAGACGATCTGTCCATTCCTGTCAGTGGGATGTTGAAGTCCCCTACTATCATGGTATTATCATGGAGTTTTGTTATGTTTGTGATTAAATGAATGATTTATATATTTGTGAGCTCATTGTTGGGGACATAAATATTTATAATTGTAAGAACTTCTTGGTGGATAGACCCCTTAATTGTGATATAATGCCATTCTTCATCTCTTATTACAGTCTTTATTTTAAAATCCAGTTTGGGGCACTTAGGTGGCTCAGTTGGTTAAGCATCCGACTTCAGCTCAGGTCATGATCTCACAGTTGTTGGGTTTGAGCTCCATGTTGGGCTCTGTACTGACAGCTAGCTCAGAGCCTGGAGCCTGTCTTCAGATTCTGTCTCCCTCTCTCTCTCTGACCCTCCCCTGCTCACACTATCTCTCTCTCTCTCTGTCTGTCACAAAAATAAATAAAAAACATTAAAAACTAACTAAATAAATAAACATTAAAAATAAAATCTAGTTTGTCTGATATAAGCTTTCTTTTGGTGACAATTAGCATGATAGATGGTTCTCTATCCCCTTACTTTCAATCTGCAGGTGGCTTTAGATCTAAAATGTGTCTCTTGTAAGCAGCATACCGATGGGTCTTCTTTTCTTATCCATTCTAATACTCTATATCTTTTAATTGGAGCATTTAGTACATTTACCTTTAGACTGAGTAATGAAATATATGAATTTATTGTCATTGTTTTGCCTGTAGATTTCGAGATTCTGGTGGTGTTCTCTGGTCCTTTCTAGCCTTTGTTGCCTTTGGTCTTTTTCATTTTGTTTTGTCTTTTCTCCTCTCAAAGAGTCCCCCTTAAAATTTCTTGCATGGCTGCTTTAGTGGCCACAGCTTTAGTTTTTGTTTGTCTGGGAAACTCTTTATCTCTGCTTCTATTTTGAATGACAGCTTGCTGGATAAAGAATTCTTGCCTTGGCTTCATATTTCTCCAATTCAGCATGTTGAATACACCCTACCACGCTTTCTGGCCTACCACGTTTCTATAGATAGGTCTGCTGTGAACGTGATCTGTCTTCTTTTGTAGCTTAAGGACTTTTTTTTTCTCTTGCTGCTTTAAGAATTCTTTCCTTTACAGGGAAACCAACTTGACAATAAATTACAAAAGAAAAAAGGAAGAAAAATCCTGACAGCAAAGCAAAAAATAATAATAATAGTAACAATAATTCTTTCCTTGTCTTTGTGTTTTGTGAATTGACTATGATATGCCTTGGTGATGGCTGATTTTTGTTGAATTTAATGGGAGTTCTCTGTGCTTCTTGGAGTTTGATGTCTGTGTTCTTCCTCAGATTAGGAAAGTTTTCTGCTATAATTTGCTCACATAAACCTTCTGTCCCCTTTTGTCTCTCTTCATCTTCTGGGACTCCTATGACTCGGAGGTTATCCTTTTTTTTTTTTTTTTTGTAATGCTAATTTATTTATTTTTGAGGAGAAAGAGAGAAATAGTGGAGGGGCATGTAGAGAGAGAGATACAGAATCTGAAGCAGGCTCCAGACACTGAGCCCCTCAGAACGGAGCCTGACATGGGGCTCAAACCCACCACCTGTGAGATCATGACATAAATTGAAGTTTGATACTTTACCAACTGAGCCACCTAGGTACTTCAGATGTTATTCCTTTTAAATAAGTCACTGAGTTTTCTATGTCTTGTTTTATGATCTTTTGCCTTTTCCCCCCTCCTTTTGTTCCTGCTTCATTATTCTCCATAATTTTACTTCTATATCACTGATTCACTACTCTGCTTCATCCACCCTTGCCATAATGGCAGTCATTCAAGATCGCGTCTCAGTTATAGCATTTTTAATTTCAGCCTGACTAGATTTTATTTCTTTTATCTCTGTAAAAAAGGATTCTCTGGTGTCTCCTATGCTTTTCTTCCATCACAGTTAGTATTCCTGTTAACGTGGTTCTAAATTCTGGTTCAGAGATCTTACGTATATATGTGTTGATTAAGACCTTGGCTGTCATTTCTTCCTGTTATTTCTTTTACTGTGAATTCCTTCATTTTGTCATTTTGGAGAAAGAGAAACATTAATAAAATAAAAATTAAAAACAAAACAAAAAGTCAAAGGAAACTATATTCTAAGTGTGTTTTAGTCTGCTTGATGAAAAACGCTTGGTAGAATAGATTTAAAAAGGGAAAGAAAAAAGGTAAGAAAAAATTTTAAAAATAAAACAATTTACAGTAAAATAGAATGAAACAAAAGATATAAAATGAAATGAATAAAAAATTTATGAAATAAAGAATAAATTTAAAAAATAAAATTTTCTCTTTCTGTATCCAAGAAAGAAAAGAAAGAAAAAAGAAAACAATGTAAGCAAAAACAGAAGCATAGACAACAAGAAAATAAATGAACCAGCAAACAGAATGAAACCTGAATGGAGTTACATTCAGTTTCCCCTACAACTGAAGCTATGAAGCACTCTATAGTCCATACACTAAGCAGGTGTAGTGAGTTGTTTTGGTCTCCTGGAGAATGTGCTTTGAAGGGTGCAGTTGGGTGGGGCTTAGTGTAACAGCTCTGCTGTCCACTAGGTGGCATTGCTTAGCTTACTGAGGTGGATTAGTGTGCCTGTGTGCATGCACCCGTGGGCCTGTGTGGAGAGTTGGAAATGGCTTCACCCAGCTCCCTAGTCTCTGGCACAGGAACTTAATCTCCCACTGACCCATGATCAAGCAACCCTTTTTTGTTTCACTCCTCCATCCACACCCATCCATGTCCAAGCTGTCTGCCTATCAGGCGGCACTTCCCTTAAAGTTTTATCTCGGATGGGGCTGTTTCAAACCCCACACTTCAGAAACCCCCGGAACTTGGACCCACACTGACCATTGGGGATGCCACCCACACTGGCCAGGTGCCAGCATGCCCCCCAAAACAGTCATGTGATCGTGCAGTCATAGAGGTTCAGAGATTATGGCAAATTACAACACACAGCTAGCATTAGGTTTAACCATGCTCTGGCATCTTTGTTTCAATACCAGCAAATGTGACCGCTCTCTGGGATCCACTGGGACCTTTACCAGTGGGGAGGCCATCTGGCTTCTACCAAATGCATTCCATGCAGGGGAACTGCTTCTCCCTGTGTCACACATGGACCTTTCAGACCACACTGCCTGCTCCTGGGGCTTCACCCTGCTTCCTCACCAGAGCACCTCCAAGCCCTGAGTGCCAGACCTTCAGACTCTGGGCTCCACTGTTTATAGAATGCTGGTAATGAAACTTTCTCCTTTTTCCTCGCCAATGGTTTTGGGGAACAGATTTCTTGTTCAGCCCTGAAATTGTTTTCACTCTTTATCTTTCTTTCTCTCCAGCTACATTCAGAGGGAATGTTTATCTTTCACCATCTTGATGTGCCTCACTCTCCCCCTTTCTCTTTCTATTTCTGTCCTCTCTTCACAAAAATGGCTCCCTACCTTCTGTGGCATTTCTCTCCCCTAGTTCACCTCTCTACACCATGTACCTGCCAATTTCTGTGGCTCAAGTTGCCGATTTTTAGGTTAATCCTGAGATCAATTTCCTAGGTTTTCAAAATAGTTTGGTGTTGATCTAGGTGTGTTTTAAGATTTATATTTAAAAACAGAAATCCACTTCTAAGACTATATCTCAGACATATACTAACAACACTAAAACACTTATGCATAAGATTGTGGCTTTATTTCTAATAGCAAACAAAAAAATGGAACTAACCAAATATCAATAAGTTGGGAAACAGTTCTTAATATTATGTTATATCCGTGCACATTTTCCTCCACTCCCTTCATATTTCACATTTAACTTTTTGGAAGCCAGACATTAA
Organism: Suricata suricatta; assembly: GCF_006229205.1. NCBI lineage: Eukaryota > Metazoa > Chordata > Mammalia > Carnivora > Herpestidae > Suricata > Suricata suricatta. The sequence continues at coordinate 77,699,843 of NC_043703.1, read as the reverse complement.
AGATTGAGATATTTAAAAACAATCTCTTACATAAGAAAAATTTGAAAGTGACCATGTATGCCCAGGGGAAGCCTCAGAAAAATATGAAAATACCTTAAATGTTTTCACTGACCTCAAGTGATTCTTGACACAGACAGACTACAAAAATTATAAAAACAGGGGCACCTGGATGGCTCGGTTGGTTAAGTGTCCCACTTCAGCTCAGCTTGTGATCTCACAGTTTGCAAGTTCAAGCTCTGCATCAGCTCTCTGCTGTCAGCTCAGGGCCCATTTCAGATCCTCTGCCTCCCTCTCCCTGCCTCTCCCCTGCTTCTTGCCTCAAATAAACAAAAACATTATAAATTTTTTAGAAAATAGTACAAATAACAAACCCTTACAAAGTGAGAGAATCTGACTTTCAGAGTTATCATATAGTTAGACTGAAATGTCCAGCATACTACAAATCATCACAAAGCACACAAAGAAAGAAGAAAGTACAGCAGACCATTCGAAGGAAAAAAATTAATCAATATTAACTATTGACATAACGGCATCTATAGTAGGCCAATCTTTAAAACAATCATGTTAAATATGATCAAATAACTAGAGGCACCTCAGTGGCTTCATTGGTTAAGCGTCTGACTTTGGGTCAGGTCATGATCTCATGGTTCATGAGTTCGATTCCCATGTTCAGCTCCGTGCTGGCAGCTCAGAGACTGGAACCCACCTCAGATTCTATATCTCCATCTCTCTCTGCAACTCCCCTTCTTTCTCAAAAATAAATAAACACTTAAAAAATTTTTCAAAAGATGATCAAAGAACTAAAGGAAGATGTAGGGGAATTCAACAAAATGATGTGTGAACAATAATGTTAATATCAATAAAGCCAATCTAAAAAGAAAGCAAACATATCCCAGAACTAAAACGTACAATAGCTGAAATGGAAATTTTACTAGAGAAATTCAAAAGGCAGATTTGAGCAGCCTAAAGAAAGAATCAGTGAACTTGAAGATAGGAGAATGAAATTATGGAGGCTGAGAAACAGAAAAAAGATTGAAGAAATGTAAACAGAGCCTAAGTGATCTATAGGAAACTATAAAAAAATACGCATTGTGGGAATCCCAGATTATAATAGAGAAAGAAAGAAGCAGGGAAATTACTTGAAGGAATAATGGCTGAAAGCATCTCAAATTTGATGAAAGACATGAATATTAACAGGAAGCTCAATGAACTTCAAATAAAATGAGCTCAAAGAGACCTAAACTGAGACACAACAAGCTTTTAAAAGCTAAACACACTGGGGCACCTGGGTGGCTCAATCAGTTAAGCCTCCGACTTTGGCTCAGGTCAGATCTCACATTTCTGGGTTCCAGCCCCACTTCGGGCTCTGTGCTGACAGCTAGCTCAGAGCCTGGAGACTGTTTCCGGTTCTGTGTCTCCTTCTCTCTCTGCCCCTCCCCCTCTCATGCTCTGTCTCTCTCTGTATCAAAAACAAATAAAACATTTAAAAAAATAAAAGCTAGACACAAAACAAGAGTCTTGAAAGCAGTAAGAAAAAAGGCATATCATCCACATATGGGATCCTTGGAGGCCTGAAAATAGTGGACTGATATGGTCAAAGTGCAAAAACAAAAAGCTGTCAACCACGAATTCTATATCAGCGAAAAAATTGATTCAAAAGTGAGAAAGAAATCAAGAACGTCCCAGATAAGCAAAAGTTGAGCGTTCATGACCACTAAACCTGTCCTGCAAGAGGTACTCAAGGGAGCCCTTTACTGTGAAAGAAGCAGACACTAGGCTGTAACTCAAAGCTGTATGTGGAAATAAAGATCTCAAAGAAGGTGAATACATGGACAAACTTAAAGCTAGTATTATTGTATACAAACCACTGTTTTCTTTTCTAAATTATTTAAAAGACTAATACATTTCAAAGAAAATAAACATTAGCGCTGATGCTGGTATTACTGGAACTCCAAATGTTTTTCAAATAATTTAAGGAGAGACATTTATGGAAAGACATTCTATGCTCATGGATTAGAAGAACAAACATTGTTAAAATGCCTATACTACCCAGAGCTATGTACACATTTAATTCAATCTTTGTTGAAATACAACAGCATTTTTCATAGAGCTAGAACAAACAATCCTAAAATTTGTGTGGGATCACAAAAGACCCCAAATATCTAAAGCAATCTTGAAAAAGAAAAGCAACGCTGGAGACATCACAATGCTTTTGGTCATCAAGTTACATTATGAAGCTGTAGTAATCAAAATAGTATGGTACTGACACTAAAACAGACACATAAATCGATAGAACAGAATAGAAAACCCAGAAATGAACTCACAACTACCTGGTCAACTAATTTTCGACAAAGCTGGGGATAGAATATTCAATAGGAAAAAGATAGTCTCTTCAACATAAGTGTTGGGAAACTCAATAGCAACACTCAAAAGAATGGCACTGGACCACGTTCTTACATCATACCCAAAAATATATTCAAAGTGGATGAAGGACCTAAATCTGAGACCTGAAACTATCAAAATCCTGGAGGAGACCACAGGCAGTAACCTCGTTGACATTGGCTATAGCAACCTCTTTCTAAATATGTCTCTTGATTTAAGGGAAACAAAAGCAATAATATACTATTGAGACTACATTAAGTTAAAAGCTTCTGTACATTAAAGGAAATAATCAATGAGACTAAAAGGCAACCTATGAAATGAGAGATGGTATTTACAAATGACATATTCAGTAAATGGTTAGTATCCAATATACACTAAAAACTTATCAAACTGCACACCTAAAAAATAAATAATCCAGTTAAGAAATGGGCAGAAGAAATGAATAGGTACTTTTCCAAAGAAGACATCCAGATGGCCAACAGACACACAAGAAGATGCTGAACATCACTCATCATCAGGGAAATGCAAATCAAATGCAAATCAAAACCACACACAAAAGATTCCTGCTTTGTCAAAGGTTAATTGGCCATACATTTGTGGGTCCAGTTCTGGGTTCTTTATTCTGTTCCATTGGCCCATGTGTTGCCGGGGTGTTGGTGGTATAGTGGTTAGCATAGCTGCCTTCCATTGGTCCATGTGTCTGTTTTTGTGCCAATACCATACTGTCTTGATGATGACAGCTTTGTAGTAGAGGCTAAAGTCTGAGATTGTGATGCCTCTCGTTCTGGTTTTCTTCTTCAATATTACTTTGGCTCTTCGGGGTCTTTTGTGGTTCCCTACGAATTTTATGAGAGTTCGTTCTAGCTTTGAGAAGAATGCTGGTGCAATTTTGATTGGGATTGCATTGAATGTGCATATTATTGGGTAATAATAACATTTTAACAATGTTTATTCTTCCGATCCATGAGCATGAAATGTTTTTCCATTTCTTTGTATCTTCTTCAATTTCCTTCATAAGTTTCTATAGTTTCATCATACAGACCTTTTACATCTTTGGTTAGGTTTATTCCTAGGTATTTTATGGTTTTTTGTGCAATTGTGAACGGGATCAGTTTCTTGATTTCTCTTTCTGTTGCATTATTGGTGTATAAAAATGCAACCAATTTCTGTACATTGATTTTGTAGCCTGTGACTTTGCTGGATTCATGGATCAGTTCTAGTAGGCTTCTGGTGGAGTCTGTCAGGTTTTCCATGTAGAGTATCATGTCACCTGCAAAAAGTGAGTTTGACTTCATCTGTGCCAATTCTGTTGCCTTTTATTTCCTTTTGTTGTCTGATTGCGGATGCTAGGACTTCCAGCACTATGTTAAACAGCAGTGGTGAGAGTGGACACCCCTGTCGTATTCCTGATCTCAGGGGGAAAGCTCTCAGTTTTTTTCCCATTGAAGATGATATTAGCTGTGGGCTTTTCATAAACGGCTTTTATGATGTTTAAGAAAGTTCCTTCTATCCCGACTTTCTTGAGGGTCTTTATTAAGAAAGGATGCTGTATTTTGTCAAATGCTTTTTCTGCATTTGACAGGATAATATGCTTTTTTTTTTCTTTTCTTTTGTTAATGTGATGTGTCACATTGATGATTTGCAAATATCGAACCAGCCCTGTAACCCAGGAATGAATCCCACTTGATCATGGTGGATAATTCTTTTTATATGCTGTTGAATTCGATGCACTAGTATCTTGTTGAGTATTTTTGCATCTGTTTTCATTAAGGATATTGGCCTGTTGCTTACTTTTTTTGCCGAGACTCTGGTTTGGGAATCAAAGTGCTTCTGGCTTCGTAGAATGAGTCTGGAAGTTTTTCTTCTATTTCTATTTTTTGGAATAACTTGAGAAAAATGGGTATTAACTCTGCTGTAAATGTCTGGTAGAATTCCCCAGGGAAGCCCTTGGCCCAGACCTCTTATTTGTTGGGAGATTTTTGATAGCTGATTCAATTTTTTCACTAGTTATGGGTCTGTTCAGATTTTCTATCTTCCCATTTGAATTTTGGTAGTGCGTGTGTGTGTGGGAATTTTTCCGTTTCTTCTAGGTTGTCCAGTTTATTGGCATATAATTTTTCATAGTATTCTCTGATAATTGCTTGTATTTCTGAGGGATTGGTCATAATAGATCCATTTTCATTCGTGATTTTGTCTATTTGAGTGTTCTCTCATTTCTTTCTGAGGAGCCTGGCTAGAGGTTTATCAATTTTGTTCATTTTTTCAAAAAACCAACTCTTAGTTTCATTGATCTGTTCAACTGTTTCTTTTTAATTCTATATTGTTTTTTCTGCTCTGATATTTACTATTTCTCTTCTTCTGCTGGGTTTGGGTTTTCTTGCTGGTCTGCTTCTAGTTTCTTTAGGTGCACTGTGAGTTTTGTACTTGTACTTTTTCTAGTTTCTTGAAATAGGCCTGGATTGCAATGTATTTTCCTCTTAGGATTGCCTTTGCTGAATCCCAAAGAGTTTGGATTGTTGTATTTTCATTTTCATTTGTTTCCATATATTTTATAGTTTCTTCTCTAATTGACTGATTGGCCCATTCTTTCTTTAGTAGGGTGTTCTTTAACCTCTATATTGTTGTAGGTTTTCCAGACTTTTTCCTGTGATTGATTTCAAGTTTCATAGCATTGTGATGTGAAAGTGTGCATGGTATGATCTCAATTCTTTTATATTTATTGAGTGCTGCTTTATGACCCTGCGTGTGGTCTATCTTGGAGAATGTACCATATTCACTCAAGAAGAAAGTGAATTCCATAGCTTCAAGATGTAGAGTTCTAAATATATCTGTCAAATCCATATGGTCCAATGTGTCATTCAGGTCCATTGTTTCTAGTGATTTTCTGTCTAGTTGGTCTATTCATTACCGTAAGTGGAGTATTAAAGTCCCCTGCAATGAGCACATTCTTATCAAAAGGATTGTTTCTGTTTGTGATTAATTTGTTTTATGTATTTGGGTGCTCCTGAATTGTGTGTAGACATTTGAAATGTTAGCTCTTCCTTATGGATAGACCCTATAATTATTATATAGTGCCTTTCTTCATCTCTTGTTACTGCCTTTAAAGTCCAGTTTTTCCAATATAAGTATGGTTACCCCAGCTTTCTTTTGAGTTTCAGTAGCATGATAGATATTTTGCCATCTCCTTACTTTCAATCTGAAGGTGTCCTCAGGTCTAAAATGAGTCTCCTACAGACAGCAAATAAATGGATCTTGTTTTTTTTTTTATCCATTCTGATACCCTATGTCTTTTGATTGGAGCATTCAGTGTTACATTCATTACTGAATGTAAATGGACATTCAGTGTTATCATTGAAAAATATGGGCTTAAAGTCATTTTGTTCTCTGTAGGATTCATGCTTGTAGTGATGTCTCTGGTACTTTGTATTCCTTGCAACATTTCCCTCATAGAACCCCCCTTAGGATTTCTTGTAAGGCTGGTTTAGTGGTGATGAATTCCTTCAATTTTTGTTTGTTTGGGAAAATCTTTCTCTCTCCTTCTATTCGAATGACAGGATTCTTGGATGCATATTTTTTCTATTCATCACATTGAAGATTTTCTGCCATTCTTTTCTGGCCTGCCAAGTTTCAGTAGATAGGTCTGCAACCACCCTGACATGTTTCCCTTTGTATGTTAGGGCCTTTTGATCCCTAGCTGCTTTCAGAATTCTCTCTTTATCTTTATATTTTGCCACTTTCACTGTGATATGTTGTGCAGAAGATCAATTCACAATATATCTAAGGGTACTTTCTGTGCCTCTTGGATTCCAATCTCTGTTTCCTTCCCCAGGTTGGGGAAGTTCTCAGCTATAATTTGTTCACTTTCAACTTCAGCCCTTTTCTCTCTCTCTTCTTGTTATGGAATTCCTATGATACATATATTGTTCAATTTGATTGCATCACTCAGTTCTTGAATTCTCCTTTTGTGCTCCTGGATCAATTTATCTTTTTCTTGGCTTCCTCTTTTTCTATAATTGTGTCTTCTAATTCACCTATTCTCCTCTCTGCCTCTTCAATCCGTGCAGTGGCAGCCTCCATTTTATTATGCACCTCACTTATCCTCATTTATAGCATTTTTAAATTCATCATGACTATTTTTAAAATCTTTGTAGCAATTGTGTCTCTGCTGTCGTCTATGCCTTTTTCAAGCCCAGCGATTAATTTTATGACTATTGTTCTAAATTCTTGGTCAGTTATGTTGTTTATGTCTCTTTTGACCAATTCTTTAGCTGTAACTTCTTTCTGGAATTTCTTTACAGGAGAGTTCTTCCATTTCATCATTTTGGCTAGCTTTCTGTCTCTTGTATGTTTTTAAGGCTTGTTATGCACTCTGCACCTGTGAGTATGCTATATTAAAGGAGGCTCTTAGACTGTTTGGGGCCTGTCCATTCAGGAAGTGTTCTTTTAATGGTGTCCCATGGTCTCTCTTGTTGTGACTTTTGTTATTTTATTTCACTACTTGTAGTGATATTTGGGACTCTCCGACATGTGTACTTTGGTTTGTTTCTTGAGGTAGCCCTTTGAGAGCAAAGGAGAAAGAGATTATGGGCAAGATATTCAGGAAGTTTCCTTCTCTTTCATTGTTCAGTTCTCACTTTCCAGGAAGACGAATCCACTTTAGCTTCAAATGTGCCAGGTTCTCTCTTGGCTCTTGGATTTTTTGGATGTTGCTTTCTCTCTCTGCAAAGTCTTCCACCCCATCTCCTCCTGGGTGATCCTTGGTTTCCTTCACAGCTTTGTCTCCTTGTTTCAGGAGCCTGTTCTCACACATGGCTCCCTACAGAGTACACTGGGTGATGCTCCTGTGTGTCTAAGAGTTCCTGTCCCCCTTTTTGCCATTTTTAATGCAATAATTATTCCCTAGTTTCTGCAGGCTAGTAATGAAGGTACGTCTTAGCTGAGTCTTCTATTTCAGAGGCCCACAAGGTTACAATTGAGGTATTGGCCAGGCTGCCAATTCTCACCTGTAGGCTTGACTGGGGAAGAATCTACTTCAACAATGATTCAGATGTTTACCAAATTCATTTCCTCTAGGCTATGTGACTGTTCCCCAGATTTTTGATGGTTGTCAGCTAGAAGCTGAGTGAACATCCTGGATGTTGTCCACAGTTTCTTGCCATGTAGACTTCCTCAAAATGGCCACTTACTTAATTGAACCAGCAAAGAGTATCTCTCTCTGATCTGCTAAGAGGGATCCTTACACGATGTAACCTAATTGAGAGAATAGTGTCCCATCTCCTTTACCATATTCCATTGGTAAGAATCTAGTCACAGGTTCTCCCACAGAGATGATCCATAGTTATATGATGTTAGAATGAGTGGCCGACTTCGGAGACCTGTGAATTCCAATCCGGCTCCTGGATAGGAGAACAGGGGTCCTGGGCCAAACCCTTTGAAAGTCAATGACCAAGCTTTAAATCTGTAAGAGCCCTTAAAGTGCACGTAGTCCAACCTACCCTCAACCCCCACAACCAGGCTGACAGAGGGAAACATGATCTGGAGAGGTTAAGTCAGTGCCCAAGTTACTCATTGGTACAGGTGGGCCAGAAGGCCTGGTGTATACACCTCCCAAGTCCAACTTCCATTAAGCCCTTACAGGGTGCTAGGTAATAAGCCCAGTGTGAGTGACATAGGTAAGTAAAATGGGGTCCCAGCAGTACCTTTGTATCTCCTTGAGAACAACAAGATCCAGCACGTCTCTGTGGCTGGGGAGGAATGGGCAGCTCAGGCAGAAAGACCTCTCTGAGTTAATGATTCTTAAATTACAGAGGGCTTCAGAATTATCAGGGTAACATCTTTAAGATTAATTCACTGCAAAATCGCTGGGCTAGGCTCTTCAAAACTGTCATGGTCATGAAAGACAGAAGAGGCCAAGGGGCTTTCACAAGTTGAAGGAGACAAGAGACATGACAAATCAATAAAATACTTGCTTCTGGACCAGATCTTGGATGGGGGCAGTGCAAGGGAGAAGTGCCATAATGGAAAATATTAGGACAATTAATAAAATTTTGATACTAGAGAATAGTATTCTATCAGCAGAATTTGATACTTCGTATAAATACATATACATATTTTTCGAGACTGGTTTATTAGCTGAATAAATCACAAAAACCATGATAGCACAAGATTGTACACTTTTTAGTATATTTGAATGTTGAGAATTTTTCTTTTTATTATTTTAAAATATACTTTTAAGTCTTTATTTTAATTCCAGTTAGTTATACAGTATTATATTACTTTCAGGTGTGCAATATAGTGATTTGACAATTCTTTACATGACTCATCATGCTCATCATGGTAGCTGTCCTCTTAATCCCCTCCACCTATGTCACCCATTCCCCTTCCCTTCTGGTGACCATCAGTTTGTTCTCTATAGTTAAGAGTCTGTTTTTGGGGGCACTGAGAGAGCTCAGTTGGTTGAGCAACTGACTCTTGGTTTCAGCTCAGGTTATGACCTTGTGGTTTGTGAATCTGAGCCCCACTTTGGGCTCTGCACTGGCAACATGGAGCCTGTTAGCGATTCTCACTCCCTCTCTCTCTGCCCCTCCATGATCACTGTCTCTCTCTTTCTCTCAAAATAAATAAATAAACTTAAAACAAGTCTGGTGTTTTGTTTGTCTCTTTCATTCTTTGGTCATTTCTTTCTTAAATTCCACAAAAAACTGAAGTCATATGGTGTGTGTCTTTCTCAATCTAACTTCTTTCACTTAGCATTATACTCCTAGATCCATTCACATTGGTCATTCTTTTTCATGGCTGAAAATTACATCTTTATCTATTCATCTATCAATAGACACTTGGGTTGCTTTCATAATTTGACTATTGCAAATAATACTGTCATAACCATAGGGGTGCATATATCTTTTTGAATTAGTGTTTTTGTATTCTTTGTGTAAATATCCAGCAGTGGAATTACTGGATCATATGGTAATTTTATTTTAAATTTTTTTACATTTTATTTTAAGTCCTTCTAGTTAATATATAGTGTTATATTTTTCAGGCATATGACATAGTAATTCATTTCCATAATCACCTTGTGCTCATCATGACTTACTTTTACGAACAATCTCCATAACATTTCATACAGTGGCTGCCCAGGTTTACATTCCCACTAATAGTGCACAAGTGTTCCTTTTTTTCCACATACTTACCAACACTTGTTGTTTCTCGTGTTTTTTATTTTAGCTATTCTGACAGGTTTTTAAAAAATATTTTTACTTTTTAACATTTATTTATTTTTGAGAGACTGAGAGAGACAGAGCATGAGCTGGGGAGGGGTAGAGAGAGAGGGAGACAGAATCTAAAGCAGGATCCAGATTCTGAGCTAGCTGTCAGCCTAGAGCCGGATGCGAGGCTCCAAGCCACAAACCATGAGATCATGACCTGAGCCAAAATTGGACGCTCAACAGACTGAGCCACCCAGGCGCCCCAACTATTCTGACAGGTTTGAGGTGATGTCTCCTTGTGGTTTTGGTTTGCATTTTCTTGATGATGAATGATGTTGAACATCTTTTCATGTGTCTGTCGGCCATCTGTATGTCTTCAATACTTCATCTATATTTATGAAAGAGAACACCTTTGTAATTTAATACATGCTGAAGCATTTAAGGACAAAGCAACATTATGTCTGCAACTAAATCAAATCATTCTGGAAAAAAAATAATTACGTGAATATGAAGAAAGGAAGCAGCAAAGCAGATGTTGCAAAATGTTAGCAATCAGTGAATCTGAGTAGAAAAGTTAAGCAGGGAATTTTTGTGCAAATACAACTCATTATAAGTTTGAAATTATTTCAAAATAAAAAACCATCATCTTAAGGAGCACCTGGCTGCCTCAGTTGGGAAAGCATACAGCTCTTGGTCTTGGGGTTGTGAGTTCAAGCCTCATGCTGAGTGTCGGGATTACGTCATTAAAGAGGAAAAAAAAAACAACAGGGGAACTCCTGGCTCACTCAGTCAGTGGAGCGTGTGACTCTTGATCTTAGGGTAATGAATTCGATCCCTACACTGGGCATGGAGCCTATTCTAAAAAATAAAATAGGGGCACCTGGGTGGCTCAGTCGATTAAGTGTCCGGCCTCGGCTCAGGTCATGGTCCCACAGTTCATGGGTTGGAGCCCCGCGTCGCGCTTTGTGCTGACAGCTAGCTCAGAGCCTGGAGCTGCTTCAAATTCTGTATCTCCCTCTCTCTTTGACCCTCCCCTGCTCGTGCTGTCTCTCTCTGTCTCTCAAAAAATAATAAAAAAAAATTAAAACAGTAAAAAATCAAATCTTAAAAAAAAGCATTATTTTAAAAATATCTGAAATCCGTTACTTTTTGGAAAATTTTGATTCTTGCATCAATGTCTTTAAATGTTTAATAAAAGTTGGGGCACCTAGATGACTCGGTTAAGCGTCCGACTTCAGCTCAGGTCATGATCTCACAGTTCATGGGCTCAAGTTCTGCTTAGGGCTCTAATTCTGCTTAGGGTTCTTTCTGTGCTGACAACTCAGATCCTGGAACCTGCTTCGGATTCTGTGTCTCCCTCTCTCTGCCTCTCCCCTGCTTGCATTCTGTCTCTCTCAAAAATAAATAAATATTAAAACATTTTTTTTAAGTTTAAAAAATGTCCCTATTTCTTATTTCTTCTTGGGTTAATTTTAGTAATTTTAATTTTTCTTGGCAATTGTACATTTTACCTAATATTTCTTTTTTTTCTTTTTTCTTTTGTTTTATTTATGTTTGAGAGACAGGCAGAGACAGCACGAGCAGGGGAGGGTCAGAGAGAGAGACGCAGAATCTGAAGCAAGCTCCAGGTTCCGAGCTGTCAGCAAAGAGCCGGACGCGGGGCTGGAACCCACGAACCGTGAGATCATGCCCTGAGCCGAAGCCGGAGGCTCAACCGACTGAGCCACCCAGGTGCCCCCCTAATATTTCAAGTTTGTTGGCATAAAATTGTTCAGAATTTATAAATATATACATATTAAACTGTATTTCAGTTAGTCTTAGTCCTATTTGGTATTCCTACTACTGTTTTTACATGTCGTTTTTATGGTGTCATGACTGAGATTGCCACTGACTTGTCTACTGTATCAAACTTTTCAAGTCAAGAGTTTAGTTACTTGTAATTTGTCTATATTTGTTTGCCTTTGAATACATTAATTATTTCTCTGATCTTTATATTTTCCTCTTCCTTTTTTAGGGGGTATTTGTTATGTTGTTCTTTTTCCAATTCTGAATTCAATATGTAATTCACTAGTTTTCAGTTTTACTTTTTACCTGGGAAGGGCAGTAATGTTCCAATTTCTCAGCATGGGCTGTTTTAGCTTCATACTATAAATTTTATTTGATTTTATTTTTTAAATGTTTATTTATTTTTGAGAGGGAGAGAGCTAGCAGAGGAGTGGCAGAGAGAGAGGGAGACAGGATCTGAAGTGGGCCTCTGTGTTGATGGCGGAGAGCCCCATGTAGGTTTCAAACTCAATGCAACTGTGAGGTCATGACTTGAGCTGAAGTCAGACACTGAACTGACTGAGCCCCACTGGCGCCCCCATACTACAGATTTAAATATATAGTGCTTTCATTTTTGTTCTGTTCTAAGGTTTTAAAAATTTGTTTAATAATCTCTAGGCCCAACATGAACTCATCACCCAGAGATCAAGAGTTGCATCCTCTACTAACTGAGCTGACTGGGTGTCCCTGTTCTATTATAAATTTTTATAATTTTCATTATAATCTCTTCTTTGATCAGGAATTGTCTTGAGGTACATTAAAAAATTTATAGGGGCACCTGGGATCGAGCCCTACCTTGAATTCTGTGCTGAGTACAGAGTCAGTTTAAGATTCTCTTTCTTTTCCTTCTGCCCCTTTCCCGAACTTGTGCCCTCTCTCTCTCTGAAAAGATAATGAAAAAATAATAAATAAAAACATTTTTAAAATGAGTGCATTTATAATTTAATATACATATACATTTAAAAATTTCTTTATTATTCCGTTTTTTTATGATTATGTTTTCATTTTTGTGCACTACAGTCTGTATAAGACCCATTCTTAAATATTTGTAAATAACTCTCTTCTGATGAAGTTGATGGTCAGTTTTTGCAAATGGTCTCCCTGTGATTGAAAACTGCTATAAACTGCTTTAAGTATTTCTCTCATAGTAGACAAGCATAATAAATGTGTTCATATTCACCAAAACTATTCATATTCTTGTACCCATTTGTTATGTTTCATTTTGTCTTTCCTATTTACCTCCTTTATACTTGAGACAGTTTTAACATATGTCCACAAATTCATGATACTCTTGCATGTAATTTGTGGTGCCTAATTCCCCTCTTCTTGACTATGGACTGCACTTAGCTATTTGCTTTTGACGAATCAAATAGAGTGGAAATAACAGTATACAAGTTAGTGGAGACGGAAGAACTGAGCCCTCATGATAACAGCCACATGACAGGGCCTTGATGCAGACCTGTCAACCCCAGTCAAGCCTTCAGATGACAATAGTGCTGGCCTCCATGTGGACTGCAACCTCATGACTGTCCCTGAGACAGATGCATCCAACTGAACTTCTGAATTGCTAACTCACAGAAACTGTGAGATAATAAATATTTGTTGTTTTAAGCTATAAAGTTTTGAGCTAGGTTTTTACACATTAAGAATAGCCAATATATTGCCTTTCACTTGATTTTTCAAGTTTTCCTTATTCTCATTAATATTCATTTTTATATTTTTTAGTAGCTATTCTTACATTTTTTAAAATACATACTTGATTTAGAAATATCTAGTTAAATTATATGTCTGCCCCTTCTTAAAAATATAGGAAGTTCAGAATCTTAAAAAATGTTTTTTAATGTTATTTCATTTTTGAGAGGAAGAGAGAAACAGGGTTTGAACAGGGGAGAGGCAGGAAGAGAGAGAAACACAGAATTTGAAGCAGGCTCCAGGTTCTGAGCTGTCAGCACAGAATCTAACGTGGGGTTCGAACTCACGGACTGGGAGATCATGGCCTAAGCAGAGTTTAAACGCTTAACTGACTGAACCACTCAGGTGCCCCAAGAACCTCAGAATATTTTAACTCTAATTTTCTTTTCTCACACATATTCATATTTTATGTGTTAGAAAACATAATTAAATTTTATTTTGATTAATTTTTAATTTTTTAAATATTTATATATTTTTGAGAGACAGAGAGAGCACTAGCAGGGGAGGAGCAGAGAGAGAGGGAGACACAGAATCCAAAGCAGGCTCCAGGCTCTGAGCTGTCAGCACAAAGCCTGACGTGGGGCTCAAGCTCATGAACTGTGAGATCATGACCTGAGCTGAAGTCAGATGCTCTACTGACTGAGCCACCCAAGTGCCCCAAACATAATTAAATTTTAAAAAGTAATCTCTAAAAATTGGAAATAAAATTAAACAAGTCAAACTTGTATATTCAGTTGGCAACATAACCATTTAGCAAGAAACACCATGTGACTTACACCATTTACTGCACATGCTAACTTGAGTTTGTCCTAAGGAAACTATTTTTGAGATATATTTTGTACTTGTATTATGGGTGACATTGCATATATTATTGCTCTATGATACTTGTGTCAATGTGTGGGATGAAACAAATAAGAATATGTTTGTATCTTTAAGAAATGGAATTTTTGACATTAGTCAAAGGAAATCCCAATGTCAGACAAATGAGTCTAAGTAAAACCCAGTCATCATGAACTCATGTTATATTACTAACACATAATATAACAAAACAACATAACTTAAGGATGAAACATAACATAATATATTAATTCTTAGCTAGTCCACAGAAAAGCATATGAACAATACCAACTTAGTAGCAGTAAACACTCCTAGTTCCCAGGTTATGTTTCCTATCATTTCCCTTAAAAAAATAAAGCTTCCTTAGAAAAATGACTGAATCAGGTGTGGGGCAGGAAATGTATGAAATGATCTTGGAACATCTTTTTTTTTTTAATTTTTATGTCTTTATTTTATTTTGAGAGAGAGACAGAGCATGAGCAGGGGAGGGGCAGAGAAAGAGGGAGACACAGAATCTGAAGCAGGTTCCAAGCTCTGAGCTGTTAGCACAGAGCCCTATGCGGGGTTTGAACCCACGGACTGTAAGATCATGACCTGAGCCAAAGCTGGATGCTTTACCAACTGAGCCACCTAGTCACCCCTAGGAACATCTTGTCACAGCAGAATGCAAGGAAATATGAGAGAGATAATTTAGAGTAATCAAAAAGACTTAGAAGCAAATTTGAAATGACCAAGGATTATATTTTATGACCACAGGTAAGTAACTACAGTGTATTAAAACTATTATATATATTAATAATTGTACTCATTTTAACAAATAATTGACCCCTCCGAAGGGTATTTTTGAAACAATGCATTATGTTGAAAACTGGTAGATAAAGTAAGATTTATCTTGCTATAAAAACTGTATCTCAGAATAAAGACATTACTAATGTAAAGATTCTCTTTGCATAAATGTTCCAACTAATAAAGTATTATGAAAACGTATAAACTAAAACAAGTGTCTAGTGAAGACAGGGCTGGCCTTTGACTTCAGTTTCTTGGAGATGATCTCCAGCCCCACTTTATAGGAGCCTCCTTGTTTGCCGGGAGCCTTGGTCACCAGACAGTCTAATTTATGACGGGGGCTTTAGCTCTGCCGTATCAGCTCCAACCTCAGGAAGAAACGGAGACTACAGATATTGGCCTGACTACTGGAAGGGGTTAGTGACTATGTGATTGATCACTAATAAAAAGTACAGACACCAAAAGGTTGATGCGCTTTCGTGGTTGAGGATACTTCGTGCGCACACCGGGGCCAGGGAAAGGTGATACTCTGCACGCTGCTGCATGGAAAGAAAGACCAGAAGGTTTGCGTTGGGACCCTTCCCAGACTCTGCTCAGTATGTCTCTTCCCGTGGTGGCTTTTCACTTATATCCTTTCCCTGTAATAATCTGTGAATATAATAACTCTCTGCGAATTCTGTGGCTCCTTCAGCAAATTATCAAAACTGAGGGTGGTTTGGGGAGCCCCTTGAACTTATATTTGGTTTCCACGGGAGATTGGAATAAGAAGGGGCTAGCTAGTTAAAAGTGAAGAGAATGCTAGAAAATACAGGAATATCTGATGTAATGAGACCTTCAGGACTAAGAGTGTCCATGAAAGATCCCTTCACTTGCCTTCCCCTTGCCAGGGAGAAGACTCAGATCTTATTGGGGGAGTGTGACAATAACTCACAGAATGGCAGAGAATGCAGTATGGTGGTACAGAGGTGGAATTTTCTGGAAATCTGTTCCCTGGAACTTAACTACAATTCCCAGTGTTGTGGCAGTACAATTTATCAGAGTCCACTCTCAGAACTTGCTGAGATTCAATCTTCAGGGAGCTGGGGAAAGTTTTTAACAAGGATCTGTCTTACCAGGGTAACTCCTACAAAATCTAAGAGGATGAATTCCAAAGAAAGTTACTGCCAGTTGGAAGGTGCTGGTCACCATTCACTACAGGCCCTTGGTCCTCTACAAGTTGCAAGCGATGTGGGAGCTTGATTTTGGAGAAGCTCCCCATGTCGCAGCAAGCAGACACTGGAGGAGTTGTATGCACCCCAGGAGCCTGGTGAGCAAACAACTGGACCAGACACAAAACCTTTTCCTGCAATGCCTCCTGAAGCACCCTCTCTTGGCTCATCTTAACGTGAAGGCAGCTGGAGAAGGAAAGATAAAGTACCCACAGAATAGGCAAAAGGGGGAATTTGAAGCTGAGACGCAATAAATTGATAACATAGGTGATGTCAGCTTACTTCATCCCTTATAAAATCCACATTCACCTAGTGGCTTTATCATCCACTGATGCCAAATTGCCCTTAGGTCCTTTATTTCTAAAGGAGTTGGCTTAATGTGAACTCTCCTTGAACTAATCATGATTTTTATTATTCTTTAATTTATATAGTACACAGTTATTCTATTTTCCAACATATGTACACATATTCTTTTTTTTTGCCATTGTTTCCCAAGTGACACTTTTTGACTCTTGTTTAGAATTCTGTTTATTGCCAGAAAATCAACAAGGAAAGGCTTAGAATTACGCACTGGACCAGATGAACTTCATAGATATAGTCAAAACATTTCCTCTTAAAGCAGCAGAATACACATTCATTTCAAGTGCACAGGAATATTCTCCAGAATAGATTGCATGCTGGGTCACAACACAGTCCTCAACAAGTACAAATAGATTGAGATCATAACATGCATATTTCAGGCCACAACACTATGAAACTTGAAATCCACCACAAGAAAATATTTGGAAAGACTACAAATACATGGAGGTTAAAGAACGTTTTACTAAATAATGGATGGGAGGGTACCTGGATACTCAGTTGATTGAGCATCCGACTTTGGCTCACGTTGTGATCTTGAGGTTCACAAGTTTAAGCCTCATCATTGGGCCCACTCCTGTCAGCGCAGAGCCTGCTTCAGATCCTCTGTACCTCTCTCTCTGCCCTTCCCCCACTTGTGCTCTCTCAAAAACGAATCAAAAAAATTTTCATGTTTATTTATTTTTGAAGGAGAAGAGACAGAGTGTGAGTGGGGAAGGGGCAGAGAAAGAGGGAGACAGAATCTGAAGCAAGCTTCAGACTCTGAGCCATTAGCACAGAGCCTGTCACAGGGCTCAAACTCGTGAGCTGTGAGATCATGACCTGAGCCAAAGTCAGATGCTTAACTGACTGAGCCACCCACCCCTCTCAAAAACAGATTTTTCAAAAATGAATGCATTAACCAGGAAATTAAAGAAGAGATATAAAAGGACAGGGAAGCAAATGAAAACATGATACTCCAACACCTTTGGGATGCAGCAAAGACAGTCCTTAGAGGGAAGTAGATTGCAATACAGGTCTAAATCGAGAAGCAAGAAAAGTCTCAAATACATAACCTAATCTTACACCAAATGAAGCGAGAAAAGGAACAGCAAATAAAGCCTATAACCAGCAGAAGAATGAAAATAGTAAAGATTAAAGCAGAAATAAATGATGTAGAAACAAAAATGTTGTACAACAGATCAATGAAACTAAGAGCTGGTTCTTTGAAAGAATTAATATATTGATAACTCCCTAGCCAGACTTATCAAAAAGCAAAGAAAGGACCAAAATAAATAAAATCTCAAATGAAAGATGAGAGATCACAACCAACACCACAGAAATATAAACAATCGTAAAAAATGCTACAAAAAAATTATATGCTAACAAACTGGGCAGTCTGGAAGACATGGACAAATGTCTAGAAACTCACATACTACCAAAACTGAAACAGGAAGAAATAGAAATTGTGGGCAGACTTATAACCAGCAAATAAATTGATTCAGTAATCAAAATCTTTCAACAAACCAAAGTCTGGGGTCAGATATATTCCCAGGGGAATTCTATCAGACATCTAAAGAAGAGTTAATACCTATTCTCACATTGTTCTGAAAAAAATAGAAATGGAAGAAATGAAAAACTTCCAAACTCTTTCTATGAGGCCAGCATTACCTTGATTCCAAAGCCAGACCAAGACTCCAATAAAAAGGAGAATTACAAGTCAATATTCTGGATGAAGCTGGATGCAAAAATTCTCAACAAGATATTAGCAAATCGTTAACAATACGTTAAAAGAATTATTCTCCACGATCAAGTGGGATTTATTGCAGTGGGCTGTAGGGGTGATTCAGTATTCATAAATCAATCAACATGATACCCCAAATTAATAAGAGAAGAGATAAGAACCATATGATGCTATCAATAGATGCAGGAAAAGCATTTGACAAAATACAACATCCAGGGGTGCCTGGGTGGCTCAGTCAGTTAAGTGGCTGACTTCAGCTCAGATCATGATTCACATTTGTGGGTTCAAGCCTTGCATCAGGCTCAGTGCTGACAGCTCAGAGCTTGGAGTCTGCTTCTGATTCTGTGTCTCCTTCTCTCTCTCTGACTGTTCCCTGCTCACGCTCTGCATCTCTCTCTCTCAAAAATAAACATTAAAAAATTAAAAAAAAAATACAACATGCATTCTTGATAAAGACCCTCAACAAAGTAGGGAGAGGTGGAAGATACCTAAACACCATAAAGGCCACAAATGAAAGACCTACAATGAGAGATTTTATCTTCAGTGGGGGAAAACTGAGAGCTTTTCCTCTCCAGTCAGGAACCAGACAGGTATGTACCCTCTCACCGTTACTGTTTAGCATGACACTGGAAGTCTTCGCCACAACAATCAGACAACAAAAAGAAATAAAAGACATCCAAAGTGGCAAGGAAGAAGTCAAACATTCACGATTTGCAGACAACCTGAAAGACTTCATCAATAAACTGCTAGAACTGATATATAAATTCAGCAATCACAGAATATAAAATGAACATACATAAATCTGTTGTATTTCTATATACCAATAATGAAAAAGAAATCAAGGACTCTATCTCATTTGCAATTGCACTCAAAACAGTACGACATTTAGGAATAAACCCAATCAAAGAGGTAAAAGTTCTGTACTCTGAAAACTATAGAACACTCTGAACACTTATGAAAGAAATTGAAACGGACACAAAGAAATGGAAAAACGTTTCTTTCTTATGGATTGGAAGAACAAGCAGTGTTAAATTCTATACTACCCAAAGCAATGTATACATTTAATGCAATCCTTATCAAAATACCAACAGCATTTTTCAGAGCGCTAGAATAAGCAATCCTAAAATTTGTATGGAGCCACAAAAGACCACAAATGGACAAAGCAATCCTGAAAAAGCAAAGCAAAGCAGGAATCATCACAATTCCAGTCTTCAAGCTTTCCTTTAGCCATTATTTCTACACTTTATTGTATCTAATTTTTAGAGCATATATTCATGAAATACTACACTCTCTTTCTTATGACCCAAATATATTCTCTTTTTTTGTTGTTGTTCTCATTTTTGAGAGAGAAAGACAGCATGAGCAAGGGAGTTTCAGAGAGAGAGGGAGACACAATCTGAAGACAGGTTTCAGGCTCTGAACTAGCTGTCTGCACAAAGCCTGACCCAGGGCTCAAACCCACGAACCGTGAGATCATGACCTGAGCCGAAGTTGGCCGCTTAACTGACTGAGCCACCCAAGCGCCCCCCCAAATATATTCTTAGTTCTCTATTAAATTCAATTCTCATCATTTCTCTTTGTGTCAATTTATGTCATTCCAGTCATTATGGCTGTCCAGTATTTGGAAATAAGGTCACATAGTAACAATATTCTTTGGCTTTTTCCCACAAGTTGTTGACAATTTCTCTCTATCATTTAGATCTGAAAATTAAATTTGCTGGATATAAGATTTCTCGATCACATTCTTTTCTATGACTATCCAAAATCTATTTATTGTCTATTGGCAATAAAGCATTGTATCAAGAATAGTGACAATAAAAATTTTAAAATATTGTTTTTGACAGAACACAAGCAGGAGAGGGACAGAGAACGGCGATGGAAGATCCAAAGTAGGCTCTGAATAAGAGGCTGAGAGCAGCGAGTCTGATGTGGGGCTTGAACTCATAAACCACAAGATGGTGACGGAAACTGAAGTTAGACGCTCAACAGACCGAGCCACACATGTGTCCCAATCAATTTTCTTTTACCACTTGTACTTTGAATCACCAAAGAATATTTTCTTTTTCTTTTTCATAAAAAGTCTAATAATTTGTTTTTTTAAAGTAGGTGCCACGGTCAATGTGAAGCTTGAACTCACGACCCTAAGATCAAGAAGAGTTGCATGCTCTCCTGACCGAGCCAGCCAGGTATCCCTAAAGTCTAGTAATTAAAAAAAATTTTTTTAAAGTGTTTATTTAGTTTTGAGAGAGAGAGAGACAGAATGTGACCAGGGGAGGTGCAGAGAGAGGGAGACATAGAATCTGAAGCAGGCACTAGGCTCTGAGGTGTAAGCACAGAACCCGACCCCAGGGCTTGAACTCATGAACTGTGAGATCATGACCTGAATCAAAGTCTGATGACTAACCAACTGAGCCACACACGCACCCCTAAAGTCTAATACTTTTTAAAAATATGTTTCAGTATTTGTCATTCAGAGTCAGTTTCCCCAGATATGTAGGTGTCCTTTCAATGTTTTAATTTTGGTATGAAATTTTCTTGACATATTTTAAAATATTTATTCTCTTTCCTTGCTTTGATTTTTTCTTTAATGACTTATGAGAGATAAATAATGTTATTATACTATATATTATATGTTATTAGTTTATAATATTTACATATTATTTTATTGTGCTCATATTTATATGTGTTTAAAATCTTCTTTGTCTTCTATATTTGCTCTTTCTCTTGAATATTTTTTATTTCTTTCTTCAGTTGTGTTTGATTTTCTAAAATGATTCTTTTCTGAGTTGTTACCTCATTTCTTTTACCTGTTACCTCTGATTTTTTCTGGTTCTTATGTTGGTTTTTCAATTCTTTATAATTTTTAATGTCTTGTAACTAGTTTTGAAATAGTAAGCTGCTGTTGCCATTTTGTTTTACAAGCATAAGTTCCTGACGTCCTTTTATTTTCTTTTGGGAACTTATCTGGTTTCTTAATCCCTATTTAATAAAGCACATTAACTATGTATAAGATTTAACATAGATCTATTTTTGTTATCTATTTTTACTTTAGTTTTCTAAACTTTAAAAAGTGTATTTTGACGGTTTTGCTAATTTTATAGCTCTACAGTGCCATCTTCTGTTGGTTTTATGAAAAGATGTGAAGCAGTTTCTGAGATATTCTGATTCTGTCTCTGCACTGTAACTTGTTTTATCTATATCCTTTTTCTTCTGTGTTCTTTGTCTGGGAACTGCTTATATCTTTAACACTCCTAGGAAGAGAGATTTAGCTGGTTATTTTTGAGAGTTTATGAGATCATCTCTCTCAGTACCTTTTTATCTTTCTGAAGATACCTTATGCAAAATGCTAGAGTTTCAAATTTTATTTTCAAATTGTTTCATGGGGGGCTTCCCAATGAATACCTATTAGTAACTTGAGATTTCAGTTCTCTCTGGTGCTCTGTTTCTTCTGTTTCCTCTTGCACAGACACAGATACTGTTTACCTCTAGCAGTTTTTGGTGGTTTGTTGCTATTTGCTTATGCTTTGGAGTTCATGGGATTGCTATATCACCTCATTTTATCGTAGATATTGTTAAAGGATTTTTTTTCTTTCATTCTAGTTCTGTGTGGCCTTTTTTTTAACAGAAAAATATTAACATTTACTCTGAACCAATAAAGATATGGTTTTTGTTTTGTTTTTTATATTCACAGCTTGAACAGTCTTTGTCATTAAATACACTTGTCATCTTTGCATGGAATGTTAACGGCTATCAACAGCATATCAGTATTTTCTTTAAAAAAGTTTTTTAAAACTTTTATTCAGTTTTGAGAGACAGAAAGCGACAGAGCCTGAGTGGGGTAGGGGCAGAGAGAGGGAGACACAGAATCCAAAGCAGGTGCCAGGCTCTGAGCTGTCATAACAGAGTCCAATGCATGGCTGGAACTCATGAACCGCGAGATCATGACCGGAGCTGAAGTCAGATGCCTCACTGCCTGAGACACCCAGGTGCCCTGATATCAGTATTTTCAATCCCATTAGGATGTTTATTTTTAATTTTTGTTAAAGTTTATTTACTTCTTTTGAGAGAAGGGCAGGGAGAGAGGGAATTAGAAGCAGGCTCTGCAGTGTCAGCACGGAACCCAATACAGGGCTCAAACTCATGGACTGTGAGACCATAACCGATTGGAAACTGAAAGTCAGATGCTTAGCCAACTGAGCCTCCCCAGTGTCCCGTTAGGATTGTTTTGACCCAGCTAGATTAGAAAACACATAGGACTATACCTAGAATGGTCAAAATGTATTAAAAGGGCAAGGAAACAATATTTAAATTAGAATACCAATTTTCTTTGATTTAGATAGCCCTGCTTTGTGGCTTTACCTTATAGCAATAAAGTCATCAGTATCAAGAAACATATATACAAAGATATAAAAACATTATCTTTTGTAGTATAAAAGTTGGGGGAAAAAAACCCCAGCATGGGGAATAGATTATCTGTAGAACATTTACACTATAGATTGATTATGTGGCTATTAAAATGAATTAGAGCCATGTTGATTCACCTGAGGGATATCCATAATCTATTCTGTTTAGAAATATTTTCCAAAGTTTGGAAGCACAAAAGATGATTACATGATTTAATATCCTGTTATAGCACTTTCCAGTTCTTCAGGAAATGTAACTTGATTTGACTTAATGTTCACAAATGAATAGGGCCCAGATATTTTACAACATTGTAAAGTTAGAAGACAACCTGTAGAACACTAGTAAGATGTGTCATTTGGATTGAATCCGTCCCCATATCAAATTCATACATTGAAACCCTAACACCTAACGTGACTGCATTTGGAAATAGGACCTATAAGGAGGTAATAAAGGTTAAGTGAAGGTTAAGTGTAGAGCCTTCGACCAGTAGACCTGGTGTCTTTATAAGAAAAGACATGAAAGTGGGCCTACACTGCACACACTGCACACAGAGAAGAGATGCTACATGGACAAAGGGAGATGTCTGTCTGCAAGCCAGGAGGAGAAACCTCACCAGACACCCGTCCTACTGGCACTTTGATATTTGACTTCCAACCTCCAGACTATAAAAAAAAAAAGATTTCTGTCTAAGCCACTTGTCTGTGGTATTCTGTTTTGATAGCCTGAGCTCAATAATAACACATGTGATTATTGTTTTCTATTTACTGAAGACTATAGTCCCAAATGTTATGATTTTGTTTTTCTATAAGATATTGACCAATTTTACACAAATGACTCTTGAACAGCACAAATTGAGATGCATAAGTCCACTTATATACGTGATTTTTAATATACTGTACAGTACTATAAATATATTTTCTTCTCTTTATAATTTTCTTAATAACATTTTCTTTTCTCTAGTTTACTTTAACAATACAGTATATAAGACATATAACATAAAATATGTGTTAATTCTTTATATTAGTCATATTAGATTATTATAGAAACCAAGAGTTTCTATATATTATAGAATATATATTTCTATATATTAGAAATATTCTAATATTTATATATGAGAAACCAAACGTTGGATGCTTAACCACCTGAGCCACCCAGGTGCTCCACAGTTGACTCGTGACCACTGGGGGTTGGAGATGCCAACTTCCCACACAACTGAAAATCCATGTATAATTTTTGACTCAGAACTGAACTACTAAGAGCCTACTGTCAACTGGGAAGTCAAAAATTATACATGGACTTTCAATTGTGTGGGAAGTTGGCATCTCCAACCCCCAGTGGTCACGAGTCAACTGTGGAGCACCTGGGTGGCTCAGGTGGTTAAGCATCCAACTCTTGCTTTCAGCTCAGGTTATGCTTTCACAGTTTGGGAGTTTGAGCCCTGTGTCAGGCTCTGTGCTGACAGTCAGAGCCTGATTGGGATTCTCTTCCTCTCTCTGTCATGCCCCTGCTTGCATTATGTACTCTTGAAATAAAGAAGGAAGAAAGAAAGGAAGAAAGGAAGAAAGAAACTTTTAAAAAGAGCCAAATGTATTTAAGTTAACCATTACATTATAGCATTGCTTTTATCACTGTTTATACAGATCCAGGTTTCTCACATTTGAAGTCAATCAGAGTTGTCATTCTGCTGGTTTTTACATTAATGATTCAAATAAATTTTTGATCTGTCCTCAGTACTATCAATATGAAAATTTCGTTTTCAGTAATTTGAGATATGGGTCGTTTTACTCCCTTGTTTAAAAAAAATGATGGCAAAATGTATTTAACTTAAAACATGCTATTTTGGGGCCCCTGGGTGGTTCAGTCAGTTAAATGTCCTACTTCTGCTAAGGTCATGATCTCACGGTTCATGAGTTCACGCCCGGCGTTGGGCTCTGTGCTGGCAGATCAGAGCCTGGAGCCTGCTTCAGATTCTGCGTCTCCATCTCTCTCTGACCCTCCCCTGCTCATACCCTCTCAAAAATAAATAAACACTTAAAAAGAACCTTGCGGTTTCAATCTTTGTAAAGGGTCCAGTCAGTGGCATTAGTGACATTCATACTGCTGTGAAACCATCACCGCTATCCATTCCCAAATTTCTCATTATTATTAATAATAGCCGGTTAGCAAGAACTCTTAGTTTTGTTCTTTCTACCATCTCTGGTAACCTTTATTCTAATTTCTGTTTCTACAAATTTGCTTATTTTATTTTATTATTATTTTTTAAAATTTTTTAAATGTTTTATTTTTGATACAGAGAGAGACAGAGCATGAGAGGGGGAGAGGCAGAGAGAGAAGGAGACACAGAACTGGAAGCAGGCTCCAGGCTCTGAGCTAGCTGTCAGCACAGAGCCTGATGCGGGGCTCAAACCCACGAACGTGAGATCTGACCTGAGCTGAAGCTGGACACTTAACCGACTGAGCCACCTGGGCACCCCTAAATTTGCTTATTTTAAATAGCTCATACAAGTGAATTCATAAAATATTTGTCTTTTTTGTGTCTGGCTAGGCATATTTTCAAAGTTCATCCATGTAGCATGTGTCAGAACTTCATTCCTTTTTGTGGCTGAATAATATTTCATCAAAGGCATATGTCACATTGTTTATTAATTTATCTGTTGATATACTTTGGGGCACTGGGTGGCTCAGTCGGTTAGGTGTCCGACTTTGGCTCAGGTCATGATCTCACGGTTCCTGGGTCTGAGCACCCCGTTGGGCTCTGTGCTGACAGCTCAGAGCCTGGAGCCTGCTTTGGATTCTGTGTCTCCCTCTCTCTCTGCCCCTCCCTTGATCACATGGTGTGTGTGTCTCTCTCTCAAAATAAATAAACATTAAAAAAAATACTGTATCTGTTGACGCACCTTAGGGTGGTTTTTACCTTTTGCCATTTGTGGGTAATAGTGCTGTTAATGCCTTCCTCTGTCTGCCTGCCCCTGCTCGCACACAGGCGCTTTTTATAAATAAATAAATAAATAAATAAATAACCTTTAAAAGTATACACTTGTGCACTGATGTTCCGTGTACAAGTATATACTTGAATCCTGTTTTCAGCCCTTTTGGATATATACAGAGGACGGGACTGACTGGGCCACATGGTAATTCCATGTTTAGCTTTTTGAGGAACCCCTATTTAAAAAAAAAACAGACTTTATTTTTTAGAGCGGTTTTGGGTTCACAGCAAAGTTGAGTGGAAGTTACAGGCATTTTTCATATGCTTCCTGCCCCAACACATACACACATATGTGTGCATGCATGCACGCACACACGCAGTCTTTGGCACTATCAACAATGTGAACCAAAGTGGAATATTTGTTACAGTCAGTCAACAAACCTACATTGCTGACACATTGTCATCATGCAAAGTCCATAGCTTATTCCATTAGGGTTCACACATTCTATGGGTTTCCATATTTGTGTAAAGACACGCACATACCATTATAGCATCACACAGAATAATTTCACTGCCCCCCAAAACCTTCCTATTCATCTTTCCCTTCTCCTGTCCCCTGGCAACTACTTTTTTACTTTTTCTAGCTTCATGATTTTGTCTTTTCCAGAATGTCATTTAGTTGGAATCATGAAACATGTCATTTTCAAGATTCATTTCTTTCACTTAGCAATATGCACTGAACATTCCTCTGTGTCTTCTCATGGCTTCGTAGCTCATTTGTTTTTAGCACTGATTAACATTCCGTAGTCTGGATGTAGCACAATTTATTTGTCATCTACTGAGGGAGAAGGTTCCAAGGTTTGGCAATTATGAACAAAGCTGCTATAAACATTAGTGTGCAACTTTTTGTGTGGTTGTAAGTTTTCAACTCATTTGGTCAAGTACCCAGGAGGGTGATTGTTGGACCCAACGATAAGGGTGAGTTTAGTTCTGGGGCAGCTGGTTGGCTTAGTCTGTAGAGTGGAGTGTAACTCTTGATCTCAGGATTCTGAGTTCGAACTCAACATTGGGTGTAGAGATTACTTAAAAAAAAAAAAAAAAAAAGGAACAGAAAAAAAGAGTATATTTAGTTATGTAAGAAACTGCTGCCAGAAACTAAAAGTTTGTGTCCCTCCCCCCCAAATTCTGATGTTGAAATCCCAACACCCCAGGGCAATACTATTAGGAGATAGTGCCTTTGCAAGGTCAAATACTCTTAAATGGAATTAACCCCATTGTAAAAGAGACCCCAAAGAGCCCCTCACCCCTTCTGTGGAGTAAGGACCCAGGGAGAAGATTGCTGGCTATGAAACAGGAAAGGCCCTCACCAGATACCATATGTGACAATACCTTGAGCTTGGATTTCTCAGCCTCAAGAACATGAGAAAAAAATCTCTGTGTTTACAAGCCTCTCAGTCTATTTTATTCTGTTGTGACAGCCCGAAAAAACTAAGACAATTGCCAAACTGTCTCCCGAAGTGACTGTACCATTTTGCATTCCTACAAGTGGTGAATAGGAATTTCTTTGCTTCACATCCTCACCAGGATTTGGTGTTATTAGATTTTTGAAGTTTGACCATTCTAACAGATCTCCTGTTTTAACGTGCAATTCCCTAACGACACACGATGTTAGGTGACGGCAAGCACCTTCTCAAGTGCTTAACTTCTTCAGTGAGGTGATTTTTTCAGGGTTTAAATTGGTTTGTTAATTTTTTAATTCAGTTTTAAGAGTTCTTTGTATATTTTGGATAACAGTCCTTTATGAAATTTGTCTTTTGCAAATATTTTCTCCAAGTCTGTGTCTTGTCTTCTCATTGAACCCCGTGTGTGCTTTTAAGGGAGATATAGAGTAAAAAAGAATACCACCATTACCACCAGTTCCTCAAAAGCCCTTCTAAAGTTAATTTTTACTTACACATTAAATATCTGGATATATTCTCTTGTCAAAAAAAAAAAGGCTTTAAAACAAAAAGATAAAATGCCTTTGATCACTTCTCTAACCTCTACCCTATATTTTTCTATTTTCTTCTATACACGAAATTATCTCCTGTGCATTATATACATGGATGTGTACCTGTATGAAACATTTAGTACATACATGTTTCTTTTGGACGTAACTGTTTCTTTCGAGACATTAACTGCTAACTCAAACTTTGTAACATTTTGCACCTTGTTTTTATCCGTTTGTCATTGGGGGTTGTTTTCCCCTGAGAGTAATTTAGATCTGCTCCATTTATCTAAAATCCCCAATATACCCACTTTTGTACATCACCACCATTGTCCTGTTAGGTGAAGCCACATTTATCTCTCACCCTGTTTCTACTCTTGCCCCCTTACAAAAAGTTTTCTACAAAATAGTCTCAATTACAAATAAATAAATAATATATTTTTAAAACCAGGTTTTGTAATCTAAAGCCTCAGAACATAGTGGGGCACCTGGGTGGCTCAGGTCATGATCTCAGGGTTTGTGAGTTTGAGCTCTGCCTCCAGCTCTGTGCTGACAGCTAGCTTAGAGCTTGGAACCTGCTTCAGATTCTGTGTCTTCCTCTCTCTTTGCCCCTCACCCCCCCCCCCCACACAATCTCTCTTTCTCAAAATAATAAACTTTAAAAAAAGACTCAAAACATAGAAATGGATTTTCATTGCTCTTAAAGTTAAATCCAAAGTTTCTTCAATAGAATGTAAATACTCTGAAGCCAGGAATTTTTAAAACATTTTTTTTACATTTATTTATTTTTGAGAGAGAGAGAGAGAGAGAGAGAGAGACAGAGCATGAACAGGGGAGGGGCAGAGAGAGAAAGAGACACAGAATCTGAAGCAGGCTCCAGGCTCTGAGCTAGCGGTCAGCACAGAGCCTGTGAAGGCAGGAATTTTAAATTTTGATTCATCTGTATTATATTTTTATTGTGGTAAAATATACCTAAGACTTATCATTTTAGTCATTTTTACGTGCACACTTCAGTTATATTAAGCAGATCCACATTATCACCACATTATCGCTGGATTGTACATCCAAAACCATTATCACTATCTACTTCCAAAACTTTTTCTTCATCCCCAAGAGAAACTATACCTATCAAGCAATAACTCTCCTCCACCAAAGACCACGTCCAGGTCCTGGTAACCACTATTCTAATTTTTGTTTCTAATTTGGAAGGCAGGATGTTTTTTGTAAGTTGACCAACGTTTATAAACTATAATGAGAGTTACTGCGACTGCAGGACACTCTCAAACATAGTAACCAAAGGTGTACGGTCAGGTCAGCTACCCACTGGTAGTGCAGATTTTGTTCAGAATTTTGTACTTTTCCAACCAAACTAACAGTGAAAAGTAGCACTTGATTTGCTTGTAAAGTTATCCTTTCTGAAAGACACAGTTAGTAGTCTCCAGCTTTTGAAATGTAGACCATAACCCATCAGTGTAAATATAATGCTCTGTAAAATCAGCAGACTGCCTCTGGAGCTCTCAGAGTGGGACCATGTGGAAGTTGTACTTGGTATTACTTTCTCTGTTTTGCTTGTTAATCACAAACAGCATCATGAGAGTCAGAGTAGTTCTGTTGCTGACACTTCTCCGACACTCATAAAAGTTTTCTTCCTTGTTTGATAAATGAGACCACCGGATCACCAGAATGGCTGGCAGGAGCTCTGTGGCCTGCCATGGTCTTGCCACAGTCCTTAAGCTGGAAAGGAACAGGAAGAGTCCCCTCCTTGCTCTCCAAGGAGACAGAAAGGCTGGAAATTTTATGTTTTCTTTATTAGTATATCCCAAGCCTTTAGAAAAGCTTAGAACATTCAGTAAATTGAATGAATTTAGCAAGAAAAACATATAATCATTTCAATAGATTAAAAATAAGTATTTTAAAAATTCACTATATTCCCATAATTTTTTAAATCCCATCAGTGCGCCTGGGTGGCTCAGTCAGTTAGGCCTCCGACTTCAGCTCAGGTCAGTTCTCACGTTCATGGGTTCGAGCCCCATGTCAGGCTCTGGGCTGACAGCTAGCTCAGAGACTGGAGCCTGCTTCCGGTTCTTTGTCTCCTTCTCTCTCTGCCCCTCCCCCTCTCATGCTCTGTCTCTCTCTGTATCAAAAATAAAAACATTAAAAAAATTTTTTATAATTAAATCCCATCAATTTGTAATAAAAAGGAAGTTTCTAATAACCTGAAACCAATAAGCTATTATAGCAAGGTTGTAGGATAGGAGGTTAATATACAAATGTCAGTTGATTTCCTACATGTCAGCAATGAGCAAGTGGAATTTGAAATTAAAAACACAACACCATCTACATCAGCACAACCCCAAAATAAATACTTCTGCATGAATCTAACGAATTTGTACAAGATCTGTATGAGGAAAATTATAAATCTCTGATGAATAAAATCAAAGAAGAATGAAATAGATGGAGAGATATTGTGTTCATGCATAGAAAGACTAATATTGTTGTGATGCCAATTTTTCCCAGTTTGATCTATAGAATCAATGCAATCCCAATAAAAAATCCTAGCAAGTTATTTTGTACATATGAGTAAACTGATTCTTTTTTTTTAAAGTTTATTTTGAGATAGAGAGAGTGTGAGTGGGGGAGGGGCAGAGAGAGAGGGAGAGAGAGAGAGAATCCCAAGCAGGCTTTGCACTGTCAGTGTAGAGTCCAACATAGTCCGACAAAGGGCTCAAACTCACGAACTGTGAAATTATCACCTGAGCCAAAATTAAGAGCCAGAAACTTAAACATCTGAGCCACCCAGGCACCCCATGAATAAACTGATTATTCAGTTTATAGGGAAAGACCCAAAATATCCAACACAATACCAAAAGAGAACAGAGCTGAACCGATGCTAGACTTCAACACTTACAAAACCACAGTAATCTGAACAATGTGGTGCTAGCAACAAAATAGACAAAAGAGATCAATGGAACAGAATATTGAGACCAGAAATGGGGTCTTGCTGGCCCAGTTGGTAGAGCATGTGACTCTTGATCTTGAGGCTGTAAGTTCAAACCCCATGTTGGGTATAGAGATTACTTAAAATAAAATCTTTTTAAATTATTTATTTATTTATTTATTGAGAGAGAGAGAAAGACAGATCATGAGCAGGAGGGAGGCAGAGAGAGAGGGGGACACAGAATCCAAAGCAGTCTCCAGGATCTGAGCTATCTGTCAGCACAGAGCCCGATGAGAGGCTCAAACCCATGAACCATGAGATCATGACCTAAGCCGAAGTCGGTTGAGCCTCCAACTTTAGCCCAGGTCATGATCTCACAGTTTGTGGGTTCGAGCCCTGCGTCAAGCTCTGTGCTGACAGCTCAGAGCCTGAAGCCTGTTTCGGATTCTGTGTCTCCCTTTCTCTCTGCCTCTCTCCTGCTCATAATATGTCTCTCTCTCTCTCTCAAAAATAAATAAATGTTAAAAAATTTTTAAAAAATTAAAAATCAAATTAAAAAAAAGAAAAGAAATTGACCTTGATGAATATAGATCAACTAACTCTTGACAAAGAACAAAAGCAGTGCAATGGAGTAATATTGTCTTTTCAACAAATGATTCTGAAACAACTGGGCATCCACATACAAAATAATAAATAAATAAGAATAAAAGAAGCTATCCACATACCTCATACACTTCACAAAAATTAACTCAAAATGGATCACACACCTAAATGCAAATTATAAAACTCCAAGAAGATAATGTAGCAGAAAAAGTAGCTATCTTGGTTACGGAGATGATATTTTATTTATTTATTTATTTATTCATTCACTTAGAAAAATGTTAATGTTTATTTATTGTTGACAGAAAGAGACGGAACTGGAGTGGGGGAGGGGCATAGAGAGAAGGAGACACAGAATTCAAAGCAGGATCCAGGCCCTGAGCTGTCAACACAGAGCCTGACACAGGGCTGGAACCCACGAACGGTGAGCTCATGATCTGAGCCCAGATCAAGAGTCAGTCACTTAACCAAGTGAACCACAGAGGCAACCTGAGATTGATATTGAACCAGAAGACTGAGTAAAGCAGATTGCCCTCCTCTGTACAGGTGGGTCCCATCCCATCCATTGAAGGCCTGAACAGGATGAAAAGGCTGAGAGTAAGGGAGAATTCGATCCATCTGCCTATCTGCAAGAAGGGATATTGGTCCTTGCCTGTCTTTGGACTAGAACTCTGGTTGGAGCTATGTGATCAGCTTTTCCTATTCCCTAGTCCTAGGATCTGGACTAGAATTACACCATGGATTCTCCTGCTTCTCAGGCCTTCAGACTTGGACTTAAACTATGCTATGGGCTCTCCTGCATTGCCAGCTTGCCTACTGCACATCTTGGAACTTTTCTGCCATGTTAAAAAGAAACGACAGGTCCAAAATGGAGTCATTTTTGCTAAGCCCCACGTGGCTTAAGACTTACATTTTCAGGTTCTTCCAGGAGTGGAGTTTTAAAATGCTTTTTTTTGGGGGGGGGCATCTGGGTGGCTCAGTCAGTTGAGCGTCTGACTTCAGCTCAGGTCATGATCTCATGGTTTGTGAGTTCAAGCCCCCTGTCAACCTCTCCGCTCACTGCAGTCAGCCTGTCAGCACAGAGCCTGCTTTGGATCCTTTGTCCCCCTCTCCATGCCCCTCCCCGACATGTGCTCTCTTCAAAATAAATAATAAAATATTAAATTAAAATAAAACTTTTTAAATGTTTATTTTGAGAGAGAGAGAAAGAGCGCATGCCAAATGGGGGAGGGGCAGAGAGTGAGAACGACAGAGAATCCAAAGCAGGCTCCAGGCTCTGAGCCGCCAGCACAGAGTTCGATGCAGGGCCAGAACTCACAAACTGTGAGATCACAACCTTAGCCAAAGTCAGATGCCCAACTGACTGAGCCACCCAAGCGCCCCAGGAGTGGAATTTTAAACCCATCAATCTGGCAATCTGCATGATAAGACTCCTTGTTTTTCCCCCTAAAAGAAGGTAACCTTGACTGAAATAATCTTTTCTTTTGCTAATTAATCTCCTTATCTGACCCTGTTTCTGCCTGTAAAATCCTTCCCTTTTGTACATCTCCTTGGAATTCCCTTAGATTTGCTGGAGGGAATGCTGCCCAATTTATGAGTCATCGAATAAAGCCTATCCAATCTAAATTTTCTTTGAATTTTGTTTTTTTAAACGGCCCTCTCAGTCACATAAAGCAATTCCTTCAAACCTCTTTTTCTCTTTATACCTTCCATTGGTTTTGTTTGTCTGAGAACTGTGATTAGTACAGATGTTGGTACTAAGAGCGGTTCTAGAGGAACAGACTGTAAATGGGGGGGTTCTGGGGTGTTTGAAAATCGCTCTCGTATCTAATTAGATATAAAGATGCTAATCACTAAGGAGCTTACTAACAGTCCACATGTGATCTGCCAATTCGATACCAAAACATCTCCACTGGATGCTGTAACTAATCGATTACTTAGGAGACGCAAGGAGGTAGGGGACCGTGTGTATGACATCTTTGAGAATTTTTGAAAAACTAATGAATATAATGAGATTTGACTAGTTGCTCCTAATGTCACTGGGCAAAGTAGTGAAAGAAAAGGATGAGGTCAGGGATTCACATCCCTACCTCGAGACCTGTATGATAACCTGAACACTTCTATGTGTGTCCTTAAGGAGCCCGTTATCTCTTGTAGCCACAGGGGTGACATGACCAAAATGTACAATCTCTTCTTGTGACTGGTTGAATTATAATACAAGTCAAACTCCCAGCCTTACAGTGTGTCTAAGCAAGGACAATGCTTTGGAAGAATAGGATACTGCAAGTTGGAACAAGGATGTGCGGGAAGACCCTGAGGAAGGTGGGGACACCATGATGTCTTTTGTGACACATGGAGACTTGCACACCCAGTGGATGTAGGCTCCTCACTCACAGTGGAACTGGACTCCTCACTCCTTGTCGGAGAGAATTAAACCTGCATTGGCTGAGGAAACTCTGATGGCCTCCCCGTAGACAGTTGCCGTGTGAGTCAGTGCTGCTTCTCCTCAGGATCCACCCCCACTGTTACTCTTTGCTTCTAGACCTGTAACTGGACTCAAGTTTCAGCAGGCACCTAAAGGTGAGGTGCAACGCATGACTCATGAGGAGGTGCACTGCACTCCAAAAGAACTACTGGAGTTTTCTAATTTATATAGACAGAAATCTAGGGTGGAAAGTGTGAGAATGGACACTTAGAGTGTGGGAGAATTGTGGAAAGAACATCAGGTTCGATCAGGCTTAATTTATTGATGTAGGCAAGGTTCTAAACAGAGAGTTGGCATTTAATTTGCAGCTTGGGGAGTTAGAAGAGGCTGTTTGGTGGGTCGGCTGAAACATGGACCCAAAGGTGGTCTCTAGTGAGTGAGCTGGAAATGCCAGCTCTGCCTTAGTTTAATGTAAAGGAGGAGATTCACAGGCTTAGGGAGATTAGAATCTCCATCGATGAACAAATGGATAAAGAAGATACACACACACCACACAATGAAGTATTACTCAGAAATCAAAAAGAATGAAATCTTGCTATTTGCAACTACATGGATGGAACTAGAGGGTATTATGCTAAGAGAAATTAGTCAGAGAAAAACAAGTATCATATGACTTCACTCATATGAGGACTTTAAGATACAAAACAGATGAACATAAAGGAAGAAAAACAAAAATAATATAAAAACAGGGAGGGGGACAAAACATAAGAGACTCTTAAACATAGAGAAGAAACAGTGGGGTACTGGAGGGGTCGTGGGAGGGGCGATGGGCTAAATGGGTGAGGGGCATTAAGGAATCTACTCCTGAAAACATTGTTGTACCATAGGCTAACTTGGATATAAATTTATAATTTTTTTAAATGTTTTATTTATTTTTGATACAGAGAGAGACAGAGCATGAGAGGGGGAGGGGCAGAGAGAGAAGGAGACACAGAAGCAGGCTCCAGGCTCTGACCTGGCTGTCAGCACAGAGCCTGATGCGGGGCTCAAACCCACGAATGTGAGATCTGACCTGAGTCGAAGTCAGAGGCTTAACCGACGAAGCCACCCAGGTGCCCCGGATATAAATTTAAAAAAACCCCAATAATTATAATAAAAACCCACAAAAGCTTAGGGAGATTAGAATGCCAGAGTGAATTTGTCCATTACTATTTACTCACCATTACTGGGAGGGCCCAGAAAACATACCTCTCACCAATACCGTGATTTTTACAACATATTTGTGAGGGGAGCTCTGGCATCCTTGAAGAGCCCTCTGACCACTTTTCTCTATTAGCCAGACACTACAGTGGGATCTGCAGTCACTGCCTGTGGAAACGTAAATGCAATGGAAATAATTGGATCCTGGGTGGGAGGGTCCAGGTGGTGGCATCCAATTGCTAAAGGCAAGATGAACACATTTACTGTAATGGATCACAGAATCAAAGCAACAGTCTAGCTCTAGCAGACATACGGAATTGGCTACCCGATCACGGTGTTCCTAAAAATGAGATGGATAGAAAACCTATTAAGTTCTTACTTGATATGTATAATTAGAAAAATTTTAGGTCGCTTGTATAAATCTAACCTAAATCATAAAGCCAGAGAGTCATAGGCCCCAATCAATTGCCACACATGAGCTAATTACAGACCCAGAGCCTCTTAAATAAGGAAGGTGCCAGGTCCTTGTGAGGAAGGATCCTAGTACACTGCCAAAAATTTATACTGTTAATATTTCTCCCAGGCTTCACCAAAAGGACCTATAGCTTTTTACCAAGATTACTGTGTTTTGGGGACAAGGAAATAATCAGACCTTTCAGGGACTACTGGATACTGGCTCTGAATGGACACTAATTCTGGGAAACCCAACATGTCGCTGCAGTCCACTGGCCAGAGCAGAGCTTGTGGAAGTCACATGATCAACAGACTTTTAGCTCTGGTCTGTCACACTGTAGACCCAGTGGGTTCCCAAACACATCTTATGTTTCCCCTCCAGTTCCATAATGCATAACTGGAATAACATACTTAGTAACTGGCTGATTCCTCTTATTGGTTCTCTGGCCTGTGGAACAAGAGCTGATTTTGGTAGGAAAGAACAAAGGAAAGCTACTAGAATTGCCCTATCTAGAAAAAATTGTAAGTCAAAAGTGGCATTGCATTTCTATGAGAATTTCAGGAACTAGTGACATAATCAAGGACTTGAAAGATGGAGGAGGGGTGATTCCCACCACATCCTCATTCAATGGTGCATTTGGCCTGGGCACAGGACAGATGCATCTTGGAGAATGACAATAGATTATCATAATCTTAACCAGGTAGTAACTCCAAGTGCAGCTGATGTACCAGATATGGTTTTGTTGCTTGAGCAAATAATAAAATCCTCTCATACCTAGGATGCATCTACTATCAAAAGGCTTTTCACCATCCCTCTCAATACGACTCATTTGCTCTCAGCTTGCAAAGCTAGCAATACCCTTTCACTGTCCTACCTCAGGGGTATATCAGCTTTCCTGTCTGACATCATAATTTAGTTCACAAGAATCATAATCACACTTGCAAATGTACAAAACATTACCGTAAGGGAATTCTCAATGTATTCTGGGTATTAGTCCCTTATCAGATATATGGTTCATAAATATTTTTCCCATCCCATATGTTGCATCTTCACCCTATAGATTATTTCCTTCTCTTTATGGTAGTTTTTAAGTTTGATGTAGTGTAGTCCCATTAT
Source organism: Suricata suricatta (assembly GCF_006229205.1). Lineage (NCBI taxonomy): Eukaryota > Metazoa > Chordata > Mammalia > Carnivora > Herpestidae > Suricata > Suricata suricatta. The sequence continues at coordinate 77,663,779 of NC_043703.1, read as the reverse complement.
CTGTTTTTGTTTTTGTTACCTGCATTTTGGGTATCATAGCCAGGAAATCATTGTCAAGTCCAATGATTGAAGCTCTCCTCCCATGTTTTATGCTGAGAGCTTTATCGTTTTAGTTCTTTAGGTCTTTGATCCATTTTAAGTTAATTTTCGTATATGATGTTAGGTAAGAGTCCAAGTTCAAGAACAAGTAGGCTGGAGACCTCACAGTTCTTGATTTCAAAACACACAACAAAACTATAGTAATCAAAACAGTATGGTACTTTCATAAAGACAGACATATAGACTCATGGAACAGAATAAAGAGCCCAGAATAGATAAAGAAGATGTGAGATATATATATATATATATACATACGTACATACAAATATGGAGTATACTCGGCAATCAGAAAGAATGAAATCTTGCCATTTGCAACTACATGAATGGAACTAGAGGGTATTATGCTAAGAGAAATTAGTCAAAGAAAGACAAATATCACATGACTTCACTCATATGAGGACTTTAAGATACAAAGCAGATGAACATAAGGGAAGGGGAGTAAAATAATATAAAAACAGGGAGGGAGACAAAACATAAGAGACTCTTAAATATGGAGAACAAACAGAGGGTTACTGAACAGGTTGTGGGAGGAGGGATGGGCTAAATGGGTAAGGACATTAAGGAATCTACTCCTGAAATCATTGTTGCACTATATGCTAACTTGGATGTAAATTAAAAAAATAGATTATTAACAAAAAAAAAAGAGAGAAAAACTTTTCTTTCCCCCATTGAATGGGCTCGACAACCTCATTAAAAATAAATTCACCATATATGCAAAAGTTTATTTCTGGAATCTTTATTTTATCCCATTGGTCTGTATGTCTAACCTTATGCCAGCACCACAATCTGATTTACGTAGCTTTGAGGAACCTTAGAAATCAGAAAGTGTGTGTCCTTCAGCTTTGTTCTTTTTCAAGACTGTTCACTATTCAGTTGCCTTGAGGTTCCATATGCATTTTAGGGTGGCTTTTCTAGTTTTTCTAGAACACCCCCAACAATGTTGGTATTTTTATAGCAACTGAACAGAATTTGTAGATCAGTTGCATATCATTGTCATTTTAATAATATTGTATTTTCCAATCCATGAACACATGTGGTTTTCTATTTGTGCCTTCTTTAACTTTTATTCAGCAATGTTTTATAGTTTTCAGTGTACATATCTTTCACTTCCTTGGTTAAATTTATTTCTAAATATCTCTATTCTTCTTGCTGTTATTATAAATGGAAATGTCTTAAAATTTTTTTTAATGTTTTATTTATTTTTGAGAGAGAGAGAAACAGCTTGAGCAGGGGAGGGTCAGAGAGAGAGGGAGACACAGAATCTGAAGATGGATTCTAGGCTCTGAGCTATCTGTCAGCACAGAGACTGACGCGGGGCTTGAACCCTCAGACTGTGAGATCATGACCTGAGCTCAAGCCAGACACTCAACTGACTGAGCCACCCAGGCGCCCCAATGGAAATGTCTTATAGTCTCTTTTCAGATTGTTCATTGATGGTGTTTAGAACTTCAACTGACCTTTGTGTGTTGATTTTGTATCTGGAAACTTTCCTGAATTTGTTTATTAGCTTTAACAAAATTTTAAATGGATTCTTTAGGGCTTACTTCACATAAAATTGTATAATCAGTAAACAGATTGTTTCACTTCTTCATTTCCAATTTGGATACCTTTTATTTATTTTTCTTGCCACGTGTTCTGGGTAGAATCTTAAATGTTTTGTTTAATAAAAGTGGGAAAAACAGAATCCTCATCTTATTCTTGCTTTTATTTTATTTTATTTTCACATTTTTTAAAGTAAGCTCCATGCCCAACATGGGGTTTGAACTCATGTCTCTGATACTGAGTCACATGTTCTATGACTGAGCCAGCTGGGCACCCCTTATTTTTGCTTTCAGAGGGAAAGCTTTTAAGGTTTTCACCATTGAGGTATGAAATTTTTTATATGGCTTTTATTATGTTGAGTTAGTTTTCTCCTGGTCTTAGTATATTCCGTGTTTTTATCATGAAAAATGCTGATTTTTGTCAAGTGCATTTCTGTGTCATTTGAGATAAGTATGTGTTTTTTTTTCCCCCTTCATTTTGTTAATATAGTATATTACAATGCTCATTTTGTGTATATTGAAACTTCCTGCATTCTAAGAATAAGTCTCCCTTGGTCATGGTATATAATACTTTTAATGTGTTGCTGAATTCGGTTTCATACATGGGCAAAGGATTTTTAAGAAGGATGCCAAGACGACATACAGATGGCCCACAGATACGTGAAAAGATGCTCAACAGCGCTCATCATCAGGCTAATGCAAATCAAAACCGCAGTGGGATATCACCTCACACCTATTAGAATAGCTAAAATCTAAAGCTCAAGAAACAAGTGTTGGCAAGGATGTGGAAAAAAGGTACCCTGGTACATTGCTGGTGGGAATGCAAACTGGTGCAGCCACTATGGAAGAGAGTATGGAGGTTCTTCAAAAAACTAAAAATAGAACTACCCTATGATCCAGGAATTACAGTATTGGGTATTTACCCAAGGAATACTAAAACACTAATTTGAAGAGATATATGCACCCCATGTTTATTGCATCATTATTTACAATAGCCAAATTATGGGAGCAGCCCAAGTGTCCATTGAGAGATGAATGGATAACAAAGAGGTATATATACAATGGAATATTATTGATCCACAAAAAAGAATAAAATCTTGTCATTTGCAACAACGTAGATGGATCTAGAGAGTATAATGCTAAGCAAACTACACCAGTCAGAGAGAGACAAATGCTATATAATTTTACTTACTGTAAAATTTAAGAAACAAAGCAAACAAATAAAGGAAATTAAAAAAGAGACAGAGATGGAGACCTCTTTAGACTTAGAGATAGAGAATCTAAAAACCAGACTCTTCACTATAGAGAAGAAAGGTTACCAGAGAGGAAGTAGGTAGGATTAAGAGTACACTTACCTTGATGAGCACTGAGTAATAAATGGAATTGTTGAACATGGTATGCTGACTACACTGGAAATGATAATAAAAAAGAATGCCAAGAATTCAATAAAAACTAGTGTTTTTAACAAATGGCAGTGACCAAACTGGATATTTACATGTGAAAGAAGGAAGTTGGGTTGTTACCTAATACAGTATACAAAGTTTGACTAAAAATGAATCAAAAACCTAAATATAAGAGATGAAATTATAAATCTGTTAGAAGAAAACATGGCTAAAGCTTCATGACCTTGAATTTGGAATGATTTCTTATATATGACTCCAAAGGCACAGGCAACAAAACAAATATAGACAAATCAAATGTCATAAAAATTAAAAGTTTTGTCCACCGAAGGACACTATCAATCCACAGAATGGCAGAAAATGTTTGCAAATCACATACTTGATAAAGGATTATAATCTATTATATCTATTTACACAACTCCTAAAATTCAACAAAAAGGAAACAAACAACTAGATTTAAAAAATGAGCAAATAGGTAAACTTAAAAAAAAAAAGAAAAAAGGGGCTTTTTGATGGCTGACTTGGTTGAGGTCTAACTCTTGATTTTGGCTCAAGTCATGATTCCAGGATCATGGGATGGAGCCCTGTGTTGTGCTTTGTGGTGAGTAAGGAGCCTACTTTCTCCCTTTGCTCCTCTCTCTCTTGTGCTCTCTTTCTCTCAAAATAGAAGAAAAAAGGAAAAAAGATGAACAAAATCAGCAAATATTTACAGAGAAGACTTAAATTACTAAAATCAAATTTGGGGGTGACTGGGTGGCTCAGTTGGTTAAACATCCGACATCAGTTCAGGTCATGATCTTGCAGTTCAGGGGTTTGAACCCCACATCAGGTTCTGCACTGATAGCTGAGAGCCTGGACCCTGCTTCAGATTCTGTGTCTCCCTCTCTTCTCTCTCTCTGCACCTCTCCTGCTTGTGCTCTCTCTCTCAAAAATAAATAAACGTTAATAATAATAATAAAATAAAATCAGGTATGAGAATTGAAACATAACTGCTGATTTTACAAAATAAAAAGAATTAGGGGCACTTGGGTCGCTCAGTTGGTTAAGTATCTGACTTCAGCTCAGGTCATACTCTCACATTTGGTTAGTGGGTTCAAGCCCCGCATCAGGCTCCATGCTGACAGCTCAGAGCCTGGAGCCTGCTTCAGATTCTGTGTGTGTATGTGTGTGTGTGTGTGTGTGTGTGTGTGTGTGTGTGTGTGTCTGCCTTTCCCCCACTTATGTTCTCTCTCTGTGTCTTAAAAATAAATAAACTATAAATTTTTTTTAAAATACAAATTAAAAAAAAAAAAAGCCTAGAAAAGAAAAAGATGTTCAGGAACTTTATTGTTGCTAGCCAGAGAGGCCCTTATTCCGCCTAACAAGTACCAATCATGCTTAGAATTTTATTTTTTAATTTTTTATTTTTTTTTAATTTCTGATACAGAGAGAGACAGAGCATGAAGTGGGGAGGAGCAGAGAGAGAAGGAGACACAGAATGGGAAGCAGGCTCCAGGCTCTGAGCTAGCTGTCAGCACAGAGCCTGACGCAGGGCTCGAACCCACGAACGTGAGATCTGACCTGAGCCAAAGTCGGAGGCTTAACCGACTGAGCCACCCAGGTGCCCCCATGCTTAGAATTTTAAAGGCTCTTTTTAAAAAAATTTTTTTAAATGCTTTTTTATTTATTTTTGAGAGAGAGACAGCATGAGCAGGGGAGGGTCAGAGAGAGAAGGAGTCATAGGATCTGAAGACAGGCTCCAGGCTCTGAGCTAGTGGTCAGCACAGAGCCTGAGGCGGGGCTCGAACCCACAACCATGAGATTATGACCTGAGCTGAAGTCGGACGCTTAACCGACTGAGCCATCCAGGCGCCCCAAAAGGCTCTTGAAACGCTCCTCATATTGTTTTCTACTTACTGACATAGAGGCTGAAGAGGGTTATGGGGAGGTTAAAACTTTTGCAGTTCAGACAGCTAACTGGTGTTTCTTAATAGAGTCATTTTTTATTTCAATAAAACAACTTTAGGATGGATAGCCTAGACTTGTATATTATTTGATAACCCTTCCTAGAATGTTACTCTATATCCTATGTCAGACAACGTGGCTGCAGATTATTGAGTAGTGATTCTTACCCAGAGGACTGATGTGGAAAATCTGTCATTTTTTAAAAATATTTTTATTTATTTTTTTAATGTTTTATTTATTTTTGATACAGAGAGAGAGCATGAGAGGGGGAGAGGCAGAGAGAGGAGGTGACACAGAACCAGAAACAGGCTCCAGGCTCTGAGCTAGCTGTCAGCACAGAGCCCGATGCGGGGCTCGAACCACGAACGTGAGATCTGACCTGAGCTGAAGTCGGAGGTTTAACCGACTGAGCCACCCAGGCGCCCCGATCTGTCATTATTTATAACTGAGCTTGAGCCAATATGATGTAGGGACCAGGGGGTAAAAAACTTGTTGTAGAATGGATTTCACATAATAGCAGAGACATCATTCCCTTAAAAAGGATCTGTGATGGAGAGGTACCACAATGCTTGACAAAATTAACTAAGATGGGATCTTGTTAATCAGGAATGTCTCTAAATGGAGAAAAGTAATTTGTATTGCAGATGATCAGCATTTGAATATCTGGAAATGCCTGAACTTGAACTTGGTGCTTTCTTGTTGCCAAGCAGCGGGAAAGAGACAATAAATCGTACCTTGGTTTTTGTTAAGATGGTAAACTAACAGGATGCTGGCTTCCGTCACCACCAAAATCAATTTTGGAAGAATTTTAAGCCACAAAGAATTGTTAAGATATTACTAGGACAGGGCATCTGGGTGGCTCAGCTGGTTAAAGTCCAACTCTTGATTTCGGCTCAGGTCATGATCCCAGGTTTGTGAGATTGAACCCCTCTTTAGGCTCTGTGTGGAGATTGGAGTCTGCTTAAGATTTTCTCTTTCTCTCTCTCCCTCTGCCCTTCTGCCTTGTTCCTTCCCACTCTTTCTCTCTCTCCTTCTCACTCAAATAACAAATAACAATAAAATAAAATAAAATAAAATAAAATAAAATAAAATAAAATATTACTGGGATCATATTGGCACCGTATAAATCATTTGATTGTATAAGAAAGGGTTTATTTCTGGGCTACTTTATTCCATTCGCTTATGTCTATATGTCGGTACCACTGTTTTAATTACTATAATCTTACAGTGAGTTTTAAAAACAATTAGGTGTTGGGGCGCCTGGGTGGCTCAGTCCGTTCAGTCAGACTTCAGCTCAGGTCATGATCTACCGGTTTGTGGGTTCGAGCCTCGCGTGGGACGCTATGCTGACATCTCAGAGCCTGGAGCCTGCTTCAGATTCTGTGTCTCTCTCTTTTTCTGTCCCTCCCCCACTCACACTTTGTCTCTCAAAAATAAATAAATGTTAAAAAAAATTAAAAACAACTAGGTGTGAATGCCCTAAGTTTTCTTCTTTTTCTATTGTTATGGCTATTTGGGGTCCCTTGAGATTGTATATGAATTTAAAATGCATTTTTCTATT
>NC_043703.1:77604154-77657134 GCF_006229205.1 Suricata suricatta | reverse complement strand
GGGGGGGTGGGGGTCGGGAGGAGGTAGAAAGGTGGGGGGAGGGGCGCCTCAGTTGGCTCTCCCGCTCTCCGGGCTGCGCTCCCACTGTCTCCGCGGTAGCCGGAGGTCCCCAAGTTTTTCGGGGCGAGGGTGCTGCCTCCTACCCCACCGGGTCCCCTCCGTCGCTCTTCTCTTCCTTGGGCTGCGCTGCGCGGCTCTTGCTTTTCACGTATTGTTTGGCTGGGTCTCTAATGGCGGACGGGGAGGCAGCGCTGCCGGTCGCCGACTGCAGGGGGGGGCAAGTCTCGGGCCCAGGGCAACTGCTTGGGGCAAATATGGAGGATAGCAGCCCAGCGGTGCCGTGAGCCGCCCCTTACCTCCGAACTGGTGCCCCGATTGACGGGGATGACGCTGGGTGGGCAAATTTAGGAAGGAGTACAATTCCGTTGCTGGCGTCGAGGCAACGTTTGCCCTTCCCCCCCCCTCCCTTCCCAGTAGTAGGCTTGGTGCCCTCTAGCCTCCTCCCTCCGGATTTTGCCTTTCACGTAGGATTTGGTCCCAGATATATATTGTGCGCCGTTTTGCTCCACTTTATGTTGGAGGAGACTGTTGGTTGCGAGCTGGAGAGTAATAATAGAAGGGCCAAACCTCCTTGACCTCTTATTCCCTTTTTGGCCTCCTCCTGGTGTAATGGGCTTGCTTCTTCCACCTGGTTAGATGTTCTTGATCCATTTTTCATTTTTCCTTTTACCTCAGGACCAGGAATCGCCTTCCACCCTATCTGGTGCATCTTTGGCAGAAAGTGAGGAAAACACCTCCATTGTGAGTCCTTCGCCTCTTAATTTGTTGCTTAGAGGACGTTGTCGGGGTTAGCCACGGGACTGGTCTGTCTGTCCCCGTTGTTTTGAGGGGGAGGAGCTTTTCCGTGGGTGGCAGCTGCCCCCGGGGTGAAGCCTGGGTAATGGCTGGTGAGGCAGCTGGGAGTGGGCGCTGCTGTTTTCACCGCTGCAGACATCTCTCCCGCTGCTGCAATACCAACCTCAGCAACCAGACGACGAGCTCCTGCAGCTGCTCACGTTACCCGGGAGGAGGGGTGGTGCGAACGAGGGCATATTTCTGGCGCCCTCTAGAGTTCCGAAGTGGGAATTGACGTTCTTACGTGTTGGATGCTGTGCTTGCAACCATCTTTAACACTGTTTCTTCCTTTACCACGGGCCCTTGATTGTAGTGATTGGAAAACTAGAGTCGTTTAACTTTTTGTCTCTCATTTAAAAGACACGTTTTGACTCTTAGGGCTCATGAGTTGGTAGAGAGGATGAAGCCCACTCTTGTGCCCCAGTTCATGCTGCTGGTTCACAAGCTGGGGTGCTGATGACTAGTCCACTGACTGCTCCAGGGAATCTCTTAGTCTTTACTTGAGTCATTCCTGAATGTGTCACCTGAGTTACTGATTAAAGCTTGTAATTTGTTGGTTTTAAGACACGGTCTTGTAATATGCTAGACAGTAAAATAAATAGCCAGTCAAAATTTCTGTCAGTTGAAATTAGTTACAAAGTGTCAATGAAGCTAGGTGTCTGGACACACTATTTCCTGAGCTCTGGACACATTATCATGGACAGTTGCTAGTGTAACTTGTAGATGTCTCTGTCAGACGTGAGTCACAAATACAGTAGCTTATGCTTAGATACTGAGTCCCAAATGGTTCCAAAGATAGTTAATTGAGGATAAATATTTGCTGAGTGCTGATGTTACTGTATATTTTAATACACAACATTCTAGACACAATGCAAGGCACTTTCATGTATTATTTCCTTTAATCTTAGAAAGTATCCTGCAGAGTAATAAAAATAGCACATGTTGAACCCTTATTATATGGCAGCTAATTCTAAGTTTAAGAAATTTTATTATGGAAATTTTAAAATTTATGAGTGAGGATAGTATGCTGAACCTTTGTGTACCTCTTACTTATGTTCTATAATTATTAACACATATCCGAACTGATTTCTAATATGCACTTAATTTAATCCTCACAAAATGAGGTCCTCTCTTGATAGTGTGACACTGTGAGAGACGAGTGATATAAGTACTGTTTTTATTCCTAATTTGTAGAGGAGGAGACAGAGACATAGGAAGAAACCCAGGTAGAAGTAGTACTAGTATAGAACAGGCAGTTTGAGTACAGTGCCCAAGTTTAGCTACTATATTGTCCTGTTTTAAAGTACTTAATATTCTTGTTCTACACATTTAGAAATTGAATCACTGAAAAAGCCAAGGTTAGAATTCTCTCAGCTTCTGTTCTTTTCCTAGAGAAGAGTGTGTAAACAAATAGCAAATGTTTGAATGTTACTATCTTTTTAAAAAGTACTAGAACTGCAGTTACCAATTTGATTATTTACTGTCTTGTTTGAAAACTGTCTACTTGAGTTAGGAGTAATATGTTCTTTTTTTCAATATGTCTGTATACAGTTTAGAGTCTGTAATTGTTTCCTAAATATTGCAACTTAAATGTGTATAACTTGTCTCATGAGTTTAAAGGTCTTTTCAGGTATTAGGTCATTCACATATAGTGGATCAAGGATCAGATCTTTCACATAGATAGTGAGTGTGCAATGCTATAGGGCAATGCTTATTTTATCCTCACATAGTTTCATGAAAGATTTAACTGTCATATTTTTTTCCCTTTGTTCTCAGTTGTGATGTTGATGTGGGGAAGGTTGGTAATTTGCTATATTTAATAGACCTTTGGGGGAGCAGGACATGTAAAATGTGTAATCTGGACTATCTGTAATGTCAACGCATTGTACATGATGTAATGAAGGCCATAGTTCTTTTTTGATAATACCAGAATGTGGTCTTTGTTTTGCTTAATGATTTAGTTCAGAATTTAAAATTCTTTTGCTTAAAAACCACTTAACTAATGGTGCTTTAATATGCCAGACAGTAAGATGAAGATAACATGATTTTTTAATTGGCCTTGGCTAAATAAGTTCTTTAGCACACTCACTATTAGGCACTTAATGTGAGTTAGGTGCTTTTATGTGTACTTACAAAGTGTTTTGGCAGTTAAAGACACTTTGCATACTTCTGGCATCTTTCTTTAGAGAATCCTTAACAGTGTGTGTTCTCATTCGCCTGCCTGCCTTTTTAAACACTTGGAAGAAAGTTACAAGATGGTCTCTACTTTTCCTTGTGATATAATTTCATGGGCCAGACCTTTGTACCTCATATTGTGAGACAGCCCTGTTTCACTCAGATATCACGCAGATACTGACATATGAATGTTTCAGAGTTTTGTGTGGCTCTGGAGCTTAATGTGCCATATTTGTATAACAGTGTTATTAAAGATTATTCTATTTTGCCCTTCTTTGCATTTGAGACAAAGCCTTAAAATCAGATGATTTTACTGTAATGGAAAGAATATATATGAAATACTGGAACTCTCTTTGTTGTCGAAAGGTAGATAATCAGAAATTTTATATTATTTGTCTTCTAGGCATTAGTGTCTGTGCCTGCCCCATTAACAGTAACACTAATGTACAATTATATTGAATAATGTTCATTTTAAGAAGAGGCATATTCAGTTTGCCTGTATTTTCCTAGGTGAGTCCAGTGGATTCTCAAATAGTATTTTGTGTGTGGCATTTTAAATTAGGAAACAAGTAAGCATAGAGATTACTTTGACTCTACATTTCTCATTTTCAAATTTCAATTGGTTAATTTTCTTCTATTCCTGTGAGAGCATATAATAGGGATAAAATTTTTTTTTAATGTTTATTTATTTTTGAAAGAGAGAGAGCATGAGCTCACGTGCCAGTGGAGCAGGAACGCAGAATCTGAAGCAGGCTCCAGGCTCTGAGCGGTTAGCATAGAGCCTGACAATGGGACTGGAACTCAAAAACTGTGAGATCATGACCTGAGCCGAAGTCAGATGCTCAACTGAGCCACCCAGGCACCCCTAGAATTGGGATTTTAGACTGAACAAGAGTTTTGAACTATTTAAATCTAAAAGTTCTTATGCACAGCTAATATGTAAGATCTATAAAGTTGTCTGTGAGAAAAATTGCTGTTGGATAAATTAATGCGTTTGAGGTAGGGAATCCTGGGTAACAACTGTAGTTTATTTGATTTGGCAACAAAATTGTTTTACATAGTTGGACTTGAACATTTTTTTAAACAACTCAATTTGTAATCGTAGGTTTGTTATTAAAATAGAAATGGGAAGGAGATTATGAGGGCTAGTACCAAACACACATACTTGTTTCTAAAAATTACACCTAAACAAGATAAATTGGTCATCTTAAAATGTGATAAAATTTGGATTGCAACACATTTTGAGCTTATCTATTGTTTTATTGCATATTTTAAGATCTGTTAATTTTTTGCTTCAAGTTTTATTTAACACTTTGGAGCTGCAGAAAAAAATTTCATAAACCAAAGGAGAACTCTATTGTCGAGTTAAAAATTGATGTGTAGAGGGGCGCCTGGGTGGCTCAGTCCTTTAAGTGTCTGACTTTGGCTCAGGTCATGATCTCATGTTTGTGGGTTTGAGCCCCACATCGGCTCTGTGCTAACAGCTCAGAGCCTGGAGCCTGCTTCGGATTCTGTGTCTCCCTCTCTCTCTGCCCCTCCCCCTCTCATGTACGCGCCCGCGCGCGCGTGCGCGCGCTCTCTCTCTCTCTCTCTCTCTCTCTCTCTCTCTCTCTCTCTTTCTTTCTCTGTTTCAAAATAAATAAAACATTAAAAAAAATTGATGTGTAGAGAGGTTTGCAAAATCCCTTGGTCACATGATTAGTTTGGGATTTGTTCTTAGTTCTATTTTATTTTTGACTTCATAGTAGTACATTGAAAGTTAGAAGTAATAGAATTTAAGAAAAATTCAATGTCCTTAATTTGAAAGAAGGATATGACCATTGGAGTTTTATTTTTACTGATTTGATTAGTGTCTTGTAAGTATTGATATTTATAAAAGAAATGATTTAAGAGGAAACTTTGGATATTAGGATAAGTAGGTAATAAATATTTCATAGCTCTGGTTTAAGAAGAAACTTGAATATGTGTTTCAATATCATGTTACCTAGTTTTTGCTTATCCTTTTTGAAGGAGTGGCATTCTTCTTAGCGAATTTTAACCACTTTTAATATCAATAGACTGCCAAATGTCAGGTCTTTTTTTTTCTCCAGAGGGTTCTCTGATTTTTTTCCCCCCTCTGGTGTTTCTAGTGAATTCAGAGGTCAAATTTAAAATTTAAAGGTTAAGGGGTGCCTAGGTGGCTCAGTGGGTTAAGCATCCAACTTCAGCTCCGGTCATTATCTTGTGGTTTGTGGGTTTGAGCCCTGCATCAGGCTCTGAGCTGTCAGCACTGTTGAGCCTGCTTCAGATTCTGTCTGTCTCTCTCTCTCTTGCTCTCTCGCTCTCTCTGCCTGCCCTCCCCTGCTCATGCTTTGTCTTTCTTTCTCTCTCTCTCCTTCAAAATAAATAATGAAAAAAATTTTTAATTAAAAGTTTAAAAAATACACCTAAACTAATAAAGTGTTATATGTCAATTTGTTCTTAATTTTTAAAATGTTTTAAAACCTTTTCTTCTTAAGTTATTATATATGATTCTGATATTTAAAATTAATACTAAATTGTAATTTAAGGGTAATTATAATTTCCTAGAAGTAGAATTGTTGCAACCTCATTGAGAATTCTTACAGTAAACTTATTTCTTCCTAACTATACATTTAAGTTGGATTAAAAAATACTTAAATGGCTATTTTAAGTAAGATTGTGGTGCTTACTTCAGACAGAAGAAAGTTCCCGTAATGTGACAGAGTGAGACACATTCTTCAGGTTTTTTACACTGTGGAAGTGCCATGCGAATATTACTTTTGCTATAGTCATCTAGATAGACATAGTGTCTGGATTTAGTGTTATAAGAATTTGGAACTGATATTATGGTTCTGTAACCAAAAGATATTACAGAGACTTATTTTTTGTAATACCGTAACAGATTTATAATCATTTATTTCTAAGAAGCATGTCTTTTGACTCGGAAGAGTGGCAGTTTTTGGCTTATTGAGCTGGCTGGACCAGACTGAGAATAGTTCAGGGCAATCAGGGCACTGTAGAAATCATTTATTCAAAAAATTGTGTATTATAACATTTACTGCATATCAAATAATCATAAAAATATGTTCTGTTCATAGTTGGACAGCCCTTTCTCTGCCTCAGTGCTTGGAAGAGCATTTCATCTAGACTTCTAATTCTAGGACTCTGATTTGGAATTTGTAAGTTTTTGGTTAGGCCAGTGATGATCAGATTAGTAAATTATGTTTTCAGTTCCATAGAACTGAAGAAATGTTAGAGTAGAAGTGAAAATTTAGTTTAAATAAAATTTTGAGGGGTACCTGGGGGGCTCAGTCGGTTAAGCGTCTGACTCTTGGTTTTGGCTCAGGTCATGATCTCATGGTTCATGGGATCCAACCCTGCATCAGGCTCTGTGCTGGCAGCATGGAGCCTGTTTGGGATTTCTCTCTCCCTCTTTCTTCCCCTCCCTGGCCTTGTTCCCTCTCTCTTTCTCAAAAAATAAACATTAAAAAATGAAATTTTTATTTTGTCCTTTTGTTTTAAATCTCTTAGTATTATATATTATCATATTCTCTCTCTCTCTCTCTCTCTCTCTCTCTCTCTTTCTCTCTCTCTATAAAGAGGGGCAGGGAAAGGGAGAGACAGAATCCTAGGCAGGCTCTGCACTGGCAGCTCAGAACCTGACATAGGGCCTGAACTCCTTAACCGGGAGATCATGACCTGGGGTGAAACCAAGAGTCAGATGCTTAACTAACTGAGCCACCTAGGTGCACCTTTACTGTTACTTTTTAAAAAAAACTTTTATGTGTTTATTTGAGAGAGGGAGAGGGAGGGAGGGAGGGGCAGAGCGAGAGGGAGACACAGAATCTGAAGCAGGCTCCAGGCTCTGAGCTGTCAGCACAGAGGCCGACACAGAGCACGAACCCACAGACTGTGAGATCATGACCTGAGCCGAAGTCAGACACTCAACTGACTGAGCCACCCAGACACCTCTATAGTTATATTTTGATTATTTCAGTTTATTTTAAATATTTCTGGCCCTCACATGGTATCTAAATTCTTTTTTTATTTTTTATTTTTTAATGTTTATTTATTTTTGAGAGAGAGAAAGAGCACGAGCAGGGGAAGGGCAGAGAAAGAAGGAGACATAGAATCTGAAGCAGGCTCCAGGCTCTGAGCTGTCAGCACAGAGCCCGACGCAGGGCTCGAACTCACAAACCATGAGATCATGACCTGAGCTGAAGTCGGCCGCTTAACCAACTGAGCCACCCAGGGGCCCCATTTGAATTCTTACATGTTTGTGGTTTTGTTTCTTATGTAATGAAAATTTTTTCTTTCAGTTTTATAAAATCATTACTATAAAATTAATCTAGTTTTAACTTTACAACTTTAATTATTATGCCTGTTTTCTCACTTTGTTTTTATTTTTGAGTCTCTAATATTGTGCTTTCTTAAGTTTAAACTCCTGTCTGGGAAGTCATTTCATTCCAGTTTTATGTTGCCTATCAAAGAGAAGCTTTTGTTCTGGTGTGTCTTTGTCTTCCATGACCCTAACTCCTGACTTCCGGGATGCTTTCTTTTCTTCATTTGGATATCACATTTTCCATCCTTATGTCCTTGCCCAGCTGTCTTCATCCTTCTTCCTCTTGGATTTAAGTGTTCATTTGTCTTCTGGATTTCTAACCCTTCTTGCATTTAGAAAAAAAATGCCACCTAGTCTGTACTTTTTTTGTTGTACTTGTACGAGGCATCTCCAAATTTTAGTAAACTTTTTAATTTGCTGAGATCATGGAATGTGGGTGTGGTTCTACTGGTATGTTAGGGCCTCACAAGGAAGGGGAATTAGGACTTAATTTTAGAGTTTTTTTCTACCTAAAGTATTTATTTTTGTTACTTGATGTTACTAGGGGATTTGCAGTGTGACATGAGTTTGGAGACAGAGATTTGGGTTCAGATCTACCGTGGCTTATGAGGGAAAGTTTTCTTAAACTGGATTGTTTTGATGACTGCATAAGTAAATAAATTTACTAAAAGTTTTCACTTAAAATGAATAAATTTTTACCATATGCAAATTATACCGATAAAACTGTTAAAACCAATTTTGCTCTACCATTTATTTACTAGTTTGTGATCTCTGGTAAGTTACTTAACCTAAGAGGCTTGGTCTGCTCATCTGTTAATTGAGGAGTATAATGCCTACTTTTCTGTGATCATTATAAGAAATTAGAAATAACGTAGAGTATGTGACTAGCTAAGATCTATAATCAGTCTGAATGGACCAAATATGAATTTCTTGCCAATAAACTCACTGAATGCTCATTTGATACTAGAGGGAAGGAATTCTCTTTCTCTTCACTGACTTCTCTCTGCCTGTCCCTTTGTTAGTCTCTAAGAATGCTACAGTGCTCTACCCTTCAGAATCTCTGCAGAATCTTTTGCATACCTTCTGCTTCATCTTCCCATACTTTTCAAAAGAAATTTCACTTACAACACTCTACACATCTTTTTTTTTTTTGAAGTCACTAGTGATTTAATTGTCAAATCCTTAAGTGCTTCATTTTTTGAAGTCACTAGTGATTTAATTGTCAAATCCTTAAGTGCTTCATTTTTGTCTTAATCATGTAGCATTTGGAATTTAATATTCCTTGAAATTCTTGATTTCTCGGTCTATGAACTAACATGGTCTTCTATTTCTGACCGTCTCCTTCACTTATCCTCACTAGACTCTCAAATGTTGAGATCTTTAAGTGTCCTTATATCCTAAAGCACTCAGCTCGCTCTTGTTTTGTATGTTGACCATAGTCCATTTTGTTAGATAATAGGGATTTATATTTACAAGGCAACTTTCATCCTATTCCTTATTCCAGTCTACAGCCAGATTAATTTTTCATAAAGCCCAGTCTGATCACATCTCTTACTTCAGAAAAATTTGAGTGATTCTTTTTGGCATGTGAAACAAAATAGGAACTAAGCTTTAAAACCCTTAAAAAGAAAGCAATTGGGAAATGTTTTATGTGATTTTTAGGTAGGTTCTCTCTTCATTTTGAGGAGATAGTCATGTAAATGAATGAATATAAATGATGGTGCATAATAGAAAATATACAGACAGTCTAATTACATGAAATAGAAGTTGGGGTTTTGATTTTTTACTTTGCTTTTCTGTTTGGAGTGTAATTGTAACTACTGTATTGTAAATGGAAAATAATTGCATATGTTAAAAAAATAAATTGTATTATATTAAAAAAAAAGAAAATATACAGACATGAATAGTTACATGCATGTCAGAAAGGACAATTCTTTTTTATTTATTTTTATTTTATTTTAGAGAGAGAGAGAGAGAGCATGAGTAGGGAAGAGGGGCAGAGGGAGAGAGGGAGAGAATCCCAAGCAGGCTCCATGCCCAGTGGGGAGGATCCCATGATCCTGGGATCATGACCTGAGCCAAAATTAAGAGTTGGTCGCTCAACTGACTGAGCCACCCAAGTGCCCCCATAAAGGACAGTTTTTAATATTTTGGTTATAAAAATAAAACATGCCTTAGGGGCACCTGGGTGGCTCAGTCAGTTAAGTGCCCGATTTCTGCTCCGGTCTTGATCTCTCAGTTCATGTGTTTGTGCTGACATCTCAGAACCTGGACCCTGCTTCAGTCCGTCTCCCTCTCTCTCTGCCCCTCCCCTCTTTGTGCCTTGTCTCTCAAATAAATAAACCCTAAAGATAAATAAGTAAATAAAAACAAAACATGCCAAAATCTTCAAGTACTAAAAAATATGTGATAGAGAAAATGGAAGTTCTTCCTAATCCCATTTTTATATGAGATATTTATATTTTTAAATGTATTCCTATAATTTTTCTCCCTGTTCAGCATACTAATATTTTGCATGTATACTGTTATCATTAATTGACATTTTCTATACAATTCTGACATTCTTGTAATTCCTTCCCTATCCTTAGGTTGCAAAAGTCTTCAGTTGGTTACTGCTTGAATTCTAGTGCTTGGTATATTAGAATAGTTCGTAAGTCTCAGGTCTTTGTAATTGAAGGATGATGTATAGTGAAAGGTATTTGTAATTGAAGGATGATGTATAGTGAAAGGTATGTGGACTTAGGCACGAACCCTAACAGTTGCAGTATACCATAGGAAAGCTCCCTGATTACACCAGATGGTTTACTCATCTGCAAAATGGTATAATAATAATAATATATTTAAGATGTCTATTATGACAGATTTTTTTAAGGTAGTATGGTACCAGGTATGTCTTTTAAAATTGGTAGTTGTTATTAGTCTTATATTAGGTGTGAGAAAGAATTCAGAGACAACTCAAGTCATGAAGGGGCTGAAGAAAAAGTATTAACTGAAATAAGACTGCCTTTGCTTCAGAGCTTCTTCACTAATTTATTAGATGGTTTAAAAAACAAACTGAGGCGCCTGGGTGGCTCAGTTAGTGTCTGACATTGACTCAGGTCATGGTCTTTGTGGTTTGTGAGTTTGATCCCCACATCGGGCTCACTAGTGTCAGCCTGTTAGTGTAAGATTCTCTGTTCCCCTACCTGCCCCTTCTCTGCGTGTGTGCACCCAAAAATAAATATTAAAAAAAAAACTACATTGAATTATAAAGAATAGGTAGGATTGTATATTTACTTTCTGTAATTTGTCTACTATGGGAGAGAGAACATAGATTTTCTTTGATATACTCCATGTTCTTTTTATATAAAAAGATGTTCATTTTAAGACCAATCAATGAACCTCTGGAGAACATGTCTCCAAAAGAGAATGCTAGTAAAAATCTTCTTGAGTTTTGAGTCTTAAAAAACACAGGGAATAGGTTTTTATTTAGTAATAATCTGTATTGGAGAAATAGATTCTTAGTACCTGAAGCTTTTTTGAATCTGTGATCTCATTTGCTTATTGATGCAGTTATCGTTTCTTTAGGTTAGATGAGTCTTTTACTTTTTTTTAAAGTAGGCTCCGTGCCCAGCTAGCGCCCAGCGTGGGGCTTGAACTCACTACCCTGAGGTCAAGAGTTAGACGCTCAACTGAGTTACCCAGGTGCCTCTCCCTCCATTTTTTTTTTAAGTAATATTCGTCTTAATCATGGCACTTTTGAATTCATGTAAAGAAGGTATATTCTTTTTAAAGCCCTCTTCACAATCATGTTTAAAAAAAAACACTGGGAAACAAAGAGTGATTACATTAGATCATAGATTAGGAATACCAGATGTTTTAAGAATAAATGAATGTTTCCAAGTTAACATATGTAGTTGAAATTTACTTGTAGATTTTAACTTCTGTTTAGCGATGGAAGTTTGGGTTTATTTAGCTTCTTTGGATGAGGGCTAAAGAAGAATAGAGTTTATTAGGGTCTATGATTAGCCATATCACCAATAATGTAGGTTGAATATGGAAGTAGTAAAAAGTCATAATCAAAGACTGGGTAGAGATTTTGTTTTTTCATCTTTTGAGGACATTATTTTAATTTCCTGTTCTGTAATGGGTAAACTGAAGCTCAACGGTGAAATGATTGTGCTTTGGACCACAGGAAGGGAGGAGAGAGGTGGAGTTAGAATTCAGTTGTGGGGAGGCAATAGGGGATAGCAGAAAAAACAAAGAACAACCCAGAAAAGTTATTTGCTATCTCCCTTTATTAGAGAAAAATATTCAATAAATTTTGGCCAGGGAGTATGTTAAGTACAGAGGATGCAGTAATAGACAGTAAGAACATAGGTCTTTGCCCTCATGGAACATACATGATACAGATGACAAACAGAATTACAGGGGTGCCTGGGTTCACTCAGCTGGTTTTATTTTTTCTCAGGCTATGATCTGATGGTTTGTGAGTTCAAGCGTAGGTTTCCAGGCTGTGTGCGGACAGTACAGAGCCTGCTTGGGATTCTCTCTCTCTCAGTCTCTCTGCCCCTTCCATACTTGTGTCTTTCTCAAACTAAATAAAGTAAAAAAACTGAAAAAAAAAGCATAAAATTACAAATTGGGTAACTGTAGTGGAGGAAATGTGTGTGATAATGAGAATAATAAGGGAGAACTTATTTAGACTGGAGCTGCTGGGCCAATGAAGTGTTTGACAGAAAAAGATCTTGAGGGAATGACATTTACTTCTATTCATTAAAGTTTTTATATAAATTCCAGTCAGTTAACATACAGTGTAATACTAGTTTTAGGTGTAGAACCTAATGATTCATCACTTAACACACAACACCCAGTGCTCATCACAACAGGCGCCCTCCTTAATCCCCATCACCTAGTTCATCCATTCCCCTCCCCCCACCTCCCTTTGAGTGACCATCAGTTTGTCCTCTATAGTAAAGAATCTTTTCTTAGTTTGTCTCTCTTTTTTACCTTTTGTGCATTTGTTTTGTTTCTTAAATTCCACATGTGAGTGAAATCATAAGGTATTTGTCTGTCTCTGACTGACTTATTTCCCTCAGCATAATACTCCAGAATTCATTCTTTTTTATGGCTGAGTAATACTCCACTGAGAGAGAGAGAGAGAGAGAGAGAGAGAGAGAGAGAGGGAGAGAGAGTGCGCGCGCGCGAGCGTGTGCACGTGCGCCACAACTTCTTTATCCATTTGTCATGGACACTTGGGCTATTTCTATAATTTGGCTATTATAGATAATGCTGCTGTAAACATTGGGTGCATATATGCTTTTGAATTAGTATTTTTGTATTTTTGGGGTAAATACCTAGTAGTGTGAATGCTGGATCATAGGTAGTTCTAGTTTTAACTTTTTGAGGAACTTCCACACTGTTTTCCAGAGTGGCTGCACCAGTTTGCATTCCCACCAATAGTGCAAGAGGGTTCCCATTTTCCCACATCCTCACTAACACCTGCTATTTCTTGCGTTGTTGATTCTAGCTATTCGGATAGGTGTGAGGTGGTATCTCACTGTAGTTTTGTTTTGCATTTCCCTGGTAAGTGATGTTCAGCAGCTTTTTACATGTCTGTTGGCCATCTGTATGACTTCTTTGGAGAAACATCTTCTCATGTCTTTTGCCCATTGGGTTATTCAGTTTTGGGGGTGTTGAGTTATTTAAGTTATATAACTTATACAATAAGTTATACATATAACTTATTGTATAAGTTATTTATATATTTTGGATACTAAACCTTTCAGATATGTCCTTTGCAAAATACCTTCTCCAATTCCATAGGTTACTTTTAGTTTTGTTAATTGTTTCCTTTGCTATTGAGATCCCTTTTATTTTGATAAAGCCTCAACAGTTCATTTATTTTATTTATTTATTTTTAAAGTAAGATCGAGGCCCAATGTGGGGCTTGAATTCATGACCCTGAGATCAAGAGTTGTATACTCAACCAACTGATCCAGGTGGGTGCCCCTCAGTAGTTTATTTCTGGTTTTGTTTCTCTTGCCTCAGGATATTAGAAAGTGACATTTGAACGGTTCCTAGACTGGGGCACCTGGGTGGCTTAGTTGGTTAAGCGTCCGACTTCGGAACCGTGATCTCACGGCTCGTGGATTCGAGCCCTGTGTCAGGCTCTGTGCTGACAGCTAGCTCAGAGCCTGGAGCCTGCTTCAGATTCTGTATCTCCCTCTCTGTCTAACCCTCCCCTGCTCACATTGTCTCTCTCTGCCTCTCAAAAAAATAAATAAACAGTGCCTGGAAGATGTTCAGGAAAGACTGTTTCAGACAGGAATATTGTGTGAAAAGGGCCCCTTGAGCCAAGGAGGATCTTGGGCTCTTCCACAAACTAAAAGAAAGCTTAGTTTAGCAGAACGTTAGTGATCAAAGTGGGGAAGAACAGTGCCAAAATTGAGCGTAGCCTGTAGGCAGGGATCAAATCAGGCAGAAATTGGGGCACGTCAGTGGCTCAGTCAGTTAGATGTCTGACTTTGGGTCAAGTAATGATCTCACAGTTTCTGGGTTCAAGCCTGCATTTGGCTCTGTGCTGACAGTTCAGAGCCTGGAGACTGCTTCAGATTCTGTCTCCATCTCTGCTGCTCCTCGGCTCACACTCAGTGTCCCTTTCTTTCAAAAATAAACATTGTAAAAAATTTTTTAAAAAATCAGGCAAGAATGTTATAGGTTGGGGAAAATCTTAGGTTGTCTCAAGTACACTGGAAAGCCACGTAAGAAGCAATTGGTGTTATCTGGTTTAATTTTTAAAAGGATCTTTGGGTATTCTGGGGAATGTGGTAGATAATGTCAGTAATCCAGTATCAAAATAATGGCATATTTTTAGGACTAGAGAGGTATCAGAAGAGATGAATTAAAGTGGACATTTCTTGAAATAAATAAAACCCCCTAGAATTTAAATAAAAATTTGAAAAGAAAAATGGACAGTTTCATATTTATTTTGGAAGTAGGATAGGATTTGGGGATGACATGACTGGAAGTGGTGGAAAAAAATTAAGAATGACCTCCAGATTCCTGGTGTGAGTAGCTAGACACATAGCTGGCAACGACTGGAGGAGGTGGTGAACTAGATGTAGGAAGTAGACAGTTTTGGGCTTTGAAACTTTGTGATTGACATAAATTAAGGAGACTTGGGTATTGGTAATATTTAAAATCAAGGGAATGGGTGAAATCCCCAAAGAAAATTAAAATTACTTGAAAATATTTTGCAGTTATATTGTGGTCCTATGGGAAATAAATTATTCCATATGCCTAGAAATTCTGTGCCCTAGAGATAACCCAAATAAGTAATTGATTTATTCATTTATTAGATCAAAGGGATTTTTGTTTAGGCTCTATCATAATTCTTCAGTGGACTTTAGTATACTAAATTATTTTTATCAGTTTCTAAAACCACTGTAGCATCATTTTAGATAACTGATGAAGATCTGTTGAAAAAACTTGTGGCTGTATTGTAAGCGTCATGAGGGTATTATAATCCATCAGGTAAGTCATGAGTCAGTGGTCTCTTGGCCCCTCTCTTCACTTCCCTGGAGATTAGTAGTAGTAGTATTACCAATTTAGTGTTTATTATTCTAAATACTCTTCAGTGCACATACTAATATGTACCCATAAGAATTATATAGTAATTTTGTGTGTGCATTTTAAAAACATGTATACTATACGTATCTTCCTGCAACTTTCTCTTTTCACTTAGTGGTATGTTATGGATATCTTTGAGTTAGTACATAAAGATCTACCTCTTAGCTGTTGTGTGATGTTTCATGTGGTGGATTTAATAACACAGTTTAGACATTCTATTGATGGACATTACAGAGAATATACGTGTAGTAGTTTCTCTGGATACATGTATGTTTTTGCTAGGGGAAATTCTGATGGTAGATGTGAGAATAGTAATTGCTGAGTCAGAGTACATGCATACATATATTTTAATAGGTAACAGCCAGATTGTCTTCCACTGGACCCCACTGTATTGAGTGCATTTCTACTAATTTCTCCACATTCTTGTGAACATCGGGTATTATTAAATAATTTTGTTAGTTTAATTTGTTCTTTTTAAAGTATGGATATCAATTCTTTGTTATATCTGTTAAAATATATATGTAAATATAGTATGTATATTTTTATCTTGTACATTTCTACATCTTATTGCGGGTTTTTTTCCCCCGCTATATAAACATTTTATAAGGTAATGGGAAAAAGTCCATGTCAGTATTGCAAGATAGAATAACTATAATGAATATGCAAGGTTTTTATGAAGGAACTTATAAAATAATACCATAGGACATAAAAGATAACCAGAATGGAAAGGCATGCATATGTCTGAATGAGAAGTCTTCAATAATGTCAACATATTAATTTTTCTCTCTCTAAATTAATGTTTAAATTCAGTGAAGCCCTAATCAGTTCCACATGTATATGGAAATGGTACCAAATTCAAAAAGTAGAAAGGATAAACAGTGAGAAGGAAGACATGCCTCTTCTCCAACCCATTGGCACAGTTCTCTTCCCTAGAAGTAAACCACCGTTCTCCTTCTCTTAGATATTTTTCTAGAGATAACATATGCATATGTGTGTATATGCCTCTCTGTGTGTGTATGGTGTTGTGTTTATCCATTATTCTGTATCTGGTTTGCACTTAATTTATATGAGAGGTTGTTCCATATTAGTATGTAAGGACATTTTTAGAGCTGCCTGTGTGCAGGACTGCAAAATATTGTATTGTCTTTTTCATCATTCAATTTATCAGTCTTTTGAGAGAAATTTAGAGTGTTTCAATCTTTTTACTTTTCAACAAATATCCTTCTATGTTTTGTTTTTCGTTAAAAAAATTTATTTTTTACATTTATTTATTCTTGAGAGACAGAGTGAGGCAGAGCATGAGTGGGGCGGGGACAGAGAAAGAAGGAGACCCAGAATCCGAAGCAGGCTCTAGGCTCTGAGCAAGCATTCAGCACAGAGCCCGATGCAGGGCTCGAACCCATGAATCATGAGACCTGAGCTGAAGTTGGACACTTAACCAACTGAGCCACCCAGGCACCTCTATGTTTTGGTTTTTAAAAAGGAGATAATATATCTGTAGGAAGGGTGCTTAGAAGTGAAATTGCTTGGTAAAAATATTTTTTGAGGTGCCCTCCATAGAAGTTATGCTGGTTTACACTGATTTATGGTATGAGGCTCTTCCTGTACTGTTAAACCTTTGTTTTTCTTAAGCTTTTATTTAAATATGTTAATTTTGAGAAAGATTGCATGCACACGTGAGTGGGGGAGTGGCAGAAAGAAGGGAAAGAGAGAGAGAGAATAGACACTAACTGTGCTGATCCCATGACCGTGAGATCACAGCCTGAGCTGAAATCAGGAGTCGGACACTCAACCGACTGAGCCACCCAGGCACCCCTCTTAATTTTTGTTTTTAAATTTCCAGTCAACATACAGTGTAATATTAGTTTCAGGTGTAAAATACAGTGATTCAATACTACCATACAACACCTGGTGCTCACTACTGCACATGCACCCCTTAATCCCCATCACCTACTTGACCCGCCCTCCCATCCACCTCCCTTCTGAGAACCATTAGTTCTCTATAGTTAAGAGTCTGTTTCTTGGTTTGCGTTTCTCTCTCTTTCTCTGTCTGTCTCTTTCTCTCTTTTTTTTACCCTTTGTCTTGTTTCTTAAATTCAACATATGAATGAAATCATATGGTATTTGTCTTTGTCTGACTTATTTCTCTCAGCATAATACTCCCTAGTTTCATTCATGTCCTTGCAAATGCCAAGGTTTCATTCTTTTTTATTTCTGAGCAATATTCCATTGTGTGTGTATGTGTGTGTGTGTGTGTGTGTGTGTGTTTACAAATATATATACATATATATGCATACACACGCCACAGCTTCTTTATCCATTTGTCAGTCAATAGACACTGGGGCTGTTTTTGTCATTTGGCTATTGTAGATAATGTTGCTATTTAAACATCGGGGTGCATGTATGGCTTTAAGTTAATATTTTTGTATGTTTTTTGATAAATACATAGTTGCTGACTTGTAGGGTAATTGAGGAATGCTTTGATCTTTGTCAGTGTAAGCAAAAAGTGGTTTCCCTTTAGAATTTAAATCTGCATCTTATAAATATTTCATATATTTAAGAGCTATTGTATTTCCTTTTCTAGTGAACCGTTCTTTTTTTTTTTTTTTTTTGCCCTTTATTTTCTTTGGTTGTTGGTTTTATCTTATTGACTATAGGACCTTTTTTAGGATATGAGTTGCAAGTAGGTCATCATTGTGGTATTCCGCCCCCACATAAATGTCTGATAAAATACAGTAATATAAAATTTATCATTTTTTTCTATTAAGTATACTGTTCAGTGGCATTAAGTATATTCACTAATGTTTTGCAAAGATCACCATTATTCTATCCAACTTTTTCATCATCCCAAACAGAAATCCTGTGCTCTTTAAACACTAATACCCAGTACTCCTTTCTCTTAGCTCCTGGTGACCTCTCTTCTTTTTGTCTTATTAGTAGGCACCTCAGATAAGTAGAACTGTAAAATATTTGCCTTTTTGTGTCAAATTAGTTTATTTATCATAGTGTTTTCAAGGTTTCAAGGTTTTCTGTTTTGTAACATGTATCTGACTTCTTTTTTAGGGCTGAATAATATTCCATTATCTGTACATTTGTTTGTCCATTCATTTGTTGACAGACTTTCGGGCAGTTCCCAGCTTTTGGCCATTGTGAATAATGCTGGTGTGAACATTACTTTACAGGCATCTATGAGTCTCAGATTTCATTTCTTTTTGGTATATATAGGAAGTGGAATTGACTGATCATGTGTTAATTCTCCGTATGGCTTTTTGAGGATCCCCCAAACTGTTCTCCACAGTGGCTGTACACCATTTTACATGGCTCTGACCAGCAATGCAAAACTGTCTAATTTTTTTTCAGAAGTGTTCCAATTTTTGTGCATTTTTACCTTGTTATTATTTATCTATAAAAAAGAACTCCATTCTAATTGCTGTGAATTGCTGTGGTTATCATTTTGCTTTTTTCCCTAATTTTTAATTTTAAATTGTATAAAACATAAAATTTACTATCTTAACCATTTTTTAAAGGTTTTTTTTGGTCTTTATTTTATTTTGAGAGACAGAGACAGAAAGTGAGTGGGGGAGGGGCAGAGAGCGAGGGAGACACAGAATCCGAAGCAGGCTCCAGGCTCTGAGCTAGCTGTCAGCATAGAGCCCAATGCGGGGCTCGAACCAGCCAACTGAGCCATCCAGGCGCCCCTATCTTAACCATTTTTAAGTGTACATCTCAGTAGTGTTAAGTAATTCACATTATCATACAGTAGATCCCCTGAACTTTTTCATCTTGAAAAACTAATACTCTGTACCCATTAAACAATTCCCTGTCTACTTCTTTCCTAAGCCCTGGCAACCGTCGTCCTACTTTGCATTTGTATGAATTTGATTTGTTTAGATACTTCATGAAGTAAGTGTGATCATGCAGAATTTTGTCTTTTTTCACTTTGTATAATATCCTCATAATTCATCCATGTTGTAGCACATAATAGGTTTTCCTTTTTTATTATGACTATTACTCCATTGTATGTGTATAGACCACATTTTACTTAGCTCTTCATCTGCCCATGGACATTTGGTTGCTACCTCCTGCCTATTTGTGAATAGTGCTGCCATGGCTGTAAATGTGCAAATATCTCTTGGAGATCCTGCTTTCGTTTCTTTTAGATATGTACCCAGAATTGAGATTGTGGTGTCATACAGTTATTTAATCATTAAAGTTATTTAATTTTTAATTTTTTAAGTAACCTTTATACTGTTTTCTATAGCTGCTGCTCCTATTTCAACCGTCAGTACACAGGGCATCACAGTTCTTCAGCCAGCCAACCAACCAGCCAACCAACCAATCAGTTGCTCCTCACTAACAGTTGTTACTTTTTGTTTGTTTTGATAGCCACCATTCTTATGGAAGTGAGGTGATGTCTTCTGGTTTGATTTTCATTTCTCTAATTAATAAAGTTGAGCATCTTTTCATATGCTTATTGGTTATTTGTGTATCTTTTATTTTGGTTTATTTTCTTAGGTATCTACTTAAGTCTTTTTTTTTTAACATTTTAATTTTTTAAAAAGTTTATTTATTTTAAGAGACAGAGTAGATGAGGGGCAGAGAGAGACCGAGAGAGATTCCTAGGCAGGCTCTGTGCTGTCAGCGGGGAGCCTGATGTGGGGCTTGAACTCATGAACCGTGAGATGACCTAAGCTGAAACCAAGAGTCAGACACTTAACTGACTGAGCCACCCAGGTGCCCAAGTATCTACTTAAGTCTTAGGCCCATTTTTAAATTGTTTTTGTTGTTGAGTTGTATGAATTCTTTATATATTCTAGATATAAATGTCTTATCAGATATATGATTTGCAAATACTTTCCTTAGCATTTTTTGCATAGAAGTTCTAAATTGTTTTCAGTTTTACTAGTGAATTTTATACTTTTTATTTTTTAAGGTTATTTATTTTGAAAGAGGGAGCGATCACCAGTAGAGGAGGGGCAGATAGAAAGAGAGAGAATGGATCCCAAGCAGGTTCTGTGCCCAGGGCAGAGCCTGATGTTAGACTCAAACCCATGAACTGTGAGATCATGACGTGAGCCAAAATCAAGAGTTGTATCCTTATTTGACTGAGCTACCCAGGTTCCCCAGAGTTTTATACTTTTCATATGTTTTCCTTTTATTATTAGTGTACTTTTGTTTTAGAATGAGAATTTTGTTTAACATGTCTTGTAAGGTCAGATAAAGATGACCTCCATCAGTTTTTTGTTTGGAAAATTCTTTATCTTCAGTCCTAATGGAAAACTTTACTAGGTAGAGTATTCTTGATTGTCAGCATTTGCCTTTCAGCATAACATTTTTAATTTTGATGATGTCCAATTTATCTAGTTTTTCTTTTATTGCCTGTGTGTTTGATGTTTTGTATTCAGGAAATCATTGACAAATCCAAAGTCATGAAGCTTTTCTCTTAAGAGTTCTATAGTTTTAGTTCTTTAAATATAGGTCTTTGATTCATTTTGAGTTAATTTTCATATATGGTGTAAGGGTCCTGTTGCACTTTTTTCTTTACTTGAAATGACCTTTATCATTGAATGATCTTGGCATTCTTGTGAATTCATTTGACCAACTATCTGGAGATTTCTTTCTAGGCTTTCTATTCTACTTCATTGGCCTATATATTTGTCTTTATGTCAGTACCAAGCTGTTTTAATGTACTGTAGTTAGCTTTGTAATAAGTTTTGAAATCTGAAAGTGTGAAACTCTTTTCATTTTGTTCTTTTTCAAGATTCTTGTCCCTTGAGACCTACATGGATTTTTAGGATGACACTCTGCAGAAAACATTTCAGTTTTGATAAGGATTGCATTAAATTTGTAGATTGCTTTAGGTGTAATATTGTCCTCTTCATGCTAATCTTCTAATCCATGAACATGGTATATCTTTCCATTTATTTGTGTCTTTAATTTTCTTTCAGCATTGTTTTGTAGTTTTCATAATACAAGTCTTTCAACCTCCTTGGTTAAATTTATTTCTGTGTATTTTATTCTTTTTGATGTTACTGTAAATGGAATTGTTTTCTTCATTTCCTTTTTGGGTTGTTCATTGTTAGTGTGTAGAAATGCAACTGATTTTTTAATGCAACATGATTTTGTATTCTGAAACTTTGCGTGTGTTTTCTAAATAAAAGATCATGTCATCTGCAGAAAGGATTTTACGTTTTGCTTTTTCTGTTTGCATGACTTTTATTTCTTGCTTGATTGCTCTCACCAGAACTTCCTATACTATGTTGAATTAAAATGATGAAAGTGGGCATCTGTGTGTTTTCTTTTTTTTTTTTTTAATGTGTTTTATTTTTGAGAGAGAGTGAGAGCGAGTGAGCAACAGAGGGGCTAGAAAGAGGGAGACATAGCATATGAAGCAGGCTTCAGGCTCAGAGCTGGCAGCACAGAGCAGAGCCTGACGTGGGGCTCAAACTCATGGACTAAGAAAGAGATGGTGACCTGAGCCAAAGTCAGAATTTTAACTGACTGAGCCATGCAGATGCCCTGGCATCTGTGTGTTCTAAGAGGAAACGCATTTCATCTTTTATCATGGAGTGTGATGTCAGCTATGGTTCCTTCTCTTCATTGTTCATTATTTCTATTGTGAAAACAAGTTGTGTTTTATCAAAAAACTTTTTTGCCTCAATTGAGATGATCATGTATCCCCTCCCCCCTTTCTGTGTATTAATATGGTATATTATTTTGATTTTCTTAAGTTGAATTGTGGGATAAATCCTACATAATCATGATGTATAATTTTTTAAATGTTTCTGATTTTGATTTGCTACTGTTTTATTGGGGATTTTTCATCTGTATTCATAAGGAGTATTGGCTTATAGTTTTCTTGTAATGTCTTTGTCTGGATTTGATATCAGAGTAATGCTGGCCTTGTAGAATAAGTTTGGAAATGTTCTCCCCTTCAGTATTTTGGGGAAGAATTTGAGAGGGATCAATGTTAATCCTTTAAATATTTCATAGAATTTATCAATGAAGCCATCTGTTCCTAGGCATTTCTTTGGAGATGTTTGAGGACTGATTTAATCTCCTTGCTTATGGCTCTATTTAGGTTTTATGTTTATCTTATCCAATCTAATCTCTATCCCCAGTGGGGCTTGAACTCACAATTTGGAGATCAAGAGACTACCAACTAAGCCAGCCATCTGCCCTTAGATTTCGTATTTCTTCTTAGGGTCAGCTTTGGTAGTTTGTGTATATCTAGGAATTTAGCCTTTTTATCTTGGTAATCTGATTTGTTGGTATACAAATTGTGCTCTCATAATATTGTTTCTCAGTAGTGATGTTCTGTTTTCATTTCTGATTTTAATAATTTGAGATTTTTTGTTTCTTAGTCTAGCTAAATATTTGTTAATTTTTTTCAAAGAACCACCTTTTCAGTTTGTTGATTTCTATTTTTTTCCTCTAATTATGCACTAATCTTTGTTGCATTCTTCTAGAATTGGGTTTAGATTGCGGTTTCTGATTTCTTAATGTGTAAACATTATTGATTTCAGATATTTTTAAATGTAGGTGTTAATAGCTGTAAGTTTTCTGCTGAGCACTGCTGTCACTGCATTCCATGTTTGTTGTGTTTGTGTTTTATTTGTTTTGTAAATTATAGGAAAAATAGGTATAAACTAAAAGTATAGTAATATTGGCTTTCTATTGATTTATATAGGTAATTTCACTTACACTCTTTATTTCTTACGGCTTCAGTTTATTCTGTAGTGTGTTTTTATTATTGCCTAAAGGATAGCATTTCATGCAGGTAGTAAACTCCTTCTGCTTTTGTTTACCTAGAAATGTCTTAATTTCTCCTTAATTTTGGAGAGTTTTTTTTGTAGGATATAGAATTCTTAGTTGACATTTTTAATTGCTGATCATTTTAAATATGTCATTCCATTAGCGTCTGGCTTCCGTGGTTTCGGATGAGAAGCTGATAATCTAAATATTATTTGGCATTTGTTGCACATGATGAGTTACTTCTCAAAATTCTGTATCTTTGGGGCCCATAATTTGATTATTATGTGTTTTGTGGATATTTTTCAGTTTATCTGATTTGCAGTTTGTTGAGCTTGTTGAATATGTATCATCCAACATTTGGGGCGTTTTACACCATTATTTCTTCAAATATTTTTTCCTGTCTCTTTTGTTCTCTTTATGATACATATGTGGGTATGTTTGATAATGTTTTGTAGATCTTTTAGGTTCTATTCATTTTTCTTTTCCTTTCCCCCCTGCTCCTCAAATTTGATAGTTTCAATTATTCTGTCTTCCAGTTTACTGATTGTTCTGCCTCTTAAAAATCTATTGATCTTCTCTAGTGAATTTTTCACTTGTTACTGTATTTTTCATTTTCATAATTTTTATTTGGTTACTTTTTATAATTTGTATCTATTTGTATTTTTAATGTGATTATGCATTGTTTTCTGATTTCCTTTCATTCTCTGTCATGCTTTCCTTTAGCTCATTGAGCTTATGTCAGATAGTTGATTTAATGTCTGACTAGTTTTTCCAATATTTGGGATTTTTCAGGGCTGGTTTCTGTCAAAATTTTTTTTATTACTGTGAATTGGACATACTTTTCTGTTTCTTTGTATGTTTTATAACATTCTGAGTACATTATATGTAACTCTGGATATCAGATTCTCCCAGTCTTTACAGATTGCCGATTTTTACTTGTTGAGGGATGGAGCTATTTGTTTTTTACTTTTTCTAAGCAACTTTTTTACAGAATGTATAATTTCTTGTTGTGGTGGTCATTGAAGTTTCTGTTCCATTATTCCTATGGTGAACTAGTTACCAGACAAAAATTTCCTTAAGTATCTGGATGAAAAGAAAAACAGAATAAAGGGTCATATCTCATTAAATCTGATAGATGTTTTTGGGAAAGCTGCTTCTGCCCATAGGACTGAAACCAGGAGAAGATCTGCTCCAGACCACCCCAATCACAGCCCCAGATTTTTCAGACGTTCCTCAACTGCTCTCCAGGAATGCAGGATGCTAACCCCATAGCCAAGTTGGGTTGAAAAATGGGAGATAGTTGCCGGTTCATGCATTTTGCTCACTTATGAATGATCAGCATTTTCTTCCTCAAGCACTCCCCTGGTGATTAGGAGTGTTCACAGGGGTTCCAGAGATCTATAATTGGTTCCAGTCACTCTGTCCAGCTCAGTGGTTACGTGGGTGGAGGGACCTATACCTAGAACTTCCCACTCTGCCATCTTGTTCATACCTATCTTGATTTATTTTTCACATCATATTTAAGAGGACCTATTGCTTTGTTCCTCTGGAAATTTTGTGGTGATCAGGATACTCTTTTACCTTATGACATGTAACTATTAATTACAAGTTTAACTTTACTTGTTTTTTTTTTAAATACTTAATGTTTTTTATTGTTTATTTTTGAGAGAGAGAGAGACAGCATTAGCAGGGGAGAGTCAAAGAGAGGGGGAGACACAGAATCTGAAGACAGGCTTCAGGCTCTTAGCTGTTAGCACAGAGCCCGATGTGGAGCTCAAACCCACGAATCACGAGATCATGACCTGAGCCAAAGTCGGACGCTTAACCAACTGAGAGCCACCCAGGTGCCCCTAACTTTACTTAGAATCTAGTCATTTCAAAACTTTCTCTATAGGTGTGTAGAATTTTACTTTTTGAGGCATTCAATCATGATGGATCCATGCTCTTCTGGTTTTCTTCTTCTAACATTTTTTATTATACATTTATGTTGTCTGTATATTTTATATATTTTTAAATACAATTTATTGTCAGGGTAGCTAACAGACAGTGTATACTGTGTGCTCTTGGCTTCAGCAGTAGATTCCTATGATTCATCACTTACATAAAACACTCAGTGCTCATCCCAACAAGTGCCCTCCTCTGTGCCCATCACCCATTTTCCCTGGCCCTCCAATCCCTTCCACCCTCCATTTGTTCTCTGTATTTAAAAGCCTCTTATGATTTGCTTCCCCCTCTGTAACTATATGTGTGTGTATACATATATATTTTATTTTTCTTTCCCTTCCCCCATGGTCTTCTGTTAAGTTTCTCAACTTCCACATATGAGTGAAAACATGGTATCTGTCTTTCTCTGACTTACATCACTCATCATAATACCCTCTGGTTTCATCTACTTTGTAAATGGCAAGATAGTGTTCTTTCTCATTGCCACGTAGTATTCCATTCCATTTACTATGTATATATGTATATATATTTATACATACATACACATATACCAAACACGCACACACACCGTATCATCTTTATCCATTCATCAACTGATGGACATGTGGGCTCTTTCCATACTTTGGCTATTGTTGATAGCACTGCTATAAACATTGGGGTACATGTGCCCCTGTGAGTCAGCACTCCTGTATCCTTTGGATAAATTCCTAGTAGTGCTATTGCTGGGTCACAGGGTAATTTGGTCTTTAATTTTTTGAGGAACATCCACACCAGTTTGCCTTCCTCCTCTTCTAACATTTTTGATACTGGTGAATTTTCCCCTGTTCTCATCTGTGTAGGTTTGTCTTTTTTTTGTTTTTAATTCTTTGGGTCCACACCCAATGCAGAGCCCAAAACGGGGCTTGAACTCATGACCATAAGATCAAGACCTGAACTGAGATCAAGAGTTAGAAGCTCAATCGACTGAGCCACCCAGGTGTTACTCCTTTTTAAAAAAAATCTCTGTATTTAGTTGGTCTTTGGATAGAAGCAGAGTCTTCTGTCTCCAGTTGGCCATCCAATTAATTTAATATTAAATTTCTACATAATAATTTTGTATCCAGCACTCGACTAAATTACCTCACTGTGGTAGTTTTTCAGGTAAATTTTTTGTGTCTTTGAGGTAAAAATTAACCTAATTTGCAAATAATAATTTTCCTTCTTTAAATATTTAGATCTTTTTCATTTTCATATAATTGCATTGGTTGGTACATCGAGAACAGTGCTGAGTGTTAATAATAAGAATATCCTTATCTTCTAATTTTGACTTTAATAACAATGCTTTTAGTAATTCATATTAAATTTGATGATATCTTTTGGCTTGTTCTATATATGTATTTATAAACCTATTCCTATTCTATTAAGATTTTATTCTTAAAACCTAAAATTTGTCAGTTTGATTCAGAACTATTAAAAATACTTTGATCACATATTGACTAATAACCTTTGCTATAGAAAAGAATTCACCTTGGCTTTCTTTTTAACACTTAATAATAGCTAGAAAGCTCTTAGGCTTATCAGTGAGGAAACGATCATTTTCTTGACTCATTTTCTTGACTCACTTTGAAGTGTTTTCTTTATAATTTTCTCTGAACATTCATGAGCGTTTTTCAGCAAATACTGATATTTTATTGTGGGAAATGTCAACATTTTCTTGTTTTTCATGAGAACATCAAGTATTGGATTAATTTGGTTCTTGTTGAATCAAAGTAAAGACCAAATAAAACTGTAAAGCATTCATAATTTATGATGAATGTTTTTGGGCTGCTATCACACAAATACCATGGAGGGAAAATATTTCTCACAGTTCTAGAGGTGGGAAGTCTAAAATGAAGGTTCTGGCAGATTTAGTGTCTGATGTGGGACGGTTTCCTGGCTCACAGATGGTATGCTGTCTTCTCACTCTGTCCTCATATGGGGAAAGGGTGAGGGGGGCACCCTTGATAAGGGCTCTTCCTTTTGTGACCTAATCACCTCTCAGAGTCCCTGCCTCCTGATACCGCCTTAACATGTAATAAATTTGGGAGGGACACAAACATTTAGCCTATGATGATGATGGAATACCACAAGGGAGCTTAAAAATTAATTAGAAACTTAACTGAAATCTTGGGGTACAGGCAAAAATTGCCTGGTAATTGTTTAGGAGTTAACAGTTTACTAATTGATTTTTGCATCTGGGTATCACTTTGAATTCTAAGAAAAGCCCTTAGAACTATTTTTATACCATTTACTCTAGAGAAAATTGAAGCTCAGAAGTAAAGGAATTTGCTCAGTGTAACATAGCTAATTAGAATTAATTCAATGCAGAAATGTAGCTAAATGAAATAGGCTTTATATAGATAATGTAGAAGTGGTCAACTTTTAATCAGATTTAAATCAGATTTAATCAAGTCCACTTTTAATCAGATAAAAGGAGTAAATTAATTGTTTGGTAGTTGAAACATTCTCAATGGCATATAGAAGTGGCTAAATTTATTTACAGTCTAGGATTTGAGAACAGTTGTTATAATTGAGTAGTTACTCTGTTTTGAGAAGTATATTACTGCAGAGAATTAACTGTGGTAAAGAAAGTTCTGTTCTGTGCTCTACTGTTTCCTCTGAGAAGAATGAATTGATGATACCTCGCAGCCATCCACCAGAGGGTATTGTGAAGTCAGTTCTAGCTTTTCTGTCTTGGAAATTGTCTTCTGTTTTAGGAGTGCTAAAACCATAGAAAGGATCCAGAGAAGTCATGCATTAAAAGCCTATGCATTTCATACAATCAGTAGATTTATTCCTCATTCCTCTGAAAATTATTACATTGATGAGGCCACTTCCTACTTTATGGCACATGTGTATTAACTGCAAATTCAGGTTCATTTGTTTTTTTGTTTTTAATCTCCGTTTAGCCTGTTGGGCTTAATATTTCTACTACTTTTTTTTAAAACATTTTTAGACGTTTGTTTATTTTTGAGAGAGACAGAGACAGAGTGTGAGGAGGGGTGGGACAGAGAGAGAGGGAGACATAGAATCCAAAGCAGGCTCCAGGCTCCAAGCTGTCAGCACAGAGCCCGACACAGGGCCCAAACCCACAAACCCTGAGATATGACCTGAGCTGAAGTTGGATGCCCAACCTACTGAACCATCCAGGCACCCCAGGCTTGATATTTCTTCTTTTGGATACTTGTGTATTTTGAATATTGATTAGGCTATTGTGTTATTGACTTTTTTTTTTATTAATGAGAGGTGTTCTATTTTACTTTATTGTTTAGTATTTCATATCATTATGAATAATCAAATCTTGACTTCTCATTTCTTGTCTGTGGTCTTGGGCAACTTAGCTTTGAAGTTAATGATGATTATTATTTTTATAAATTTAGGGGCTTGAACTTAACCCTGAGATCAAGAGTTGCATGCTTGACTGACTGAGCCAGCCAGCGTCTCTTGTTTAAAGATCTGTATAAAGAAGACAATAGTGATTTCCTTCATGGATTTGCTTTAACATGAATATTTGGCTCACAATAAGCTTCAAATAAATGTTAAATGTAACGATGGATGCACTAATTTTTAAAAAATTTAATTGAGTTCTGAAAATTTTGAATCAATGTTATTCAGCATATTTCAGCTTTTAATACTTTCTGTAGTGGTAATGTTAAATTTTTTCGTGTTTACTTAAAATTATGTGAAGGCCTTACACGAAGGTTTCCTTTAGCATATATTATTGTTTTACCATGAAGAAGTCTTCCTTAGTGAGGTGCTGCTTTAGAGTTATAGTGTGTATATTTTAATTTTTGAAAATATTTAAAACATCTTAGAGTATTGAATGGCAATTTATAGATCTTTATGAAATGCAAGTAGTCATCCCTTGTAGTTTTAGATAGAATTATCCATTTTCTTTAAAGCAGATATAAACGTATCTTCTGCCATTTTTCAGTATTAACATGTCATCTGTACTGATACAGACACAGCTCTTGTTCTTTGAATCCTGATGTTGTCTTGGAACCATGGATAGTTTTAATGTATCTGAAGTATGGTTTTATCATAAAAAAGTTAAAATCTATTTTATTCAAAAGAGGTTTGTGTCACAGTTAAGTGAAAAATACAATAGAGCCATTCCCATAAAATACTGTTTGTTATTAAAAACATTTTGTTACTATGTTATATAGGATATGGTGTCCTTTGGAAACTAATCTTGGTCTAAGTAAGATGCTTAATGGTCAGAGACTAGCACAGTATACATCAAATAATGGTTTAGAATTGTATAACTTGGCAATTAAATAATTGTTACTTAAAAATAACTGGTAATCAAAGTGAATAGAAGGGTTTTTGCCTTCTGGCCATTCAGTAAATATTTGGGGAAACCGAGTGTATTCTCTGTGCCCAGGCACTGCTTTAGGCTATAGACATTCAGTGAGAAGAGCAATTAGTTTGGTCTACCCAGTGTTTTCATAAAATGGTTAGTATACCCCTATTTAATGTCTGAACTGTGCTTAATCTGTCTTCCTCTTGTATCTGTGGTAATTCCTTTATCTTTAATGCTTTATCAACTTTATAGTATCTTCTGCTACTGACTCCTTCCTGTCTTCCCCATTATTATTAAGAAATAAAACACATTTATTTATTTAAATAATCTCTATACCATCATGGGGCTTGAACTCATAACCCTGACATCAAGAGTTGCATGTTCCTCTGAGCCAGCCAGGTGCCCCTATTTTTCCCATGATTCATTAAGGTGCTTAGCTGCCTGAAATTCTTTCTAGGTCAATGTTGAATCTGAAGTAAATTTGCTGGGACCCCTGGTGGCTCAGTCAATTGATTTGGCTCAAGTCATGATCCCAGGGTCATGGAAATGAGCCCCTTGTTGGGCTCTGTGCTGAGCATGGAGCCTGCTTGGGATTCTCATTCTCTCTCCCCCTCTACTCCTCCCCCTCCGCTTCTCCCCCTCCCTGTGCCTCTCTGCCTCTCTGCCCTCTGCCTCGCTGCCTCTCTCTGCTGCTTGTGTGCTCATCTCTCTCTAAAAAAATAATAAATCCGAAGTGCAACTTGTAGATCATCTCTCTTACTCAGACTCCCTGCTTCTCCCATAAGCTATGTCTGTCCGTATAGTGTGATCCTTTCAGAGTTTTTTTTCATGAGTTTACATACTTTAGGAAAAATAGAATGTGTGTGTGGGTTTTTGGGGGAATGTGTAACATTATAGTAATAATAGTTTTTTGTAACTATTTTTCAGTCAACAGTAACCTTACCAATCTTCTCATGTTAGTAAGATCTGCTTTTTAAATTAATTTTTATAATGTTTGTTTATTTTTGAGAGACAGAGAGCTTTAGCGGGGGGGGGGGGGCAGAGAGAGCGAGGGAGACACAGAATCTGAAGCAGACTCCAGGCTAGGCTCTGAGCTGTCAGCACAGGGCCCATGTGGGGCTTGAACCCAGGAATGGGAGATTATGACCTGAGCTGAAGTTGGACACCCAACCAGCTGAGTCACCCAGGTACCCCTAGTAAGATCTGCTTTTAAAAAAAAACCCTAGTCTGTTCACCTTTTTCCTATCTCCTGTCATCACTTTTGTTTTCAGCTACCATCATCTCTCACTTGGATAAATGGCCTGATAACTAGTTGGTTTCTTTGCCTCCAGTCTTGCCTTCTTATAATCTGTTTCCTACATAACAGCCTGGGAGATGTATTAAAAACATAAGTGACAGGTTAACCTTTTGGTGAAAATATTGCAAAATTTCCTGTTACAGTAAAATCCAAACTTGTATTTAAAATTCATGATTTCTGATTGCAGGAATGTTTTACCTGTTTTGTTTGTTGATTCCCACTCCCCCCACCCATCAGGAGTCCAAGTCAGTGTCTTGTGCATACTAGGTTGGTTGCTTTGTTAATCTTTGTTGAATGTAGTTAATGAATTAACATGTTGGCCTTCGAAGTTTGTTCTGTGCATGTTTTTATATCTCCTACAATTCTTCTCTACCTTGATCAGCAGCATTGGCCTTTACTTTGTTGCTTGAATTCATCAGCTTCATTCCCTTCTAGCTTTTGCAAGAGCCTGGAATGCCCTTCCTACAATTTTCCCACAGTTGGATCTTTCTTGTCATTCCAGATTTCAGTGTAAACATCACCTGGCCAAAGAGGTCTTTTCTGATCACTCTATTATAAATTTGTTTATCAAAACTTTAAATTTTGCTTTAAAAACAAGTGAGAAATTCTGTTCAGAAATTAAGAAAAACAAAATATACAGTGAAGAATTTCTCCATCCCTGTCACTCCACCTGCCAAAGTGATATTTATGTTTATTAGTGTTTTCTTCATTGTTCCAGAAGCTCTTTATAACAAAAGAAACAAATGGCATTCTATATGAAGTAGTTAATGTTCTTAAACCTCCCTTTTTTGTTTTCATTTTTATTTTTTTAAACTGGGCTAAATGACTTTATTAGAGAAAGAGGATTACAAGAGATGTAAGAGTTGGCCTTGGGGCTCTTAGGCCAGTCTTTAAGACTTGTACAGTCACTGTTTTCTTACCGTCTCAGGTAACCTACTGTATGAAAATTAGGCTACGCTATATAAACCACTTCAAATTCCCATCTACCTCATCTGCAAATTAATCTACAACCTCTTTGATTTTTAAACCTACAGTCTGTATTCTTTATCCTCCACCTCTTCTATATTTTCTTCCCTGTTTAGTCTCTGAAACTAAGGTGATTCATGTTCAAGATTAGTTCTACTACCACCTGTGTCCATGACCTCATCCTCTCCATCTGCTCACGAACTTATTTTCTTCCTTTTCTGGCTTTTTACTGTAACCCTCTGCAGTCTCTTTGGCTTTAGCATAGCCCTGCATATTTATCAGGAGCTCAGAAAATAATTGGTTGAATATAGCAGAGTAATGAAGAGTTTGGACTACTGAGTTATAGAGACCTGAGTATGCATTTTAGCTGTGTGACTTTGGCAGTTTAATTAGCATCTCTGAGACATAATTTCTTATTCATTAAAATGGAACAAAAATTATAACTGTATAAAATGTTATTTTGAAGATATAACTAGGGAGTGTATAAATTTCCTGTGGCCATTGTAACAAATTACCGTAAGCTTGGTGGCTTTAAACAATAGAACATTTTTTCTGTCATCATTCTGGAGTTCAGAAGGTGGAAATAGTGACGTGGCGATCAAATCAAGGTGGCAGTAGGGCAGGCTTTTTCTGGAAGCTCTGGAAGAGAATCCATTCCTTGCCTTTCTACTTTCTGGTGACTGCCAACATCCCTTGGCTGCATCACTTCAGCCTCTGATCTGCCTCTATGGTCACATTGCCTCTAATCTCCTTCCACCTCCCTTTGCAAAGTTATGCATGTAGGGCTCACCTAATTGATGTGTTTTTAAATCCTTGACCTTAATCATATCTGCAAAGCCCCTTTTCCCCTACAAGATAACACATACAGGTTCTAGGGACTAGGATCTGATATCTTTGGGGGCCATTATTCAGCCTGGTATATGGATATCAAGCACACAGCAATAGTGCCTAGCAAATAAGGGTTTAAATTTTCTGGATAAGGTCAAGAATGATTTCAGATTCTCAGAAGGATTTAATTATATAGTTGTAAGGGGGCTAGGGAATATGAAAAAAAAGGGATTAAAAAAAGAGGAGGCAAGGGAAATTAGTGATTAGATCATATCATTTTACTTAATACAGTGGATACATAGGCTAAATATATAGAGAAAGGATTTTTATTGCCAGGTTTTTGTCATTTTCCTGTTCAAAAACATACTGAAGGATTTATCCATGTTTTCCGTGGTAAAGTTTATAGCTTAAATAGTATGGTAGAAAGGAGGTGGTAGAAGTGGGAATATACTCCATATCATTACTGAAAATTGGAAAATTACCTCTTTATATTGCAAGAGGTTCACATGTAAACTATATGAAATTTAGTGAATGAGATAGAATGGGTACCAAATTTTTTCTTTATTAAGTAAGAATTATTGTCATTTAGAATAAAAAAGAAAAGTACCTTTAAAAAGTTCTTCAGGGGTGCCTGGGTAGCTCAGTCAGTTGGGCATCTGACTCTTGATTTTAGCTTAGGTCATGATCTCACAGTTAGTAAGGCTGAGCCCTGTGTCAGGCTCTGTATGGATAGTGCTGAACCTGCCTGGGATTGTCTCTTCTTTTTCTGTCTGTCTCTCCCTCCCTCCCTCCATCTCTGTCTCTGTTTTTCTCTCCCTCTCCCCTTCCCCCGTCCCTCCCTGCTTCTCCTGTGCTCACATGTGCTTGCGTTCTCTCTCTCAAAATAAATATATAAACTTTAAAAACAAATAAAAACCAAATAAATAAATAATTATTTAAGTTAGAATAACAAAAGATTATACTGACATTTGTTTTCTTTTTCTTTTTTCTGTCTCTGACAGGTGCTTCTTGGCATGGACGCAGGTTCAGTGGGAGGACTAGAGCTGACAGATCAGACTCCTGTTTTGTTCGGGAGTACGGCCATGGCAGCTAGTCTCACCGATGTAGGAAACTCATTTAGTGGTCCACCTAATCCTTTAGTTTCTAGATCTAATAAATTTCAAAACTCATCAGTGGAAGATGATGATGATGTTGTTTTTATCGAACCTGTACAAGCTCCCCCACCCTCTGCACCAGTGGTAGCTGATCAAAGGACTGTAACATCTACATCATCAAGAAATGAAGAAGTACAAGGAAATGATTCCAAAATTCTTCCATCCTCAAAAGAGCTGGCTTCTCAGAAGGGAAGTGTAAGTGAGACAATTGTTATTGATGATGAAGAGGACATGGAAACAAATCAAGGGCAAGAGAAAAATTCTTCCAATTTTATTGAACGGAGACCTCCTGAACCTAAAAACAGAACCAATGATGTGGATTTCTCCACTTCCAGTTTTTCAAGAAGTAAGGTAAATTCAGGAATGGGTAATAGTGGTATCACCACAGAACCAGACTCTGAAATTCAGATTGCTAATGTTACAACCTTAGAAACAGGTGTAAGCTCTGTGAATGATGGCCAATTAGAAAATACTGACGGGCGAGATATGAACTTAATGATTACACATGTAACATCACTGCAGAATACCAACTTGGGAGATGTCTCTAACGGACTGCAGTCAAGTAATTTTGGTGTTAATATACAAACATACACCCCATCTTTAACTTCACAGACCAAGACTGGAGTAGGACCTTTTAATCCTGGTAGAATGAATGTGGCAGGAGACGTATTTCAGAATGGAGAATCTGCAACTCATCATAATCCTGGTAAGTAGTAAGTGATATATACCCCATGTAAATGAATTTATTTGCTTAGTTCTTTTTTCATTGTAGTAATTGGTACTACTTTGGTTAGTTTATGCATATAAGATAACTTAATTCTTTTGACTTTTAAGTTTGAAATTTTTAGCAAATAGAGGTGTAAAGCCATTTATTTCTCTGCAGATTATTAGAAAATCACAAGCATTTATGTTGAGTCTGGCGCCTTAGCCCGCTCGGCCATCCTGACACCTCAAGCATTTATGTTGAAAGGATTGGAGAAAAATGTTCTTTACATTCACTACCACTGAAGCCTAACAGTTTGACATCTTATTTGTCATGTAATTACTTTTTGCTAATACAGTTTTAGTCCTGTCTAGTAGTAATGTGTAAGTAGTGAAAAAAGATTAAAAAACACACTACGGAGCAATATAGTATTGTATAATAGGCACATTTAGATTTGTTTTTACTTTACTGGTATTTAATTCTGACTGCTTATCTGATTTTAATTTTTTCTTACTAGCATTTTATTAACTTTTAATATTTAAAGGTTGATAAATTTCTCAACTATTTGAAAATTTTTTCTTTAGACAGTTCTGCTC
The DNA here is from genome assembly GCF_006229205.1 of Suricata suricatta. Lineage (NCBI taxonomy): Eukaryota > Metazoa > Chordata > Mammalia > Carnivora > Herpestidae > Suricata > Suricata suricatta. Next base: position 77,622,548 of record NC_043703.1, on the reverse strand, counting down.
TATGAAAACATTAAAAAAGAGAAGTTATACAGACTGGCTTTTTGGGTTTTTTTTTGGTTTTTTGTTAAAAATTTTTTTAATAATGTTTTTAATTTATTTTTGAGAGACAGAGAGCGTGCGAGCAGGGGAGGGGCAGAGAGAGAGGGAGACAGTCTGAAGCAGGCTCCAGGCTCTGAGCTAGCTGTCAACACAGAGCCCCATGCGGGGCTTGAACCCACAAACTGTGAGATCATGACCTGAGCCGAAGCCGGAGGCTTAATCGACTGAGCCACCCAGGCGCCTCCAGACTCTGGCTTTTTGATAACTTTGCATGTCACTTTCTCTTTCAGCTCTGTCTCTCTCATATATCCTGTTTTCTGTTTCTTTCTTGGTTTTTTTTTTTTTTTTTTTTTTTTTTTTTTTTTTTGCTTTTTAGGCTCCTAGCAACTTTATTGGGCTAGAAATTATGGAGAATATTAAAGAATGACAACAGCTTAGTATAGAATACTATAAGATGCTAGTCATTTTTCCTTTTTACTTATTTTTTTGGTTATATGTGATTTTTAATTGTTGAAGAATGTTTGGAAAATCTATAATTTAAAAATGAAGGGAAAAATCCCTGATAGTATTATTACCTGAAGATAACCACATCAGTCCTTTGAGTGGTTTTCTTTCAGTCTTTTTCGTTTGTATTATCACTTGGTTGAAATTTTACTTCCTGGTTTTTTTTACCATTTATTATTATGTTGTATTTTCTTATACCATTAACATTTATATACAAGTTTCAATGACTGCATAGTGGATATGGATATATCATTCCCATATTTGGTGTTTACACAGTTTCCCATATTTTGCTTTTATAGATTTATGATGAACACCTTTGTTAAAATTTGTCATTATTTCTTTAGAGTATATTCCTAGAAGGGAAGTTTTAAGGCCAAAGGATATCACTGTCCCTATCCTTCCAGAGACTTTTGGTTGAAAAAAATCTATCTAGATTATTGTGATTTTGAAAGAAATAATGTTCCTTATTACTCAATTGAAAAATCTCTCATACCTTCGAAGATCCTTTCCCACTCTGTGTGTATGTGTATTTTTGTAGGCAGGTTTGGGCGGAGGGCATGTAGATGTGAGTTTGTATGAGCATTTTAATGTTGTCATACTGCCTTCCAGAAAAGTCTTACCAAGTTATACTATCAGCTGTCTATATGTTAGTTTCTTTCATTGTAACCTTCTGGCTCAAATAAAAGTTTAATAAATGATAATGCTCAAATTAATTTCAAAATAAGTATCTTTATTGTAATTATAAATATATTAAAAATATAAGAGCATGAGAAAGGAAATAATCTCATCATTGAGAGTAGTGCATTTAATCTAACCTGAGATCATAGTTTAGGTATTGTTTTTGTAAACTCTTTCCTCCTAATACCCCTTTAAATACCTAACAAAACATCTTGAACTTTTGATCATGTCAGGTCTATATGTTTGATTTATTCTCTATTTAGCTTGGTTCCAGTTTTTACTATTTAAATAATTCTTAAGAATATTTTTATGCGTGTATCTTGATATACTTATTTCTTTAGGAATATTATTGAGTCAAAGGGGCATATCACTGTAATAATTGTGTTCCTGGGGGTGCCTGGGTGGTTCAGTTGTATAGTGTGTTATTATTATTATTTTTTTAAATTTTTAAAATGTTTTATTTATTTTTGATACAGAGAGAGACAGAGCATGAGAGGGGGAGGGGCAGAGAGAGAGAAGGAGACACAGAACCAGAAGCAGGCTCCAGGCAATGAGCTGGCTGTCAGCACAGAGCCTGATGTGGGGCTGGAACCCATGAATGTGAGATCTGACCTGAGCCGAAGTCAGAGGCTTAACCGACTGAGCCACCCAGGCGCCCCTATAGTGTGTTATTCTTGATCTTGGGGTTATGGGTTCAAGCCCCATTTTGGATGTAGAGATTACTTAAAAAAATAAAAAATCTAAAAAAAACCCCAATTGTGTTCCTGTTTACTCAAGCTGTTACACAATGCTATGTATACTACTTATCAGAAAAACTAAACAGATACACCTTTTTTGCTTTTTGCTCTTTCATTTCCAAAATAGTTCTTGTTTTTAGATGTGCTGTATTAATAACACATAATTTATTAGTAATAGGAGGTTATAAAATTTTGGCTATTTATTTATACTAGCTTTCAGACTAATTGTGACTTGGGCAAATTCAACTGCTGTCCCCTGATGTCCTTTGAATAAAATAGAGGGTTTAGACAAAACTCATCTTCCTAAAAGTATTTTGATGTTGTAGGATGTGAAAAATTTAAAGTAGCAGAAATACGGAGTCTAAATTAGAAAAAATGTGCCTTTCTTTTCAAAATCAAGATAATAAATACCCTTAAATTTAAGTAGTTTCTTTAAGTATATGTTCAAGATAAACCTGTAAAATTGAGCATATGTTCAAATATAATTTTTGATTGGAGGCCCTTCATAAGGTGAAATTGCCAATTAGTGACTATAGTCGACTCTTAAAACATGATAAGGGTTAAGAGTGCCAACTTCCTCTCTCTTCCTATGCCCCCATGCACTTGAAAATCCATATATAATTTTTTGACTCCTGCAAAATATAACTACTAGTAGCCTTTGGGTTTTGTTTTCTTTTTAACTAGTAGTCTACTGTTGACTGGAAGCCTTACTGATAACAGTCAACATGTGTTTTGTATGATATGTATTATATGCTATATTTTTATAATAAAGTAAGCTAGAGAAAAGAATGTTATTAAGAAAATCATAAGGAAAAGACAATACCTTTACAATACTCTCCTGTTAAAACGTCTTCGTATAAGTGGACTTACGTAGTTCAAACCCATGTTGTTCAAGGGCCAACTGAATTTTCTTTGTAGTCATTATTTTTACTTATTTATTAAAACTGGTCTGTTACCCTGATCATAGAATAACAGGATTCCAGAATGCACTGTTTACTCTTTGTATGAAGTATAATTTTGTGGAGAGGGGTATTGTAGAGTAAGGTAAAATTTCAATAGCAGTGTAATGTAGCCCCTTGAAATCATTAGGTTGATGGACTGGGTTTGAACCAGGAAATCTCCCTCTTCAAGGTTTTGAAAATATAGAAATTTCCCTGAGCTCTAGATAAATTTGTACTTCCTGTGGAAGGAAAAAGAAAACAATTGTTTTTCATGTAGAAGGACAATTTCTTGTATATGGAAGTTGAAAATTTGAAAAAATCTAGAAAAGAAAAAAATTACTAGAGACAATAGTAGAACTTAGACATGGTGGCCTGTAAAGTTTCAAAAGGAAAAAAGGTTATGGTATTGGTAGTGTAGTGAGAGGTCTGTGGAGCAGTAACTAGTAAGCACGAGACTTCCTGCTAAGTATCAGCTTACGAGGGAAAAAATAAATTATTCTGCATTTTGCTGATAATATTGCACATATCTTTTAATTCTGTGCTATGCTGAAACTGTTTGCAGGGAGAGAGTATATAATGTTGGATGGGTCATTAGATGTTGGCTTTTCATTTCTGGTTAACACTTTAATTTCATTGGTATTATGTGATCTATTTAGAGGTCATGGAAGTAACTTGGAAAATGCTGTTTTTGGGGCGCCTGGGTGGCTCAGTTGGTTAGGCCTCCGACTTCTGCTTAGGTCATGATTTCCTGTTTGTGAGTTTGAGCCCCGCATCCGGCTCTGTGCTGACAGCTCAGAGCCTGGAGTCTACTTCAGATTCTGTATCTCCCTGTCTCTGCCCCTCCCCTTCTTATACCCTGTTTCTCTCTGTCTCAAAAATAAATAAAACATTTAAAAAATTAAAAAAAGAAAACACTTTTTATATTTTAAAATGTTTATTTACTTTGAGAGAGAGGGAGCACGTGCATGCGTGTGCATGAGTGGGGGTGGAGCAGAGAAAGAAAGACCAGGAGAGAGAGAATTGCAAGCAGGTTTCACGTGGAGTCCTCTGTGGGGCTCTGGATTGTGAGCTCATGACCTGAGCTGAAATTAAGAGTTGGATGCTTAACCAACTGAGCCACCTAGGTACCTTGGAAAAACTGTTTTTAAAAAGATGTTTTGAATATAGTCATATGTAAGTTTACCAGACCTGTATTTGTCAAGTGTTCAGTTGGCCAAGATTTTCTTATCACTTTCACTATCAACTTTTATGTTGATACTGTATGTGTTCCTTAAAGGAATATTGTTTAATAAATAATGGCTAATATTTTTAATGTTTCTTAAAAGATACTATGTTTTATTGCATGTATTATATCATTTAATGTTACCATTCATACGAGTTTGGTACCATTTCCAGTTTGGAGAAGAGTTAGGAACAGAGTTTACCTTTCTAGTTTAGTAGTTGGAGTCTGTCAACCAGGCATTCTTACTCTAGAATTTTTGGTTTTTATCTCTCTGCTACGTTGCTGCCTTATTAAGGCCTTAAACTTGTACAGGATGGGAAGTGAAAACTGTTTCTCTGATAGAAATCTTGATGTGTGTAAATACTTGTTTCATTTAGTCTTCCTTGTGCATTTTGTTTTTAAGATTCTTGGATCTCCCAGTCAGCGTCATTTCCTCGTAATCAGAAACAGCCAGGGGTGGATTCTTTATCACCAGTGGCCTCGCTTCCTAAACAGATTTTCCAGCCTTCTGCACAACAGCAGCAACCACCACCACCTACTAAACCAGTTAAAGTCACTTGTGCAAACTGCAAAAAACCTTTACAGAAGGGACAGACAGCCTATCAAAGAAAAGGATCGGCTCACCTCTTTTGTTCTACCACCTGCCTTTCTTCCTTCTCTCACAAGCCTGCTCCAAAGAAACTTTGTGTTATGTGTAAAAAGTAAGATTTACCTTTCTTTCTTTCTTTCTTTCTTTCTTTTTCTTTTTAATGAAGTACAGTTGATGCACAGAGGTGTGTTAGTTTCAGGTGTACATCATAGTGCTTGGACAGGTCTATGGGTTATGCTCTGTCACACAAGTGTAGGTAAGATTTGCCTTTCAGCATAATTTCATATGGTTGAATATTGGTGGTATATAATTGTAGGAAAATTGTAAGAGTCTTAGAGGCAAATTATGGTGTTTGATAAATTGGTAAGCTAGTTGTTTGAATCATAAGCAGAGCTGAAATTTGCAGTGGCTTTGGAGGATTCCCTACACCACTGGGTGGCTGATGATTAAAAGGCTTTTTATTTGGCTAGGGTTTGGGGTTGATTTTGATTCTAGGCCCTTATAATTAATTTTGTCTCTAATCTCCATTGAACCCCTTAAATTTGTCAAAATGCATGTTTATTTGCATTATTAATTATTATAATTCTAGCCAGATAAAATTGTTTTGCAATTTACATCACATTAAAATAGGTGAAATTTTGTACTATCTTCATATTAAGATTACTTTCAATTGGCAAGTCTTAGGATTTTCTGTTTTATGCTTGTTTTGAACATTAAATCATTATAATACCCACTGTTTTAAGACTCAGGTACCAGTTTTTTTTTTTATAGCTTTGGGAGAGACAGTTCTCTGTTACATTGTTTTTTAGGTCTTGCTTCACTAGTTAAAGATAGTGGAATATGGTATATTATGTGCACAAACCAGGTGGGCTTTCTTTCTGTAAAATCTCAGGGAGCAGCCCAAGTTTGTGAATATGGTTTTAGATCTTAGAACTTTGGAAAGGGCTCTGCAACTTTAATAAATTCAAGTTGTGGAACAGTAACATAGTTTTTAGATTGTTTTATAGTAGTAGACTTTTGAATATTATAATATAGGACCTTAAAATTCAGAATTTTATTAAAGGAAAACTTCACAAATCTTCAATTTTGTTTCCTACCATTTCTAATTGCAGTTAGAGAGCTGTATACAATGGTAGGTGGGGTTCTTTTAGGTTCTGGCTATGGAGGTGTACTTAATTAAGTTCAGTTATCCTCTCTAGAATATATGTCATATTTCTGTGACCTAGATTGTTCAAGTTTTCTATTTACCTATGGGAAAGGAATTGGCTAGGTATTATAAATTTATATCTCAGGAAATTAGGGTTTGATGTTAAATTCTACATAAATAATAATAGTGTTTGTTTTTTTTTTTTAAAGTGTTTTCAGTGTCTGAAAGCCTTGTTAAGGAGTTTGAAGATAAATTGGATACTGGCAAAAATTTAATAGTATAAAATAATTTTTCTTCCTAATCTTCTGTGTTCACATTTTATTGCCAAGAGTTTTTAAATAGTAAAAGTGATTTAATGGATCTAAAAATGGTGTTTGATTCCCAGGATAAAATCTGTTGAAATTAGAAATGTTAGTTATTAAATACTCTTATATTTGATTTCCTTTCAAATACAATTTTACTTTAAGTTGTTCCATCTATTTTTCAGAGATATAACTACAATGAAAGGAACCATTGTTGCTCAAGTGGATTCAAGTGAATCTTTCCAGGAATTCTGTAGTACATCTTGTTTGTCTCTCTATGAAGACAAACAGAATCCTACTAAAGGAGCTCTAAATAAATCAAGATGTACAATTTGTGGTAAACTAACGGAGGTTTGTATTTTTGTGCCTTCTCTCTTAGTTCTAACTAATGGGAAAATTCTTAGCTTTATTTAGTAGTTACCACGTCATCAGTATATATTTCCTTAAAAATGAAGCATGTATTTCCATTCCATAGTTCCATTCTCCCATTGAGAGAATGATTTAGGAAATATTAAAACATTAACTTTTTTCCAGAGGTTTGGGACATGTAGAGACAAAACCATAGTGTTTAAGTATGCAGGCTGGACTACAAACTATCATGCTTAAGAAGGAGAACAAGTGGAGGGAACGTTTTTCAATAACTTCCCATTATATTAATATGGTATCATTTGATTATATTAAAAGAAGCCTGTGTATTGTATATACCTCTTTGAATATTTAATAATATTGGTTTTCTCCTACCTTTCTAGAGCAGTGTATTTTGTTTATAGTTCCTTTTGGATTTGTCTTAAGATTCCAGTCTCTTTGTTGTAGAAGTTTTTTACTAATGCTATTCAAACTGGGTTGTTTCATATAATTTTTAGATATCTCTAGAGAAGTTTGTAGTTATGTCACTAATGCTTACCTGTCTTCCATACATGCATTTCTTGTATATATAAAAGTTAGTTCAAAGAATCATGAAGAATACTTTTTCTTTTTCTCTAAGTAAGCTTTCCACAGAAAAGTTATTGAGGCGTTTTCTACTGTAGCACCTTGTTATTTAGCTACTTGTGATACTCATTTATTTCTTAAAATTTTGTTTTTAGATTCGCCATGAAGTTAGCTTTAAAAATATGACTCATAAGCTGTGCAGTGACCACTGCTTTAATAGATACAGAATGGCCAATGGTTTAATAATGAACTGCTGTGAACAGTGTGGCGAGTACCTGCCCAGCAAAGGTGCTGGAAACAATGTCCTGGTGATTGATGGTCAGCAGAAAAGATTTTGCTGTCAAAGCTGTGTCAGTGAATACAAACAGGTAATTCATAATCTAATCAAAATTGGCCATTCTTCTGAGTATGTTTTAAATTGCTGTAATAGTTTTACTTTAAATCTCATTTAGTTCCATTATTGTCTTCATCTCTTGGAGAGGACATATCTCAAATGAATACTGATATATGTAAATTACTGGAAATTGTGATTTTGCATATAATGGTAAATGCTAGCAGAATGATTACTCTTTTGAAATATTATCACCTTTTTTTGCTGGGGCACCTGGGTGGCTTAGTTAAGTGTCTGATTCTGGTTTCAGCTCAGGTCATGATCTCACAGTTTGAGTGTTTGACCCCTGCTTCAGGCTTTGCACTGATGGTGCAGAGCCTGCTTAGGATTCATTCTCTCTCTCTCTCTCTCTCTTTCTCTCTTTCTCTCTTTCTCTCTCTCTCCCCCTCTCACCCCCTCTCAACCCTCCCTCCTGCTCACATTGTCTTTCTCTCAAAATAAGTAAACTTGAAAAAAATAAAAAAATATTTTTGGGGTTTTGGATGAGAGGGGTTGAAAATAGGAATTTTCAAAGCTTAGTTTAAGAAGATTACTTATATTTCAACTTTAAGGTCTTTTGGTTTAGTTTGTTTTTGAATATATACATAAATGTAAATATATATATTCAAAAGTAAAATATACATTAAAAATATGTTCAGAGAAAACCAGATCCTGTTTCTATCTTCTTTTGATTCCTACTTATCTTTTATAGGTATCAGTTTTTCAGTTCTTACTATTTTGTTTTCTGTTCTTTTTGAAGAATTAATGTAATTCATTCTTAGTTTCTCTTTTTCCTATACAAAAGGCAGCATTTTTCATTTTTCATTTCACAGTGTATCTTGGAAACATCGTCTATCAATGATATATGTATGGGCTTTCTTTTTTTTATGGCTGCTTGTGTTAAATTTTCAGCAAAATTGTGAGCTGGTTATTAAAACATTATTAAAAATAAATTCTATAAATATAGGTAAATTTATATTAGTCTACTAGGGCTGCCATAACAAAATACCAGACTAGAGGGCTCAAACAACAAAATTCTGGAGTCTAGAAGTTCAAGATCAGGGTACCTTTCTGGGTTGGCTTTTGGTGAGGCTTCCCTTTGAGGCTTGTAAATAGCCTTCTCTTCGTGGTTATCTCACATGGCCTTTCCGCTTTGCAAGGAGGAGGCTGTCGCTTTGCAAGAAGGAGGCTGTTGGGAGGCGAGAAGAAATCTCCAGTCTCTCTTCCTGTTCTTATAAGGATCTTTGTGTCCTGTATGAATAAGCTGCACTCTTAGGACTTTCTTAACCTTAGCTGCCCCTTAAAGGCCCCAATCTAAATATGATCATATTGGGAGTAGGGCTTAAAGATAGGAATTTTGTGGTGCCTGGGTGGCTCAGTTAAGCATCAGTCTTTGGCTCAAGGCATGATCTTGGTTTGTGAGTCCTGCACTGGGGGAGCTAAAGCCCCACTTTGGCTTTTGAGGCCTCCTTCTCTGTATCTCTCTCCCTCCATCTCTCTCTCTCTCTCTCTCTCTCTTTCTCTCTGCCCCTCACTCACTTTTGCCCTATCTTTAAAAAAAAAAAAGATACGAATTTTGAGGGGAACACAAGTCAGACCTCAACAATATTGAAAATAAAAGAAGTACATAAAACCTATTACTTCCTAAATATTTTATTGTGTTTTAATATTATTTGTGTTCGTAAAGTTATTCATGTCTGTTGTGTTTATACAGTGGAAATCATAGAAATAATGGTGTGCTTCTGTGTATCTTTCCAGTTTCATGTTCAGTTTCATTTTGTAGCCTGAAATCAGCCGTGGCGGGATATTTTCCTGACAACTGTTGCAAATTTTGTGGTCTCCCTTAATCTCCCAAGAGCTAGTGGTTAACCATATCCCAGACAGCAGTGGGCTATATAATCGTTTATTTGATCACTTTGCTATTGGATGGTATTCAGGTTATTTCTGGTCCTGGTTATTCAGGTAGTGAATAACCTGATATACTTCTATGTATTTGTGGAGGTATGGTTTAGGGTAGACTCTTAGAAGCTGGTTGCTTGCTAAGGAATGCATATGTTTGTTAGATATTGTTAAATTCCTTCCTGTTCTAAATTCCTTTCTGTTGTACCAGTTTGTATCTCTCTCAGTAATACATGTTGAGTGCCTATTTCTCCATTGCCTCTCCAGCAGAGAATATTAACACATCATTTTGTTAATGATTGGTAAAGATGGCATGTTAATATAGTTTTAATTCATATTCCTTTTATTAGGAATGATGTTGAGCACTTTTTCTTGCTTTTTAAAAATTTTTTTCCCAATGTCTTTATTTTACTTTGAGAGACAGAGACAGAGCAAGTGGGGGAGGGGCAGAGAGAGAGGGAGACACAGAATCTGTAGCAGACTCCAGGCTCTGAGTTGTCAGCACAGAGTCCGACGTGGGGCTCGAACCCATGGACTGTGAGATCATGACCTGAACTGAAGTTGGACACTTAACCAACTGAGCCACCCAGGCGCCCTTTAGCACATTTTCATATTTTAGAGCTATTTGTCTTTCCTTTTCTGTGAACTGTTTGTTTATATCTTTTACCCATTTTTTTCTTTGGGGTTTGGTCTCAGTTTTTTCCATTAAATTGAATATTTATTTTAATGAGCAAAATGCATTTGTAATTTGTTTACAAACAATTTTACCACCTACCATGTTACAGGTATTGTCCTAGTTGCTGGAAATAGTACAGTGAGAAGTAAAACATAGATCCTGCTTTCATAGGATTTGTACTGAGGTGTGGCATACTTCAGATTCCTTAGTATAAGGAAAGATCTGTGGTGATGGAAAGGACCAGACTAATTATATCTTTAAGACCTCACTGTAGTGTTTGATGTTGATGATTATGTTGCATTTATTATCTTCTGATACATAGAAGGTTTGGCTAAGAGCTTTAGGTAGTTGGCCTGCTTTAGAATTCTGGCCCCACCAATCATCTGTGTCCTGCGCAAATTATTTAATCTGCTCCGTGTCTTAATCTAATTTCATCACATGTGAAGTTGTGGAAATAGCAATCCGTGTCTCAATGTGTTATTAAAAAATGAAATCTGAGCCTTCTTGATCTTAAAAATTAAGCCCTTTTGTGTCCTCTCCCAGTTACTTTCCCCTTCTGCCTCTTCAAAGATAACCACTGTCTTTGCTTCTAACATGGTTTGCCTTTTTATAATGTTAAGTGGCATTAATATGTAATGATATCCTGCTATGTTATATATAACTGTGAATGCTTATAAAATTTTTTGCCATGTAAAATTTTTATTTTTTAATTTTATTTTAAGAATCTTTTTTTTTTAAGTTTATTTATTTGTTTCGAGAGAGAGAAAGAGAGAGAGGGGAGGGACAGATTGAGAGGGAGAGAGAGCAGATTCCAAGGAGGCTCCACTCACCCTGGAATCCCAACTCAGGGCTCAATCTCACAGACTGTAGGGTCACAACCTGAGCTACCCAGGCACCCTGCAATGTAAAATTTTTAATTATTTTCAAATGAACATTTTTCTTCTATTGCTTCTGGATTTTGTTTCACATACTTCCCTCACTCCCAGACTCTAAAGGAATGCTTTTCTTATTTTCTTTCTAATGTTTGCAAGGCTTCATTTTAATATTTAAATCTTTAATGCATTTAATGGAATTTATTCTTGTATATTGTTAAATTACAGGTCAAGTATTATTTCCGTCCACATGACTATCCTTGAAAATCAGTATATTAATGTCAAAATGTCCTATCATAGAACAAGGGATTTCATTCTGTTATATCAGTGCTTTTACTAAGTTTATTCATAAATATTTATCTTTTTCTTGCTATTTTATTTTTAGTTTTAGAAATTTTTTATGTCTCTTGAGAGAGAGAGAGAGAGAGACAGAGACTGAGTGGGAGAGGGGCAGAGAGAGAGGGAGACACAGAATCCAAAGCAGGCTCTAGGCTCTGAGCTGTTAGCACAGAGCCCGACGTGGGGCTCAAACCCACGGACTGTGAGATCATGACCTGAACTGAAGTCGGACGCTTAACTGACCGAGCCACCCAGGTGTTTCATTTTTATTCCTATTTTAAAGGAGGTTTTCTTTTCCATTATTTTTGTGTGTGTATACATGTATGTATGCCTACATATGTTTTTAAGTTGATTTTAAATACCTGCTATGTAGCTAAATTATCATTATTGGTTGATTTTCTTGGGTTTTTAACTAAAATACCATCTACAAGTATAGAAAGTTTAGATCTTCCTTTACATTTCTTATTTCCATTATTATTTTGTCTTGCATAATGGCATTTCCTTATGACTCCAGTAGAGTTTTAAATAGTGGAAGTAGTAAATATCTTTGTTTTTCCAGTGGGAATGCCTTTGGTATTTCCTCATTAAATTAGATGTTGGCAGGGCACCTGGGTGGCTCAGTCGGATGAGCATCCGACTGTGGCTCAGGTCATGATCTCACAGCCCCACGTCGGTCTCTGTGCTGACCACTAGCTCAGAGCCTGGAGCCTGCTTCGGATTCTGTGTCTCTTTCTCTCTGCCCCTCCCCTGTTCACGCTTTGTCTGTCTCTGTCTCTCAAAAATAAATAAGTGTTAAAAATAAAATTAGATGTTGGCTTTATGGCTGAGGTAAATATATGTTAAATATATTAAAGAAGTACCCATTGATTTTTAAGTATTTTACCAAAAATGAATGTTGACTTTTGAAGGTTTTCAGTGTCTGTGGCAGTGATTGTATGATTTCTTTCCTCCTTTAAATCTATTAATATGTGAATTATTGTAATGAATTTTCTAATCCATGAAACATTCTTGCATTGCTAGAAAAAACTATACCAGGTCATTGTTAATATTTCAAATGTTTAGTTGTAATTGTTAATAATTAGTATATTCCCATTAGTATTCATAAGTGACATTGTTTTTAATATTTTGGGGGGGTTCATTCTTTAAGATATCAATGTTATATTTGTTTTAAAACATGCTTGAGTGAATTTCATATCTTTACATGCTTAAAGCAATGAAAATGAAAATAAATGAATATTCAACTCAAAAAGTTATAAAAAGGAAACAAACTGAAAGGAGAAGAAATACATAAAGGTAAAAGTAGAGATTAATGAGTTACGAAGTAAAAATAGTACCAAAATAAATCAGAATACTGCTTCTGTGATGAATCAGGTCTGTGAAGAACTAGACCAACTGATCATTAATCTAATCAGGAAAAGAAGTTTAAAAATGGATAAATTCACAAAAATAAGAAATGACAAGGTAGACTGAAGCATTAAAACAGAAAATTGAAGAAAATCATAAAGGGACTACTTTGTATGCAACTTTATATAAAAATGTAGAAAACCCAGATTGAATAATTTTCTGTGGAAAAAAATATTTGTATGTGTGTAAAAATCTAATTTACCTAAATTGACTGTAGAAGATACAATAAAGCAGAGATTCTCCAAAGAAGAAATAACAATAGTGATCAGTGAAATAACCCACAAGGAGAAACAGACTCCGTTTCATAGGGAAATTCCATCATACTTAAACTAGGTAATCTGACTGCTACTTTAAATCGTTCCAGAACATAAAAAAGGAGAAAAATAACTTTAAAAAATTTAAAAGTTGTGTTAAATATATGTAACCAAATTTCTAATTGTTTTGAAATATTTTTAAGTATACAGTTGAGTGGCATTAATTGCATTTATAATGTGCAACCATTGCCTTTACTTTCAGAACTTTCAGTGACCCAAACTGACTTTCTCCTACCTCCCTGGCCCCTGGTGATCTCTAATCTTTGTGTCTTTATGAATTTGCCTATTCTAAATATTTCTTAGACTTGAAGTCATACATTATTTTGTCATTTTATGTCTGGTTTATTTCACTTAGAATAATATTTTCAGTTTGATCCATGTTGTAGTATTACTTTTTATGTCTGAATAATATTTATGTATAGACCACATTTTGTTTATCCATTCATTTGTTGCTGGACATTTTGGTTGTTTCCAACCTTATGGTTATTGGCATGCAAGTATTTGAATCCTGGTTTTCAGTTCTTGTGGGTTCACACCTAAGAGTAGAATTGCTGGGTCATAGGGTAGTTCTATGTTTACCTTTCTCAGGAACTGTAAAACTGTTTTCCAAAACAACTATATTGATAATTTTATATTGCTAACAGCAATACATGAGGGTTCCATTTACCGGACGTCTTCGTTTTTCTTAAAACATTGTTTTTTATTATAATCCTGTCCGTAGGTGTAAGGTGGTGTCTCTGTGGTTCTCATTTGCATTTCTGTGCTTACTAATGCATATTTTTATGTGCTTATGGACAGTTTTTGTATCTCTGAAAAGTATTGAAGTCCTTTGCCCATTTTGAATTGCATTGTTTTTATTTTTCAGTTGTAGATTTTTATGTGTTCTGAATATTAATCCCTTCTTTGATATGTGGTTGCAGATACTATCGTATGTTGCTTTCTACTGTTTTGATAATGTCCTCTAATGTACAAAATCTTGATGTCAATAAAGTCCCATTAGTCTCTTTTTTCTTTGTTGATTATGATTTTGGTCCATATCTAAGAATTTGTTTGCAAAACCAAAATTTAAGAATTAATCCATTTTGAATTAAATTTTAGAATATGAGACATGGTTCCAACTTCATTCTTTTGTATGTAGAAATCCATTTGTCCCAGCATCATCTGTTCTGTTGTTTCTCCCATGGAAAAGACTTGCCATACTGGTCAAACATTAATTGGTCAAAAATGGGTAGGCTTATTTCTGGACTCTCATCATATTTTCCATTCATCTACATGTCTGTTCTTATGCAACAACCATGCTGTTATGATAACTTTGTAGTACGTTTTGAAATTAGGAAATGAGTCTTCCAACTTCGTTTTTCTTTAGAGATTGTTTGGATATTGTAGACTCATTGCAATGTTATGTGAATTTGAGGATTCGCTTTGCCATTTTTCCAGAAAAGGCTATTAGAATTTTGATAATGATTGCATTGATCTTGTAGATTGCTTCAAGTAGTATTGACATTTCAACAATGTTAAATCTTCCGGTCTGTGGATCTTTCTTAATTTCTCTCAGCAGTTTTTTCATAGTTTTCAGTGTACAAGTCTTCCATTTTCTTGGGTATATTTATTTTTATGCATTTTATTCTTTTTAACACAGTTGTTAATGTAATTGCTTTAGTAATTTCCTTTTCAGATTGTACATTGCTGGTGTTCAGAAATACAACTGACATTTGTGTTGATCTTGTACCCTGCAACTTGTTGAGTTTGTTTATTAGCTCTAGTAGCTTTAATGTGGATCCCTTGGAATTTTTTTTTATATAGTTATGTTATGTGCCAATAGCAGTAGTTTTACCTCTTCTTTTTCAATTTGGATCCCTTTTATTTCTTTTTCCTAAATGTTTTGGCTAGAACGTTCACTATGTTATTGACTATAATGGATGAAATTGAGCATTCTTGTTTTGCTTCTAATCTTAGAAGAAAAGCCGTCTGTCTTTGACCATTGAGTCTGATGTTAGTTGTGGGTTGTTCATATATGGCCTTTACTGTATTGAAGTATTTTTCTAATATTCTTAGTTTGTTGAGTGTTTTAGTCATAAAATATGTTGGATTTTGTCAAACTTCTTATTTTACCATTTGATTATCATGTGGTTTTTATCTTCATTATATTTGTGTGGGTTATTACATCCGTCATTTTACATTGAACCACTCTTTGCAATACTAGGATAAATCCCACTTGGTTGTGTTGCATAATACTTTCCGTATGCTGCTGAATTTGGTTAATATTTAACATCCTAAATTTATATCTAACTTGAGTTGATAACACCTTAATTGGCATTTAAGAATTCTGCTCCTATAGAGGCTCCTGGGTGGCACCGTCAGTTAAGTATCTGACTCTTGGTTTCAGCTCAGGTCATGATCTTGCAGTTTGTGAGTTCATGCCCCCACGTTGGGCCCTGCACTGCCAGTGTGAAGCCTGCTTGGGATTCTCTCTGTCTCTCTGTCTCTCTCCCCATTTATGTTATAGTAATTTAAATCTTAAACATTATTTGCATAATGATAGATTTACAATTAGGTTTTGTGTGTTTGTCCCTAAAATCATGTTGGAAATAAAAAGTGGACTTAAAAGCTAAAGTATGCCAATACTATATTTTATATTTGCTTATGTAGTTATTTTTACTGAAGAGTCTTATTTGTTCACTCATACTGTCTAGTTTCCTTTCCATTTCACCCTAAATCTTTGGTTCTCTCTAGCAATTCTTGTAGAGTAGTAGGTCTAGTGGTAACAAATTCCTTCAGTTTTTAATTTTATATGTCTTTCTTTCTCCTTCATGTTAGGATAATAGTTCTGATGGGTACAGTATATTTGTTTTAATGTTTTTTTCTTGCAGCATTTTATATATGTCATCTCACTGCCTTTGGGCTTCAATGGTCTCTAATGAGAAATTGGTGGAAAATCTTACTGAGGATTCTTTGTACTTGATAAGTAGCTTGTTTCTTACTACTCAAGATTCTCTGTGTCTTTCAACAGTTTGATTATAATTTGTCCTGTCGTGTGTCTTTGAGTTTATCCTACTTATAATTTGTTGTGCTCTTTAGGTTTGTGGATTTCTTTCCCATCAAATTTATGAAGTTTTCAGGCATTATTTGTTCAAAAAAATCTTTCTGCTTTGTTCTCTCTATTCTTTTGGGACTCTCATAATACATATGTTGGTCTGCTTAATCTATCCCATAGGATCCTTAGGCTTTGTTCACTATTTTTCATTTTCTTTCTGTTCTTTAGAATATATGTAATTTAAACTTTAGTCTTATTACTGCTGGTGAAAGCTTGACTGTTAGTTCTCATCTTGAGGGGTTAGGTGAATGGGCAGCTTTTTACTTCCTGATAGGTTAAGAGGTTCAGGCTCCCTACTTGACCTTTTCTCACATCATCCTAACTAGGTTGCTGGCATGGGGTACCTCATTCCAGCCAGGCAAAGGTGGAGTCTAGGCTTTCTACTTGGCCTTTCTAGTGTGGGTGGAGTTGGTGCCACATTGCTCCTGTGGTGTTTGGATCGAGTAGAGGGGCTGTTGACTAAAAGTTTTCTGTCTTTCTAGACTGCAATTCCCACTGCATTTTTTCTATAGCTATGTCGTTTCTGTTGCTGGTTTCAGGAGTTTTTTTCTTTGTCTTTACTTTATCCAAATTTTAATATTATTTAAAATTTTTTGGAAATATGACTGTGATATATTGTGATTCTTTCAGTTTATCCTTTCTGGGGTTTGCTCAGCTTCTATCTGTAGGTTTGTATCTTCTCCCTAGTTTGCAGTGTTTTCAGACCTTTCTTTGAGAACTTTTTCAGCCTTGTCCTCTTTTTCCTCTCCTTGCAGGACTGTAGTGACACGAAAGTTAGATACAGATCCCGGAGTCTCTGTTTTTTTTTAATATTTTCCATCCAAGTCTGTTTCCTTTCTGTTCAGATTGGATAATTTCTCTGTCCCTTCACTGATTCTTTCCTCTCTCTTACTCCTTCTGCTATGTGTTGGTTTTTTTCTTGTTGTTTACTAATAATTTTTTAGAATGGTTTTACTGTTATAGAAAACTTAAGCAGATAGTAGAGTTCTCATGTTAAGGTCTTCTGTTGACACCTTAAATTAGTAAGATAACATTTGTTAAGTTAATGAGCCTGCATTATGTAAAGTACATAATTATTTTGGATTTTCGTAACTTAAAAGTTTGAGCAGAGGGGCAGAGAGAGAAGGGAGACACAGAATCCGAAGGAGGTTCCAGGCTGTGAGCTATAAGCACAGAGCCCAATGTGGGGCTCGAACTCATAGAGTGTGAGATCATGACCTGAGCTGAAGTTGGATGCTTAACTGACTGAGCCACCCAGGTGCCCCAATTTTGGACCAAGCCAGTCAGGCACCCATGGATTTCCTTAACTTTTATATGATGTCTTTTTTATGCTCTAGGATTGTATCTAAAACACAATATTATATTCAGTTATCATGAAACCTTAGGGTAGTCTTGGTTGTGACATTTTCTCAAGAGTTTTGTTGTTTTTGATGGCCTTGACAGTTTTTAGGATTTAGGTATATTGTAAAATGCCTTTCTATTGGAACTTGTCTGATTTTTTTTCCCTCATCATTTATAGGTTTTTCAGGAGGAATATCACAGAGGTGTTTACCTTTTACGTTTTTGCCATTTTCAGCATATTGCAATGGAACATCTATCAACACAATTTAGAATGACTGCTGAAGTTGATATTTATCACTGTGCTGCAGTAGCATTTGTCAGGATTCTCCATTGTAAAGCCCACCTCCCCCCATTTCCATGTTGTATTCTTGAAAATGAAGTCACCGTCTCCTTTAGGGTATAGTATACAGATACTAGGGATTTTTCTGCATAAGAGATTTGTCTTTTAACTCTTACATTTATTACTTTATTCAGTCATTTATATATATCAGTAAGGACTCTTGGATCATGTGGCAACGAAAGGCAAAAGTAAAACAATTAAGTTTCTTTACAGTTTATGCCCATTGACAAGGCCTTGAGACAGGCAGAGTGACCTTCATCTAGGAGATCAACTGACTAGATGTTGATATTTTAGCTCAACATTAGCCTGCCTCCAGGATCCTAGAAGTCTCCTTTAACATATACAAATTCCCTTGGAAGCGTCCTTTTTATCTCTGCCCCCAAGATATATGTCAGCAAGCATCCTTCAAGCCTATGGCTTCATGGTCTTTATTTGAAGGGTCTCCTGAGGTTTTACTGGACCATAGTAAATGACCTTTCCCAACAATAGCTAGCCTCTCACGGTCCTAGAAACCTTACTTCCAAACTTAGAGACTTACGCTATCCCTAGCCCCTCCGTCGTGCCCCCCCCCCCCCCCCCCCCCCCCCCCCCCCCCCCCCCCCCCCCCCCCCCCCCCCCCCCCCCCCCCCCCCCCCCCCCCCCCCCCCCCCCCCCCC